>NW_008332152.1:18551-51873 GCF_000622305.1 Nannospalax galili | reverse complement strand
CCACCCCCCCACACCACACCACACACCCACACACACGGCCCCCCACACACCCCCGCAGCTTTTCAGAGCTGCTTCCTTATCTCCTGAAATTTGGTAAAATCAGGGAGAGAGGACTTGGGGAGGCTCTGGTCTCCTACAGCCAGACTTTGGGGCAGTGTCTCCTGAGACTATGAAGTGGGGGACCAGGTGGCCTTGGGGTCGGCAGGGCCCTTAGCCCCACCGTTGGCTAAGGGAGGGCCTTGGGGGCAGAGTCTGGGGGCAGTGGGAACTGGGGTGAAGAATGCCAACTCAGGGAAAGGCCTTGGGAGGAGGGCCTCAGCTCATGGGAGAGGATCCTCAGCCTGGGGGCGTGGAGTCTCCATGCCCAAATTGGTGTGTGTGGGGGGTCACCTATTTGGTCCTTGCACTGCGACCGCTCCTTACTCAGTTTGCCTGGACTGGGGAAGTAGCAGTTCCTGGGGCTCCCCTGGGGTGTCCCCCCTCCATTCAAACGCAGTCCAGTCCAAGGACCGCAACGCGCCCGGGAGGACCCTGGGAATGCAGCAGACCTGGAGAGGAGGATGAGCCCCGGAGTCCCTTCTGGGTGCTGTGCGCGGAGGGGAGGAGCGCGCCCCGGGTCGGAAACTCCTCCTCCTTCCCGGGACAGCCGCTCCGGCCGTCCCTTCCTCCTGGCCGAGGTGACCCGGCACCTGCGTTTAGGGGTGTCGCCCTGGGGCCTGGGACGCCGCCTCCAGGGATTAAAGCGAGAGCCAGGGAAGGTCGGGGACTCACGCAGGAGGCGGCCAGGGCTGGGGCGCGGCAGGTGAGCCGGGCGCGCTCGGGGTCCGGGCCTGGGAGGGGAACCTGGGCACCCGGAGTCACACGAGTCCTCGCCTGGGGCGGGGTACCGGGGGTGCCTGCGGGTGCGCCGGTGTCCACGGTGCAGGTGCAGCGTCCTAGGGAACCCCTGGGCGCACGCCGGGACTCCGGGCCACCTCCTCGGTGGCGCTAGGTAGGGCTCATGGTCCTGCGAGCCCCGGGCCAATGCGTTGGAGAGGAGGGTCCCTGGGTCTGGAGGGTCCTTTGGAGCAGCCTTCTGGATCAGAGCGCCTACTGTGTACAGTCCGTTCCCCTCCGGACGTGGACGCGGAGGTGCGTCCGCTGGTTTCTTTGTTTCGGGAAAATCTCGGCAGCCGGGCTTGTTACCTGAACTGCTTCCACGCCTCGGTTCGACCGAGGTGGGCAGAAACTGGAAACGCACTGAGATGCCGCGATAGGCTGGTGCAGCCGGCGGGGCCCTGGGGGTGAGGCTCGAACCGCCCACCACCCGGGGGAGGGAATGCAGGAGTCCCACCTGCGACTGGGGCACCTGGCCCTGGGCACTCACGGAGCCTGCCCTGGAGGATGGTGGGTGGGTGCCTTGGCGTGGGTGGCTGCCTGCCGGGGAGAAGACCGCCGCTCAGGAGGGCGTGCCTCGCCTCGGGTGAGACTCGGGACCGTGGCTGAGTGGCCCCAGGTGCCAACCGGGCAGTGGGCACCCAGCGCGAGGACCCACGGGCCGGGTTAGGAACTGAATTCTCCAAAGGCCTGAAAGTTTGTGCGTCTTCGCCCCAGAGGCCTTAGGTGCACGTGGCCTCGGGCACTGGCTCGTGGTCCCGCTTTTTGCGTGTTGGGAACCCAGAGCCGAGGTGGCCCCTAATCAGGTTCAGAGCGCACCACCCTCTGGTGGCTTGTTTGGAGAGGGGAAAGTGAGCTTGGCGGCCCCAGGTGGGCCTGGAGAGCAGGGTCAGCCAGGACTGGGCTTGGAGGCCTTGCCTGAACGCTCTTACCTTAGTCCTGGAGTTAAGGCAGGTCACCCACGGCTTGCTCCCCCACCTCCCAGCCCGCAGGAGCCATGTCATCTTGGAAACTTCCGAAGGCTACAGACACACCATGCGGTGTTTTGAAAACCCAAAGTGGGATGGGAGTTGTTTACAGGACTTGGGAGGAGGGGGATTTTCTCCAGGAAGTGAGGGTAAAGACAGGTTCCCCTCCTGGCAGGAGGGCTCGCCTGGGAGGCTGGGGCCTGGGCCGCAGTGGGCAGTTTCCCTGGGGACACAGGGGCTGAGGGAGCCCCAGGTGCTTAGCTGCTGTAGTGGTGGGTGGTGAAGGACCTTTAGGTGGCCAAGATAGCCCACGCCCCACCTCTGCTGTTCTGAGGAGGGGTGCCTTCCCTCAGTGACCTTGTTAGATGGTGTTAGAATGAAAGCTCAAAAGCCTGGGCTGGTGGGGTGGCTGCCCAGCAGAGGTCTTTAATCCCAGCACTCTGAAGAGAGAGGCAGGCCATCCTGGTCTACTTAGAGAGTTCCATGCCAGCCAGGGCTCATAGTGAGATCATGTCTTTAAAAAAGAAATTAGGGACTGGAGAGATGGCCCAGCAGTTAAGAGCACTGGCTGCTCTTGTAGAGGACCCCAGCACCCACATGGCAGCTAACAACTATCTGTAACTCCAGTTCCAGGTGATCCAATGCCCTCTTCTGTACTCCACAGGCACTACACGACATGGGTGTGCTTATACATACATGTAGGCATAACACTCATACGTATAAAAATAAAAATAAAGTAAAAAAGAAAACTCAAGGGTTCAGCAAGGCAGGAAACTGAGTCCCAAGAGACAAGGGTTGAGGGATGTTCTCGTGGGCTGGGGACCCCCACCTTTTGGAAGCTGGGGCTCATATTCCCATCTCTGGCCTTTTTAAATGTCACTGCTCTGTGTTCTCAGCCCATTCCCTGGTTTAGTCCTCAGCAACTTCCCCCTTCATCACATCTCCAAGGTCACCCTTCCCGCAGCCCATGCAGAGCCCCTGGGTTTGTTTGCCTTTGGCTACCTGGCACCCTTGTGATGGAAGGAGGAAGTCCGGCCACACTGTACAATAGCTGCATATGCTGGTGCAACACTTTATTTCTTCTAGCCAGGCATCAGAGTGAGTTCTTTATAACGTATTTACACTCCATTACAGGGAAGCTGAGACAGAGGTTAGGTAACAAGCCTGATATCCCATAACTCAGACAGGGCAGGATCAGGTGGGACACAGGCTGTCTGCCTCGGTAGGTTAGTGCTGAGAGCACTGGTTCTGAGTCCAAGATGCTTACAGAGGACTTTGTGGTCATAGGCAGAGAGCATCACTTCTTTTTTCTTCCTCTCCTAGTTCTGAGGTCCAGGGTGGCAGCAGGTGGGGGGCGGGGGGTGACAAGCTGAGAAGGAGGCCGGAATCTGTCCCCATGGGGGAGAAGGGGGCTGGTTCTGGGACCAGGCTGTGATTCCCGCTAACCTCCTAACCCCACCCCTGCCTGCAACCCCCACAAGTTCCAGGGTCTGAGAATTCCTTAATGGGCCGAAAAGCTGAACCCCTGGGTCATGGGGGACATTGAGTGACAGACACTTGTGGGACCGTCCTGCAGGTGATGAGGCCTGGATCCTCCAGGTGTGTGGTGTGTTACAGCAGCTGTCCTCCTCACCTGTGGACCTCCTCACCTCCTCACCTCCTCACCGCCTGCCTGTGTGGACGTGCCCAGGACCACCAGGAAGTGGAAACCAGACGTCTAGCTGACACTATCACCCTTTCTATTTAAATGCTGAGGGAGCCCTAGGAGGCTTGGGGAGCTTTCTCTAATGTGATGTCATTGACCTGGTCGCCTCAAATGCTGTATCAGATCCTGGGAGTAGGAATCAGGTTTTTTAAGCTTTGACTGGGTCTGAGCTCTCCTGGTCAGCCCAAACATTGGGCATTGTGGCAGAAAGGAAAGGTGACTGGTCAGTTGAGTGCCTGGCCAGTTTTGGCTCCTGAAGGACTGGAAACGGGCTGGTGGGGAGGGTAGAGAAGGCGTCTGGGGGCCAGGTCATCTCCCCTCAGGGAGCCGTACAACCTGGAGGGGGGCTTTCCCATCCACTTCTATCTCCCAAGTGGGAAGTCTTTCCCTGCTCTCTTGAAGCCTGTAGTTGCCTGTTCTCCTGGTCCTTCCTTACTTTCCAGAGCATTCCCCAGGGGTCCTCCTGAGTTGTCCTCAGGACAAGCTGGGGGCCTCTAAGGATCCAGGTGCAGGAGCATCATGCCTCTGAGGGCTAAGGTCGGTAAAGACCAACTTGAGGAGGTTTATCTGTAATTCTCGGTTGTACGGAGGCTGGCTCACGTGTACCCCATGTGAGAGGCAGCTCTGGTCCACACTAGCCAGTGGACTCCTAGGAAAGAACACAGTCATTAGAGTCTCATCTGATAACAGTGACCACTCTGAGGGACAAGCCCTGCAGAGTAAAGCTGGGATTCTAGAAGGATGCAGAGCTGGCCCTGGGCCTTGCTTCTCCTGGTGGGCAGGAGAGAGAAATTGGAATGCATGGCGTGCCTCTGGCAGTGGAGGTTTTTTTGAAGAAGGAGTGATGTAGGTTTTGGGGAGGGTATGTGTGTAGTCGGTGGCCTGCACTGTACACGGGGTGGACTTTGAAGAGGTCGGGTGGCTGCTGTTGTGCTTCCTGCTCCCAGTAGAGGCTGCGGGGGGTGGGCAGAGGAAGTCTGCATATATACATAGGTGAGCCATGGGCGGGGGGGCTTGAAGCTTGAAAGCAGGACGTGATAAGAAAACCCAGTGTGGGAAGGCTTGTGGTTTCGGAAGTTCATGTAAGGGCAGCTGACAGACGGAAGGATTGGACAGACAGACTCACTGGTGTGACTGGTGTGATATGACACAAGTTAGTACTTTCAAGTGCTAGTATTTTCAAGTGGGAGCTGAACTGGCAGATGAAACACACCCTGGGCTTTGTCGTTGCAGGTTTGCGTGAGGCACAAGACCCAGAGTCAATTTCCTTTTAACTTATGGCTATTGCTTTCTGAGGGGTCGTCCTGGCAGGTGGCTGGGCGTCAATATGATCTAAGGGGTCCGATCTGTGTAGGAGATGGCTTTCCACTGACTGCAGACTTGCAGGTCATTCTACGCAGAGCTCAGTGACTGTCAAGTTCACTCTTGGTGAAACATTTTAATAAAGAGGGACTTTGAAGGTAATCACATCTGGCCTCATAGTGAAAGCTCGGTTCTTTCTATTCTAGAATATGCTGGAGATCTGGCCTTCCGGTCTTAGATCTTGAGGTCTGAGGAATTTGCACTCTCCCGGCACCTCTGCTCCTCACTCAAACATTATCGTTGTGGGAGACTTGGTTTCCTTTGGCTTAGTCAGAGCCTGCTTTCCTTCTGATTCTGATTCTTGATCCTGGTAGCAACCTCTGGGTTTATGTAACCTGAACTGGAACCTTTTTCCCACAGCAGTACCGTAGATATTGAAAGGCAAACCCATTTCCTGTCACTATGCGCAGAGCTAGAAGATGAACTTTTGCACATTATCTTTATGTGCAAAAAAGGTCTTTTAATCCCAGTCAATAACCTGAGCAAATGCTGAGGTGTCCTGTGTGGTTGGGGGACCCTTCTGTCTGCTTTGCTCGGCTCTGTGTACCTGCGCCTGGGGGGGAGGGCATCCGCTGTCTCCACTGTCCCCGACCTGACTGGTGGTATCTAGGTGTGGGCTTCCCATCTCTGGTTTTATCCTTTGGAACTAAAATACACACACACACACACACACACACACACACAGACTTTTTTTGTACGGTACAAAGTTATCTTTAAAATAAATAAAGACCAGCCCTGATTCCCACCCTAAAAAGTTTATAATCTCCTTGAGACAATGAAGCATTCATAGAAAAAGAAACTTGGCCGATGTGGCCCACATCTGAGGTGTTTTGTTTTTCTTTCTCCCCGTCTCTCTCTAGTTACCAGAGCGGGCACCCTAACAATCTAGGCTCAGCCACCTGTCCCCAAAACGCCAATTAAGGAGACAAGTTACTCTAAAAGGCAGAGAAAGATTTATCTAATGCAGACATTGGGAAGAAGACAAAGGGGTCCAGTGACCTCAACTTCATCTTTGGGGTCCTGACGTGAGGTTCAGGGTTACATAGAGAGCAAGAGGCTCGCTTAGCCAAGCAGTTCTGGTCACGGTGTGGTTCTGCCCATCACTGACCCATCACCTTCTGGGCTCCAGTCCCTCCTGCAAGGTGATTGTTTAAGCTGTCAGCACTGTGTGAAATCTCTTCCTGGGAGGCAAGCTCCCTCTGGCTGGCTCCAGGCTTCAGCCATCCCCTGCTCGCAGCATGGGGTCCTGGGGAAGATTTAATTCTTTGGGGTCCATTGTTCCTGTAGTCTGAGAGACTATTATTTCTCTTCACAATACCTTCTCTCCTGGTAGCGGGGTATCCACAACCCCCTTCATTCTGGTTTATGATGGACAGTCCTGGACCTCTCCCCTGCGCTGCCTTGTCCAGCTTTCTCCTAACAGTGCCCTAAGTTCTCAAAAGGAGACAATATCTGGTGATGTGATTTAGTCATGATCTCTGCACCGGGGTGTCTCTTAGCGTATTTGTAGGCTATACTCCTGATGATAGCACTGTGGTTAGTACTGTCAGTGGAAGAAAGGACATGGACTTTGGAGATCTCCCTACCTCCAGAAGATTGGTCAGTACCTGATGCTCTGGGGCCTCATGAAGGAGCCGGCATACATGAAGTGGTGGCACCAGTGGACCTCAGCTACTGGGACCATCCCTGACTCTTGGATGGAAGTTAGCATCTCTGAGCCCCACCTCATTTGCCTTGACTTGTTTACAAATGAAGTCTCCTGCCTGGTGTTCTGAGGGCTCCAGAGGACAGGAACCAGATGAGACCGTTTTTGTTTGGGAAATAAATTCATCACTTGTGGAATGAGACTGGATTCCACAGCATCATCCTGTGTGTGGCAGCCTGGCAGGTGACTCGTGGGCTCATATTGTCTAGACAGCCCCTGGGCACTGTGTTAAGACGCAGCAGACCAGGCTGCCACCGATGACGGTTTTATCCTAGTTTGCTCTTCTGCCCCTTAAAGGAAAATTCTCCAAAGTGCTTCCTTAAACCTGGCTTTCCAGAGTCAAAGACAAACTTCCCTGGCCTTAGATGACAGGGCAGAGCTTTAAGCTGTGCGATCTTTTGTTGCTATGGCTGTGGCTCGCTCCTTTTAGAAGCCAGTTCCTGGGGTCCACAGCCTCACAGGACTGTGGAAATGCCTGTTTTGAAGTTGACCAAGATTGGATATGATTTCCTGGCCGTTTTTGATATGCTCCTTGTAAAGCCTGCCCCGGAGCAGGCATCTCCCCTTCCATTGTTCTGAAAGATGCAGGCAGCATTCTCCTGAAGTCTGTAGCAGCAGAGCTCAGCTCTCGTCAGATTTCAGGTTCCAGTGTTTGGTGGGTCATGGGATCCCCGGACAAGATAGAATTCTCTGCCGGCTCCTGGGTCCCATGGCTTTCCCTTGACAATTCATGGCTGGACTCCTGGGTTCCTCACACTGCTAGGGATCTTGACTGATCAGCAAGCCTGGATTTTGAGCACTGAGTTCCCTCTCCTTTCAGAGGGCTCCCAAGCTTGGAGCTCTGCCAATGGATCGGATTTTCACTTCCTGAAACTTCAACCAAACTTCTAACTGGGGAGACAGCTGAACAAGCCCTGGGTGGTTGCCATGAGTGAGCAGGGAGCCCAGAGCGGTAAGAACAGGTGCTGCCAGGCTCTTCCGGAAGGACCACAGGAAGAGCTCTGCTAATGGGAGAACTCGATGCACAATGTGGACATCTAGCCTTAGGATCAGTTATTCCCAAGGTGACCACAGAAAAGATGCATTAGTGGGTGACAACTGCACCATTTTAACAAGTCGATGTCTTTTCTGTGTCTCCCTGTAGCCCCAGCTGTCCTGGAACTCACTATGTAGACCAGGCTGGCCTCCATCTCACAGAGATCCTCCCGCCTCTGCCTCCCGAATGCTGGGATTAAAGGTGTGCACCACCATGCCTGGCTTGCTATAATCATTTTTATCCATTACAGATTATTGGTTTGGGGACGTTTTTGTTTAGTGATCTAGGTGCTAATTTTGCTTAGGAGATGGATGAGCAGCCGTACCTGTCAGACCAGAGACGTTGAACTTGGAGAGCAGTGGATGTCCTGTGACTAGCCTGGCAGCACTTATACCAATAGCAACCTGCAATGTTGAACCTCAGGCATCCTCTCAGCAGGATGAGGGACGTTTTTGGCTTTAGTGGTGTTCTTTGGTGTTGGCATTGTGGGTCGAACCCAGGTTTTCTGCTAGGCAAGCACTCTCCCACTGAACTACATCCCCAGGTAAAATTACTTAACAAAGACTAATAGACCATGTTAGACCATGTTCTAGGCGCTAAGCAAGCTGTTAGTATTATTGTTGTTATTATTATTCTGTTGCTGACTCAGTGCTCCTGGGTACTCTTCTCCGTTTTGGAAGTAAAGGAACCAAGGCGTAGGGTTACGAGCTAACTTTCCCATGTTACAGTTGGAGAGTGAACTGAACTTAGCTTGGGATCCAAGTCCCAGCTGGAGTCTCGTCCCTGCAGTCAAGTCTCCTTACCATGCGGTGCTGCCCATTGCTGTCTGGGCACTTAAGTGCCGGGTTCCTTGTGTGTGTGTGTGTGTGTGTGTGTGTGTGTGTGTGTGTGTGTGCGCGCGCGCACATGCGGGCACATGCTTATGGGTGGAGATCAGAGGCTGACTTCGGGTGTGTTCCTCAATCACTTCCCACCTTATATTTTGAGACTGGGTCCCAAGAATCCCAGGGTCCCAGATCCCTATTTTCTGCCTCCCCAGCACCAGGATCACAGATGTGCACCATGATGCCCAGATTTAAAAAAAAAATTATTTACTATTTTTATTTTATGTGTATGCGTGTTTTGCCTGTGTGTAGGTAAGTGCACCCATGTCGTGCAATGCCTGCAGAGGACAGAAGAGGCTCTTGGATCCCCTGGAACCAGATTTACGGATAGTTGTTAGCTGCCATGTGGGTGCTGGGATTCAAACCCGGGTCTTCTGCAAGAACAGCCAGTGTTCTTAACCGCTGAGCCATCTCTCCAGCCCCATGCCCAGAATTTTATGTGGCTGCTGGGGATCCAAATGCAAGACCTCCTGACTGTCAGCACGCACTCTACCCACTGAGGCATCTTCCCAGCCTCAAAAATTGGGGGTTCTTGATAAACTGACTAACATGTATTTTTAAAACTAGATTTTATGAGAAAGTGCACAAAGTTTGGAAGTCTGATAAAGTTTTAGTCAGGCAGGGAGCCCATCAGTGGAGAATGGGCAGGGGAGGGGGGCTGGAACAACAGACCTCTGTAACGGACTGATGGGGTTGTTATTAACCATTCACACCTGGCTACAGATGAAATGACCCAGGAACTTCTTTTCATGACCACTCATCTTAGAATTGGTCAAAAGTGTCAACTCTGGGTCACTTCCCTTTAGGAGCTGGAGTAGCAAAATGGGGTCGATGTGTGTATGATGTACATCTTTATTTCTGTGATGGGACATCTGACGGCAGCAGCTTAAGGGAGGACACTTTATCCTGGCTCCAGGTTCAGGGAGCACAGTCTCCTGTGGCTGGCAAGCACCATGGCAGGAGCAGACCCTATGGGGCATGAGGCTGTGTCTCAGTAGATTGAGAAGGGAGGTGCCCTGACGCAGAGTTGGTCAGAAGTACAGTTAGCCTGTAGCCCCCAACCCACCCCTACAGCCTATGTCTGAAAGATTCTGCAACCTCCCAAAACAGCGCCACCCGCCGCATGCCAAGCATTCACAGGTGCATGTCGTGGGGGACTTTTCACATCCGAGCCACAGCACTGTGTTGTAAGGAAGTGGGTTTTAGTTAATTTTGTCTTTTTGAGACAGGGTCTCCCTGAAGCCCCAGCGGTCCTGGAACTCACTGTGTAGACCAGGCTGGCCTTGAACTCACAGAGATTCGCCTGCCTCTGCCTCCAGAGTGCTTGGATTAAAAAGGGTGGGCCACCATGCCCAACTTATTTTTATTTCATGTGTATGAGAGTTTTGCCTACATACATGTAAGGCAAAGCCTTATACCACATACCCTCTGCCCACAGAGGCCAGAAGAGGGTGTTGGATATCCTGGAACTGGAGTTTTGAACAGTTGTTAGCCACTATTAGGTGCTGGGAACCAAACCTGGATCTTTTACAAGAGTAGCCAGTGCTCTTAAGTACTGACTGAACCGTCTCTCCAGCTCCATGTAAGGAAGCTAAAAAAAAAAAAAAAAAAACAAAAAACCCTTTATCTAATAGTTTTATTTTTATGTGTATGAGTGTATTGTCTGCGTGTATGTAAGTGTACCTATGTTGTGCAATGCCCGTGGCCGTCAGAAGAGGACATCAGATCCCTTGAAATTGGAGTTATGGATGATTGGTAGCCATCACGTGGTGGCTGGGAATCAAACCCGGGTCCTCTGAAAGAATTAAGAGCTCTTAACTGCTGAGCCTTCTCTCCAGCCCCCTATGTAAGGAAGTTTTAAAACATGCATTTATTAAAGCTCGGGAGGCTCCATGGTGCTTATGTAAAACAGTCACATGTGATCAGTCTCTGGTGTTGAGTTGCAGACTACAAACTTCAACTGTCTGCACACACACACACACACACACACCTGTGGGGTTCTGCAGAGGGATTTGCAGAAGGTACATCTAAGCCTGCTGGCTGCTCCTTGGTGCTGGACACTGGGAAGGGCCCCTTCCACAGGCTGTCAGTGAACCCTAACTTAACATCTCTGTCAGCTTCCGTACCTACTTCGTGGAAGAGGAAGCTCAGCTTTCAATCTTCAGTGACTTGTCTGAGGATGTCTCCGCAAGGAGTCCGGTAGGAGCCGCCTGCGTCCTTGCTTCCCAAGCCTACCCTTAACCTCTGTGGATTTTGAAGTTTCTTTATGGTTGTTCTTGTGTGTTTTTGTCCTATGAATTCTTCTTTTGGCCCCAGGAGGAAGTCCCCACCCTGTTGAGAGCCCTGTAGGCAGCCCCTCCCTTCTTCAAGGTCAGGATCTCCAGGCTACAGTAGTTAAACTTACACCCCAGCCCCTGCCACATGGGTTTGTCTGCACCCCAGAGGAAAACACTAAGGTGCGTGGCATAAATCTGCCAAGAATGAAGAGGCTTGGGAAGAAGTGTGTGTGTGGGGTGACGATCAAGGTCGGGCTGAACTGCAGCTCGCTCTGGTGCAAGGTGGCTCTCGCCCAGAGCATTGTGGTGCTTTCTAGACTGACCTGAAGACTAGCCAGCATGGAGACATTCCAGCCTTGTGCTTCTCTCCTGTAAGTTAAATCTTCTGGAAGGGGCCAGATATTCACAAGATGACCCTCACTTGGCCTTCAGTACTTTCCAGACTTGCCTTCTAAGGGCTAGTCAACATGGAGACATTCCAGCATTGTAACCAGCACGGAGACAGACATTATAGCTCTGTACTTCTTTTCTTTAGGTCATCGGGAAGTAGCCAAATACCCACCCTGTCCTAATGCTGCTGACACGGTCAGGATGGCTTTGAACTCAGTAAGTGGTTAATTATTACCCTGCCCTTTTCTTTGCTTCCTCTTCCTCCTGTTATTCCCCAGTGTGTCCTCAGTGGTTTTAAGAGGTGCAGGAGCTCGGAGCAGGAGCCTCTGTGGACGTCATTTTAGGTGTTGTCAGAAAGGGTGAAGCAGGGGTGGGAGGAGGCCACCATGGCATGGAGGGCTCAGATGTGGCGGCTGCTGGGCAGAAACTGTGCCCAGTGCACTGTGTACATGTTCTTCCTGCTTGGAGAACAGCAGTGTGTAGGCAGAGGCTGGATAGGGCACAGGGCATTCAGGGAAGACAGAGAGGCTGTGAGGCACGCCAACAGTGTCTGGTAATTCGGAACAGTCTCTCTTGGGTGAGGCATTGAGTGGCCCGTCCCTCCCAGAGCCCACTCCCTAAGACAGCAAATGCGGTTGGCTTTGTCCCCGTGGTGCCTGACCAGTTCACTGTATGCTCTTACTATACACTTAATGGTTAATACGATTCGTGCTCCAGATCCTGCAGGAAATGCACCAGTGTTCCCTTTACCAGTTACTGAAGCTTGGTTTCTACTGGATCCCTTTTAAATCTTGAGCGCTCAGCCCAAGCATTCCCTGGGGCAAAGTGCTTGGTGAGTCCTGGCCCTTCTCTGGAGAGGTCAGGCCGTGGGTACATTCGTAAGTGGTTGGGATCAGGGCCAGATGCTCACCTGATTCTGCTTAGACTAGGAACGTCTGGTCTGGCTTCACTTCATAATCTTTGGACTTTCGAAGGAGAGCACTAATGAGTTATTAAGCACAGGTCAATCCTGGGAGTCTGCATGTAGGCCTCTTAAAATTCTGAACATTTGGACCAGCAAGATAGCTCAGTAGGTAAGAGTGCTTGCTGCCAAGTTTGGCGACCTGAGTTCAATCTCAGGAGCCCACATGGTGGAAGGAGAGAACCAACTCTCACGAGTTGTTCTCTGACCCCGCACATACTTGAGTGCACATGCCACGCACATGCGACGCACACGCACTAAATAAATGCTAATTAATTAATTATTGAAAATGTGAACATTCAGTGGCCTCGGCCAAGGACACCTGTTTCCATTGCTCTCTGCTGTGGTGATAAACACCATGGCCCAAAGCAACTCTTGGTGGAAAGGGTTGAGGTTGGCTTATAGTCCATCATGGAAGGAAGCCAGGGCGGGAACTCCAGACATGACCACTGAGGACACCGCTTATGGCCGGCTCTCTCTAGCCTCATCTCCTTATATTGTTGTGATAAAAACAAAATCAGTTTGTGGAGGAAACGGTTTATTTCACCTTACAGCTTATGGTTCATCATTGAGGGGATCAAGGGTAAGGAGCTCAGGGCTGGAACCTGGAGCACAAACAGTGGAGGATCACTCTTACAGACTTGCTCCTCTGGCCCCTGCTCGGCCTTCTTTCTTATGCAACACAGGCCCACCTGCCCAGGGGTAGCACTGTCCACACTGGGCTGGGTCCTCCCACATCACTCAACAACCAAGAAGATGCCCCACAGACATGACCATAGGTCAGTTCAATGGAGGCCATTCCCCAAATTAAGGCGCCCTTTACCCAAGTGTGTCAAGTTGACACTAAAGCTATCCAGCACAATTGACCCCTGGTTTATTGTATATATATCTCTCAGGTCAGAGTTCATCACTGAGGGGAGTCAGGGCAAGTTCCCTCTACCCAGGTGTCAAGTTGACAATAAGCTATCCAGCACAATTGACCACTGATTTATTGTATATTATATCTCCCAGGTCAGAGTTCATCACTGAGGGGAGTCAGGGCAAGTTCCCTCTACCCAGGTGTCAAGTTGACAATAAGCTATCCAGCAAGAGCTCTGCTAGCTTTCTCACCTGCTCCAGATCCACCTGCCTAGGGATGGTACCACCCCCATCAATTAGCAACCAAGAAAATGCCCCACAGACATGTCCACAGGCCAAGCTGATGGAGGACATTCCTCAATGAGATTCATTTTCCCAGGTGTCTAGGTTTCTGTCAAGTTGACAAAAACTAACTGCACACACCACAAGACATAGATGGGGTAACTGTGGTCCCGCAGGAGAGGCCCAGCTGTTGAAAGCGAGGAGGGAATCAAGGGAGCTCTAGGTCTTGAAGTCCAGAGGGTGCTGGTCTTGGGAAGGCAATCCGCAGTGGGATAGTGCAGCAGATTAACCCCCGGCCAAGGTCCCGTCCTTTCAGGCTTACGTAGTACACGCTCTGACCCCAAGTTTCTCTGGTGGGCATCTGTGTCCTCTGCACTATGATGCATGAAGGCATCAGGATGCTTACTGTGGCCAGCTGTGTGAGGGAAGGGGACCCTGAATGGCTCCCACTGCATATAGGCGGTGAATGTGGAGTCTGGGCAGGAGGTGACTTCTTGGACAGCAGCTGTGACTAACCTGGACATCAGTCTGGCAGTGCCGGTCATAATTTTATACCTTGATGCTAGGACCCAGAGGAGTGGCTACTAGCCCAGGGACTTCTGGCCCCACATGTGTACATAATTTTTCTTTAAATTTTTTCCTACTGAATCTAATTATCAGTCATCTTTTCTTTATTTCAAAGAACAAATAATAAAAACAGATGAATCAAACCGAAACAATAACAACAATATAACAAAGTAAAATGAAACACACACTGTCAGTTGACAGTTCTAGTTCATTCAGAATTGGAGCCCAGTTGTTATGTATGAGTTGGTGTGATTTCCAAGCCCTTGGTGAACCTGCTTGCTTTTTCCATGTATCATATAGCACACATGAGAAGAACATAACACAGTGGCTGGAGAGACGGCTCAGTGGTTAAGAGCATCGGCTGCTCTTGCAGAGGACCTGGGTTTGAATCCCAGCACCCACACGGTGCCTAACAACTGTCCATAACTCCAGTTCCAGGGAATCCGACAGCCTCTTCTGACCTCCGTAGCATTTCATGACACAGGTGCACTTACACACATGCAGGCAATACACTCATACACATAAAATAAAAATAATAAATAAAACAACTTTTTAAGTCTTTAGGGTAAGTTTTAAGTTATTTATCTTCTTTTCCATCCTTTAGGGGTCATCACCAGGTATTGGACCTTACTATGAAAACCACGGGTACCAACCTGAGCACGCCTACCCCCAAAGGCCACCTGTGGCTCCTAATGTCTACCAAGTGTATCCGGCTCAGGACTACCCATCTTCAGTGCCCCAGTACGCCCCAAGGGTTACAACGCACACCTCGACAACATCTGTCATCCACAGACAGCCCAAGTCAGGAGAACAGTGCACCTCAAGTAGGACTCTTCATACGTCTCCCCTAAGAGACCGCAGTTTCTGGGTCTGCCTTCCCTAGTGGCTCTTGTTCTTGCCTACTCTGTCACCTGCTCTGTGATGGGGGCCAGTCTGTCCCAGACTCTCTAACTGGTTAGAGCTCTGGGCACCCGCCTTGTCCCCCATTGGCAGGGGAGACCGTCCCCTCGCTTTAACGCTATGTGAGACTCCGTCCCATTGCCTGCCGCCACGTGCCTTTGGGAACAGGCTCGATGTGCGGCTCCTCTCTTGCCTTTGTGCTTTATGGATGAATTTTCTTGAATCAACAGCTCTCAAGGGTGGGAGTAAACTGTTGTCTTACCTTGAGCATAGCAGGTTGGGTTTATGTGGCCCCACATGACTTTGTGTTCAGGAGAGGGCCTGGGGTTAGCACAGAAATGCTGCTTTCCCCAGGGTCACTCAGGCCGAGGTCCTGGAGAGCCACGGACAGCAGCGGCTGAAGGTTGGTTACGCACGCTGAGTTCACTTTACTCTCCTCTTCTGCCCTGTCACTGGGACCCTGTCTCTCCAGATCCTCTGCGTCTCGCCAGCTGTTAACTCAGGCTGCCTCAGTACCAAGCCTGTCTGGTGGAAAGGGAGCAGAGGCTCTACCGACGAGCGTTTTAATGGATAGTTTGTGTTTTACCAAATGGGCCCTGGTGTCTCTGAGCAGTGTGGACGGTTAAAGATTGATAATGAGGTGGATCCTGTGGGCCACCCACCACTTCATCAGGAATCAGAACCATCAGCTTCTGGTCTCTGGAGTCTGTCTTCCCTCCTGGCTCTCCACAACCACTGTTCCTCTCCCACTGCTTCTGTCCCTGCGCCTTTGCCTGGCTCTTCCGCCCTTCCCTCTCCTCTAGCCTCAGTCTGTCTGCCCATCTTCGCCCCATCCCTTCATGATACCTTTTCTGCATTTCCCTTCCCCATACCCGGTTCTCCTTTCCCTCCATCCAATGTCTCTCTGCCCAAAGAAGTGCTTGCTTTGCACCTCTGTCTTCTGGCGACACCAGGGGCAACCCTGATCCTCAGGGACAATCTTAGTATCCAAGGCAGTTCGGGTTGTTGATGGGGGAGGAGCATCACTAGCATCTCTTCGGTAGGGGTTAGAGCTGCTGAGCATCCCATAGAACATGGGGAGCCCTCCCCAAGATGATGACCCAGCCAGAGCCATCCGGCTGAGCGTCGGGCCTTCATCCATGGCGGTTAAGGCACCTGTTAGCCAGAAGTCAAAAGGCCTTGTGTGAGGTCACACCTCCAAAAGTGGTCAGTCCAGAGCGTGGAAGGTCCCAGAACACCCTTTTGAATACTTCTACATTCTTAAGGGGATGAACAGAAAATAACAGAAGGACTGGGTTTGTTAATTTTCTGTCATTTGCCTGCAGAAGGGACAGCTATACATTAGCATGTGATTTCCACTAGAAAACCTCACTTATGAAACCTACATTATAAAACACAGTCAGTCACCCCCGGCTGTGCTTTGATGAAATCACTACCTGGCCAGGTTCTTAGACCACAGTCTTGGCCTCGCCCCCAGCAAAGTGCAAGTTGATGTCCATTCCTCACGATCTCAAAAGTAATTTAGCAGTTTTATTATTTCCTGAACTCACCTTGCAGTTATTTTTGATAAACTTGTTACTGGGGCTGGAGAGATGGCTCAGTGGTTAAGAGCACTTGCTGTTCTTGCAGAGGACCTGGATTCTGTTCCCAGCACCCACAATTACCCGTAACGCCAGCTCCAGGGGATCGAACGCCCTCTTCTGGTCTCTGAGGGCACTGTATCTGACATACACATAAATAAAAATAAGCCTTAGGAAAAAAAGAAACGAAAAGACTTGTTACCGCTGTGTAAGAAATCAAGAGGTCTACGTTTTTGCCAATGTAATCTTAAGTTCTGAAGTGCTTTTCCAAGCTATTTTGATAACACAAATTCAGAAACACCATGAGGAAATTTGCTCAAAGACTCACCCCACCTGTTTGCTTTAGCGACTGTCATGGGATTTTTCAGTTTGAATGAGAGCTCACATGCATTCTACAAGCATGTTTGGAGAATTCAAAGTCAACAGAGAAATGCCACAGGGTTGAATCAACAGCAGCCTGGGCTGTGAGGACGAAGTTGTAGATGAACAGTGCTGACCTCCACTGGTGACAAATGCCTGTCCAGAGGTGAAATGGGGCTTCTCCGTAGACATGTTCTGGAAGGAACTGGCCGGATTGTCTGCCAGCCCCAAAATGGGGGATCAAGGGCACCTGATTTAATCACCTTTACTCACCAGCTAGTTACTGATTTGGTGTTTGTTTTGTTTTATGAGCCGAGGCCACCGAGCACGCTAGGCAAGTGCTTACCTCCGAGCCTTGAGCATGTTATTTTTCTCGGCCACAATGGCATGCTGAGTCGCCCAAGGAGAAAAGTCTGTTTGGTCCTGAGTCAGGTGGACCTGTAGGAATTCTTCATGCATTTCTTGGTTCTGCACCCTGGTGCCTTAAGGCAGAGTCACCCCTAGTTTTCCTTTTGATAAAATCGCTACCTGACCAGATTCTCTCCCTGTGAGCTTGCTGGGAATGCCGGCTGATGCCCACTCCCTGGTGGGGACTGAATCGCTGTTGATGGGGACTGGGACCAGTTCTGAGAATTCTTTGAAAGCCTCAGAAGCATTAGCAGGACTTAGTTACAAGGGGAGAGATGTGGCTTCCAGTCCTAAGGAGGGTCCGCTCCGGCCTGGCCAGCTCCAGAGCCTGACCTGATCTTGCCCTGAAGCTCAGATACATGCAGGTGGGGGTCCAGGTCTGCAGACACCCTCCAGCCAGGGAAGGTCTGCCTCTGCCCTGCTTGGCCCCACCTCTCTGTCTCTCTTCCAAGGAAAGCTTCAAGGACTTGAGACAGGGCCTGCACCCTGAGTGGGAATTGTGGAATGATGGGCCCCTAACCCAGTATCAGGGACAAGCCTTAACCCAGTATCAGGGACAAGGTATCAGGGAGGGGGAGTCCCTTCCCTGACATCTGGCTCTGTCTTACAAACCTTCTCCAAATTATTTTCTTCATAGCGTAGTCTTTGCCCCGAGCTCACTGACCCTGTGGTCAAGTCAAAGGGCCTCGCTGGCACCGGAGATGTACGCCAGCCGCCGTGTCCAGGACAGTAGCTGCTGACCACATGTGACTTTTTGTTAGTTTGTTTGTTTGTGGGGGAACACCACAGATTGCATGTGGTGGTCAGCAGAAAACCTGTGAGAGTTGGCTCTTTCTTCCACCTTGTGGGTGCCAGAGAGTTTGGAACTTGGGTTAGTGGGCTTGGCGGCAAGTGCTGTTGCCCACTAAACCATCTTGCACTTGCTTAGCTCTCGGGCACTTGAATTTATACACCTTTAATTCCACTTAACTTTATTTTAAAAAAATATTTTATTATTTTTGTTTTATGTTTATGAGTGTATTGCCTTTGTGTATGTAAGTGCATCCGTGTTGTGCAATGCCCACAGAGGTCAGAAGAGACCATCGGCTCTAAAACTGGAGTTATAAACAGTTGTTAGCCGTCATGTGGGTGCTGGGAACCGAACCTGGGTCCTCTGCAAGAGTAGCCAGTGCTCTTAACTGCTGAGCCATCTCTCCAGCCCCTAATTCCACTTAACTTTATTTAATGGAAGTCTCAGTAGCCATAAGTGGCTAGTGGCTGTTGAAGGGCAGGATGGTTATGTGACCGACTTCATTTCAGACTGCGGCTGCTGCTTTTTGTCCACCTAGAGCATGAAGCTTCATGCTCCTGAAGTAAGACGGCCCCCCCTCCACCCCCATGCACCAGCCTTAGCATTCACACCGACATTTGTGTATATATAAGGGACACTGTTCTTGGGCTGGGCCTGTAGCTCAGGGGTAGAGCTTGCCTAGCTTGTGTGAGGCTCTGCATTTGATCTCCAGCATGCAACAAATGCATAAAATTTAAAATGTATATTATTTCTGAATATGGTACTGGAGGGTCCCTGCTTACAGTAGCTGAACAAGGATTGTGGACTTTATGGTGGTGTGGCAGCGTACCATACCCATAAACCATCTGCTTTTAAGTTCCAGTGTGAGGTGCCTGTGGAACACAGCACTGTGTGATAAACAGGTTTTGTGTTGGTGGTTTTACCCAGGTATAGATGATTCGAGTGCTCTAAATCAGTTTAAAGATGGCGAGTTTAGCTGGGATGGTTGGTAGGTTATGGTATTGAGTGCACCTTGGATGTGAACATCTGATTTTTTTTTTTTTTTTTGAGATGGGAGCTCATGTATTCCAGGCTAGCCTTATATTCCTGCCCCTCTAGACGACCCAGCGTTGAGGGTTACAGGCATGCACCATCATGCCCCTCTTAACGTGTGCCACTGAACTCTGGGTTATCAGGACTCTGTGGTCACTCTGTGGGACACTGAGAAGCACGGGGGAAGGACCGTCTTCTTACACTGCTGACCTGAGCATCCTTTCTTCCCTCTCCCACAGAGACCAAGAAAGCACTATGTGTCACCCTCACACTGGGCCTTGTCCTCGCGGGTGCCGCTGTGGCCGCCGGCTTGCTTTGGAAGTTCTGTGAGTCTTGGGGTCTCCCTGCTGCCCACCTGGCGTGTGACTGTGACCCTGCTCCCCAGGCTGGAGCGGCCACCCAAGCCCCTAACCCACCCTCCCTTATCTTTCTGTGCCCGTGGCCCCTCCTCTGGCCACCTCCTGTCCTTGCAGCCTGTGTTCTCGCCACTGGCCTGGGGTAATTCAGACATGTGGTCGCCAGGTGGCTCCCCGAGGTCCACTGGGTGGCAGAGAATGTGTGAGCACTGCTCAAACCCAAG
The DNA here is from genome assembly GCF_000622305.1 of Nannospalax galili. Taxonomy (NCBI): domain Eukaryota; kingdom Metazoa; phylum Chordata; class Mammalia; order Rodentia; family Spalacidae; genus Nannospalax; species Nannospalax galili. The sequence continues at coordinate 32,353 of NW_008332152.1, read as the reverse complement.
GGGCCTTCCCATCAGCTCCACTGAAGACTGTGCCCAGCTCTGTGTGTGTGCTGACGATGGTACACTCCTTCCTTAGTGGGAAAGAAGGTGTTTCCTCCTGTTAGGGCCCAGAGGGGAAGGACAAAAGTCCTGAGGGCTCTGGGGCTCCGTGGTTGCTCAGCCTGATGAGTCTCCCTCCCTGCTTCCTATTTCCTCTCCCAGTGGAAGATAAATGCTCTGAGTCCGAGATGGAGTGCAGCTCTTCGGGCAAGTGCATCAGTTCCTCTCTCTGGTGTGATGGGATATCGCAGTGCCCCAATGGGGAGGACGAGAACCGGTGTGGTGAGTTGGCCCTGGCTCCGGAAGCACTCCTTCTACCCGGGGCACTGGGCTCTGCGTGTCTGCCATAAAGTAGGAGGAGGGGGTGTGGTGCCAGCCAGGCAGGGCTCTGCCAGCCCTCGGACACAGATTCCACAGAATGCCTGCTGGGGCCAGAGCCTCAGCTCAGAGGGTCTGTGTCCCTGCCCTGCATCTCACAGAATGCTGGGGAGGCGACAGCCAGCAAGGACTCTCACTCAAACACCAGCGCTCCCAACTGCCACAGGATGCCGGCCAAGCCAAGGGGGCTGCTTAAAACATGCTGTGCTGTTTTCAAAACAAGCTGCCGTCAAAGTTACGTCCGTCGTCCCAGCAGAGCGTGATCTGTTTGCTTTTAGTCTTCCAACTATTTATTCATTAGCCGACAAGTTAAACTTGTGTTTATTGCATTCAGTGGTCTCTCTGTGTGTTTCCTGTGGATGGAGACAACCAAGCTATTTAACACGCAGCCCCTGACCTTTCCTTTGCCCTCTGGCGGACTTGCATGGTCTGCTAGAAGTTTTTGGATGGATGATGTCACTGTTGACATCACCATATTGCTCTACAGACCTCTTGAATGTGTTCCTCCTGAGTAATTAAAAGTTTGTGTCTGTTGGCCAAGATGTCCCCAACCACGTCCTCCTGGGCTTTGGTGGTGACCGTTCTGTTCTCGTGAGTGTGCCTTTTAGATCCTACATGGGAGTGAGAGCCTGTGGTGCTGGTCTCTCTGTAGCTGGCTGATTTCCTTAGCTTGGCATCCTCTGTGTTCACCCATCTCAAGTGGTGGATCACATCCTTTTTCATGGTTGAATCCTATTCCATTGTGTGTACACACTGCAGTTTCTCTGTTCATGCGTCTGCTGACCAGTCTTGCATTGATTTCCTGTCTTGGCTGCTGGGGACAACACTCCACTGGTTGTGGGCGTAGCTGTCTTTGATATGCCGGTGTCTTGTTTCTAGATGTGGGATTGTTCCATGATTATGTGATATTCTTTTTCTTTTCTTTTTTTTTTTTTTGGTCTTTTTGAGACAGGGTCTCCCTGTAGCCCCAGCTGTCCTGGAACTCACTATGTAGACCAGGCTGGCCTGGAACTCACAGAGATCCACCTGCCTCTGCCTCCCCAGTGCTGGGATTAAAGGTGTGCGCCACCACGCCTGGCTCTTTTTCATTCTTTTAAGGAGCCTCCACGTGGTTTTCCTTGGTGGCTGAATTAATTCAGATCCCCACCACCAGGGTCAGAGGCTCCTTTCTTCCTCTGTCCTCACCGACACTTGTTACCTTTCATCTTTTTGGTGACGGCTATTTGGTTAAAAACAGGAGAGAGATAACATCCCTTGAAATTTCATTACTGCATTTGTCTTCTAAATATGTTTATTTACTATGGGGGGCATGCATGCGGAAGTCAGAAGACACTTGTAAGACTCAGTTCTCCCGGGTGATGATCACACTCAGGCTGTCAGGCTTGGTGGGAGACACCTCTACTGGCCAAGCCACCTCATTGGCCTTTGTGTTGGTTTTTCTATTTCTAGTTCTGTTCATTTTCTTTTCGTAAAGATTATTTTATTTATGCCCTGCGTGGTAGTACACGCCTTTAATCCCAGCACTCAGGAGGCAGAGGCAGGTGGATCTCTGTGAGTTCAAGGCCAGCCTGGTCTACATAGTGAGTTCCAGGACAGCTGGGGCTACAGGGAGATCCTGTCTCAAAAAAGACCAAAAAATTTATTCATTATTTTTATTTAATGTGTATGAGTGTATTGCCTGCAGGTAAGTGCCCCTGTGTCATGCAGGGCCCATGGAGATCAGAAGAGGGTGCCAGATTCCTCCGGAACTGGAGTTACGGACAGTTGTCAGCTGCCATGTGGGTTCTGGGATTCAAACCTGGGTCCTCTGCAAGAGCAGTCAGTGCTCTTAACCTTGAGCCATTTCCCTGGTCCCAAGTTCTGTTAATTTTTTGAAGGTAACTTCAAAGGACTTGGAGTGATGCTGGAGAGCAGCAGGATTATGCTAACTGTGTTCCATGAAGGGTCCAAAGCTGGGTGGGTGTTTGTTTTCCATCCTGGCGCCGTGGGCCGAGTTTCCTGCCTGGCAATCCCACGTTGAAGGGATAGAACGAATAGGAGGGACCCTGTCTGTGGACCCCATGTTTCATGGCTCTGCAGTTGACAATGGGCCTCTGCCTCGCCCCAGAAGAGCTGCCCTGCCCTGTCCTGTTTTTCTGCCTCCTGTGGAACTTATTCCCCAGCTAATGCCCATGCCCAGGGCCTGGCTAGCGCTGGCTCAGCCTCTGTCTCTGCCTTACTTCCTGTTCTGCGCAGGCATACCCGGAAGCCGTTCTCCTGAGTGGAAAGTTCAGAATTGTAGTAGAGACTAGAAAGAAGTCTCTTGAGGCTGTTCTCTACCTGTCAGTGGTCTGCGGTCCTCTTGGGGTTTTGAGTGAAAACCCCACATACCTCCTAGCTGGCTGAGAATGTTTTTGCACCTCTCTGCGCCCCCAGTGAGGACACTGCACCCTCACCTCCATGCCTCTGTGTGTGAGACACTGTGAGGCTGGGCCTGCTCAGAGAACTCCTAGTGATGAGGGTTGGCCTCCTAGGACCCAACTGTTGTGCCCATTTGTGTAGACAGATGCCTGGTCTACCCGGTGCCTAGGTCTCTGTCCCTGGCTCCCCATCGGGTACGTGCCTGGGACATACTGTGTACAGCTTAAGCATAATTCTTTTCCTTTTAGGGTGACAACAAATTTGACACCATTGTCTTAGATTAAGGGCAGAGTGCCTGGGTTAAGAGTGGCTAGGGTCACCTGCAGTGGACTCTGTGTTCCTGAACTTGGGCTCATGGGCAACGAACTCTTTAAGAGGGCTTTTCTTTCCCTTTCCTCTATCTCATTTACTTGATTTTATTTTGATGTTGGGGGTGGGACCCAGGACCACACATGGAGGGAGGTGTCCTCCACTGCACCATATCCCCAGGAACACCCCACTTTTTTGAGGCAGGGTCTTACTAAGTTGCCCAACCTGGCCTCAACTGCTGTTCCTCCTGCCTCCACCTCCTGAGTGCTGGGATTACAGGCACGTGTTGCACCCAGCCAGGGAGGCCTCAAGCTCCTTGTGGTATCTGGAGGGTCTGTCTTCTTCATATTGAAGTTGTATTTACTTAAATATATTAACAGTTAATGTACCTACATACGTGACAGTCCAGGAAGGACAGAGGGTCTCAGTTCTGCTGACACCACACGCATGTACCACATAAGCACACCTCACATACCACACATACCTCACACACCACTCAGACCTCACACACCACATACTTACATACCACCCATACATACAAGCACCACATACCACCCAGACCACATACTCACATATACTACACACATGCGCCACATGCCACCCATACCCCACACATACATACATACGCTACACACATCACATAGGTGTGACTATTACACACATGTACCACACATGTACCATACCCCCACATACACACAAAGACTACACACATATACACAGGTACCACACATCACATACACACATTTCATAGATATACACCATACCAGCTACATTAGTCACTTTTCTGTTGCTGTGATAGAAACACCATGACCAAGGGAACTTATAGAAGGAAGAGTTTATTTGAGCTTATGGTTCCAAGGGGCAAGAGTCCATCATGGCAGGAGGCATGGCAGCAGAGGTGGCTAGAGGAGGAGTTTGAGCTTATGGTTCCAAGGGGCAAGAGTCCATCATGGCAGGAGGCATGGCGGCAGAGGTGGCTAGAGGAGGAGTGGAAGCTAAGCTCTCATATCTTCAAGCAGGCACAGGAAATGAGAGTGACTGGAGATCCAGCAAGGCTTAAGAACTCTCTAAGCTACCCTGAGTGACCTGCTTCCTCCAGCGTGGCCACACCTCCTAAGATCTCCCAAAACAGCGCCACCAACTGGGGACAAAATGCCCAAATACTTGGAGCCAATGGGGGCATTTTCATTCAAACCACCACATCATACATGAATCACCATACCATATGTATATGGGATATATATGAGTGGTTGGTGGTGTAGTGGTGTGTGTACAGGGTGTGGTGTGGGGGGGTATATGTGGTATGTATATGTGATGTGTTGTATGTATGTGTGTAGTATATGTGCATTTATTTTCTGGGTGATGTTTGATACAAGTGTGTGTGCATGATATGAGGTGTGTCAGCAGAACAGAGGAGAGTTTTCACACCATACACATATACACACACCATACACTACCCATACCACATACACAGCTGTCACCCGAGTTCTCTTAGGGTCCCTTGCCCCTGGAGCGGGTAGACAAGCCTACAACACATCATTATCTGAATTTTTCATAGTTTATATCTTTGGTATTGGGGAGGGGAGGAACTTACAAAGAAACAAACACCCAACACCTGGCACCCAGCTCTGCGCGGCTCAGCCCACCATTCCAGATTGCTTCCACGCCTGCCCACAGTCTCCATCAACTTTTGCCCACACATTACGGGCCCACAATCTCACCCCAGGTCGGTAAATGGCCCCTCTCATATCCACATGGGCAAGACACTGGGGCCATCTTTCCACTCCACTGCTTCCCTTCCAAGATGGTGCCCCAAAGCCCCTCTCTCCACAGCTAACTCTCCACAGTCAGTCCTCCACAGCATGCCCCACCCCTCGGAGGAACCAGGCTGCTTGGGACATACTCCACCCCGTCCTCTGCTCTTACAATCTTTCCACCAATCTTCTGCTAAGGTCCCTGAGCCTCGGAGGGGGTGACAGATGTAGGGTTATCTCTCCTCTATCATGATGAGATAGTGACTTCTTAGTCCTCCCCATTATCTGTCTTTAAGCTGTGGCCATTGCTCTATCTCAGTGGTGCTTCTTCTACTATAAAGACAAATGGAAGCAAGTAGACACATATAAACAAACACGAATGTAAATGCAAATGCCTAGAAGATATCCCAGTAAGTGCACTATATTCATTAAACAATATACTTGTGATGGCTTCCCCACTATGGTGTGTAGCCTTTCTTGACACAGGGGGTTGGCCTGGTCTACAGCACCAGATGTGTGTTCCGCCCTTAGGAGCAGGCCTTATCCAATTAGAAATTTGTCAGTTGTACGTATGTTGGTGGAGCCATTATTGCACTTGCAGGCATTGCTTGGCGTGTCCATAGCGTGCAGCATGTGGGGGTCCATTGTTGAGTAGAATCATAGGGGATCCTTTCTTCTCCAAGCATGGAGTTTTTTTGGCTCAGTCTCAGCTCCATCTCTTCTTCTCGTCCCACACTCACATCATGCAGTGTCTTCAGCAACATGACCTTACTGACCTTTCTAGTGTATAACCGACATTAGTGGCAGTAGCCTTGGTGAATTTGAGGACCTCTCGGATCTCTCTCTGACCAACAGCATATAGGGGGGCAGCCCACCCCTGGTACTGTAGCTTTTCTTAACAATTGTATAGTTTGAGATCCTCTATTTTTATCTTATCCAACGATAAAACTCTCAAGAATCTTACAGCTATCCTTGGCCTTTGCTTCTTCAGGTATCTTTCAAATGGGTTTCACATCTGTAAAACACTTGAAGGACTGTTAACATCATATATTAAATCAATCATAGACAAGGTCTCACACAGCATGGAAAGGTTTTGTCCATTCATATTAACTGTTTTCTCCATAGGTCTTGTTAGGTACCATAGTGTGGCCCGAATTCTCTCTGGGTCTCCTGCGCAATCAGACAAACCATATAATATATTTTGTGTGAGTTTATTAACTTACAAAGGAACGAATACCTAGTGCCTAGCCTGCTGCCGCAACTCAGAGCCTGCCTTACCAGACTGTGCCACGCCCATAGTCCCCACTAGCATTTGCTCGCGCCTCTGGGGCCAGCGATCTCACCCCGGGCCCACAGGAGTCTGTCCATTCTGTCTTTGAGTTGCTGCGCTGGCTGCGAGTTTCCTACATCACACACTCTACCAGCGGCTCCAGGCTTCCATTCCAAGATGGCTCCCGGCTTCCTTTCCTACTTCCCACTCTGTGTCAGACCCGCCCATTGGCAGAACCAGCCAATCGGGAGACACTCCACCCCTTTCCTCTGCTCTTACAATCTTCCCATCCATCTGTATAGAACCTTCTGGCAATATGAACATCATCCATCCACTGGCATGGAGTTTTTTGGCTTAGTCTCAGTTCCATCTCTTCTTCTTCTCCTGTGCTCACAACATGCAGTGTCCTCAGCAACATGGCCTTACTGACCTTTCTGGTGTAGAACCAACATTAATGGCAATAGCCTTGGTGAATTGGAGGACCTCTAGGAGCTCTCTCTGACCAACAGCAAATAGGGGGGCAACCCATCCCTGGTACTGTAGATTTTCTTAACAGTTGTCTATAGCTGGCCTTTGCTTCTTCAGGTGTCTTTCAAATGGGTTTCACATCTGTAAAACACTCAAAGGAACGTTAACATATATTAAATCAGTCATAGACAAGGTCTCATAAAGCATGGAAAGGTTTTGTCCAATTGTATTAACTGTTTTCTCCATAGATCCTTGTTAGGTACCATAGCATGGGTACGAGGCATTGATTTGGTTAGCTCATTACGATTTTTAGTTATCCCTTTGGATTCTTTTATTCTTGACACACTTACAGGTGTTGGCTCCAGTTACCTGACCCTGCACTGGGCTAAGGAGGCAGGGGGCTTCTCCTGTTCCCACTGCACTTGTTGGTTCCCTGAGTCAGACAGGCTCTGGATCTGCCTCCTGACTGTAGCCACATCTGTCATCTTCCCATTAACCACACCAGGTTGCTGGGGGAGAACTTGGAGGGAAAACCTGCTTCCACCCCTAGTATAGCCTTTATCAGAAGAGAAACGCATCTCATTTAATCCTTGGGGATTCTTAACCACCCCTTGTACAGTTGATATCCTTCAAATGTCCTTTGTAAACCGTTCTTCTGGTTTTAAAGCACTTCTACTGTCTGGTCTTTTTCATATCTCTTATAGGGTGTTCTGTTATTTCACAGACATGTTTTACATGCTGGTCAGAATCATTTAGATCTGCCAAAGCCTCTCTCACTTTACAAAGATCTGTCCCATCAAAGGGCTTAGTAAAGCTATTAAAGCCCCATACCATTCTTGAGGTCCCAGTCGAATTAAGCTTTCTTTCATATCTCTGGTGAACACAGTCTCATCTGGCCCCGTGAACTGGACATCATACATTGTTTTTCTCATACCTAGTTCTCTCAGTAATGCCTGCCCCTCCTTTATAGTCCTCCAGCCCCTGCTAATCATGTTAGTCTCCCTTGGTGACAACCATGTATCGTTAATGCTTGGCACCAGCCATCCCATTAAGGACTGCCCCCCCTCCCCGCATTGGCCTAGGTTGAACAGCCTATGTCATAATGATGGATGGGTGGTTATATAACTCAGCTGTGAAGCTTCTGAAGGACTTAGACTGACGTCATTTCCTCCCATGTCCCATACTCTCACAAGCCACGTGGCCAGGGGCTCTCTGCTTGCTTGCTTGTAAGTTTTCCTAGCTTTAACACTTCCAGCATGGAGTATTTCCTAGCTATAGCACAGTTAGCTCTTTTTTCCTTTTTACTATTATCTGTCTTTCTCTGAGTCCTTGGACTTTACACAAGTCAGAGTGTCCCACCTTTCTCTCTCTCCAGCTCTGTAACTGGGTCTGCCAGCTCAGCCTTTTCAGCTTCTCCTGCCTGGGGCACATCTTCTATCATGCAAAGTGGCCACTCTCTTCTCCAGGCACTTCCTTTGAGTCTAGAGAAGGTAAGAGATTTTCTAGCCTTTGAGTCACTTTTAACAAATCTTCACATACTGGCAACATATCCCCACATTTACGACATAGCTGTGGCTCCCGCTTTTGCGTGGCTGGCCTCTTTTTAGTAACCCATTGCAAAAACCACATCAGCACCACCATTAGCGCTCTTCTAAAACTCATTCTCAGTTTCATCATATCCTGCCAACTACGCCAATTCTGTGGCCTGAATTCTCTCTGGGTCTCCTGCGTGATCAGAAAAACCATATAATATATTTTATGTGAGTTTATTAACTTACAAAGGAATGACTACCCAGTGCCTAGCCTGCTGCTGAGACTCAGAGCCCGCCTTATCAGACCGTGCCACACCCATAGTCCCCGCTAGCATTCGCTCATGCCTCTGGGGCCAGCGATCTCACCCCAGGTTCACAGGCACAAGGCATTAACTTGGTTGGTTCTTTACTATCTTTAGTTATCCCTTTGGAGTCATTTCACACTTTGGGGATTTTACATGCAGTCTCTTTGGATTCTTTTATTCTTGATACACTTACAGGTGTTGGCTCCAGTTGCTTGATCCTGCACGCAGGCCCTGGGACTGCCTCCTGACTGTAGCCGTATCTGTCATTTCTCCATTGACCACACCTGGCTGCTGGGGAAGAACTTGGTGGGAAAACCTGCTTCCACCCCTAGTATAGTCTTTATCAGGAGAGAAATACACCTTATTTAATCTTTGGGGTTTCTTAGCCACCCCTGGGACAGTTTTTATTCTTTGAATGCCTTTTGTAAACTATTGTTCTGGTTTTAAAGCCTTCCAGAAACTCTTTAGTATTGAATTTGGTTTTCTATCAATTTTTTTCTCTGGGAATTTGGGCTTGACATAAGTCTTGCCACATTTGTCTCCGAATAACCCAAACAGACCATTTTTTCTGTCTGGTCTCTTTTATATCTCTTGTAGGGTGTTCTGTTATTTCACAGACACATTTTACAAGTTGGTTAGAATCATTTAGCTCTGCCAAAGCCTGTCTCACTTCACAAAGATCCCGTCCTATTAAAGGCTTAGCAAAACCATTAATGCTCCATACCATTTTTGAGGTCCCAGTTGAATTAAGCTTTGTTTTATATCTCTGGTGAACACAGTCTTATCTGGCCCAGTGAACTGGACATCATATATTGTTTTTCTCATACCTAGTTCTCTCAGTAATGCCTGCCACTCCTTTATAGTCCTCCAGCCCCTGCTAATCGTGGGAGTCTCTCTTGGTGATGAACACGTATCTTTAATGCCTTGCACCAGCCATCCCATTAAGGACTGCTCCCCCTGCATTGGCCTGGGTTGAATAGCCTATATCTCAAGGAGGGATGGGTGGTTATGTAACTCAGCTGTGAAACTTCTGAAGGACTTAGACTGATGTCATTTCTTCCCATGTCCCACACTCTCACAAGCCACATGGCCAGGGGCTCTTTGAGTGCTTGCTTGTAATTTTTTTTTCCTAGTTTTAACAGTTCCAGTGTGGAGTATTTCCTAGCTACAGCACTGTAAGCTTATTTTTTTCTTTTTGTCTCAATAGTTGTATCTGAGGGGCCGCTTTAACTACTTTTATTTTTAGGTCATCTCCTTTTTTATTTTTTACTATTATCTGTCTTTTCCTCTGAGTCTTTGGACCTTACACAAGTTAAAGTGTCTCTTTTTTTCTCTCTCCAGCTCTGTAACTGGGTCTCCCAGGACCTCCCTGGCCTTTTCAGCTTCTCCTGCCTGGGGCTCATCCTTTATTATGCAAAGTGGCCGCACCCCCTCTCTGGGTTCTCCACTAGTGTCCATGGTCCGCAACAGCTTTTCTGTTTTTCTATAACTTTTAATAAATCTTCATATATCTGCAACTGGGCTGTTTCCCCACATTTACAACACAGCTGTGGCCCACACTTCTGTGTGGCTGGCCTCTTTTTAGTTACAGATTTTGTAATCCACTGTAAAATACACATCGGTGCTGCCATTAGCTCTCTAGCTTTTTCCAGCCTCCTGTGGTTTGTCATTCCTAGCGTGATCATCCTGCTGACCTGCGCTAATTTGTTGCCCAAGTTCTCTTAGGGTCCCTTGCCCCTGGAGCGGGTAGACAAACCATACAGCACATCTTTATCTGAATTTTTCATAGTTTATATCTTTGTGGGGGAGGGGAGAGATTCACAAAGAAAAGAACACCCTGTACCCGGCACCCAGCTCTGTGCAGCTTGGCCCACTGTTCCAGATCGCTTCCTCACCGACCCACAGTCTCCGTTAGCTTTCGCCCATGCATCATGGGCCTGCAGTCTCGCCCCAGGTTGGTAAATGGCCCCTCTCCTATCCATGCAGGTGAGACACCGGGGCCATCTTTCCGCGCCGCTGCTCCCCTTCCAAGACGGCGCCCCAAAGCCCCTCCCTCCACAGGTAACTCTCCACAGTCAATTCGCCACAGCAGGTCCCACCCCTTGGAGGAACCAGGCCTCTCAGGACACAACAGCATAGCAAACCACACACATATACACACACCACACCACCCATACCACATATACACACCAGATAACAAGCCACAAACATATACACACATCATATACCACCCAGAACTCACCTATACACTACACACATGTACCACACACACATATACCATAAACCCATCATATATACACACCATACACAGTATATGCACACCACACACATACCATATACATACACCATATAGACACCACACACATATACACACACTATGCACTACGCATACCACATACCCTACCACACACCATATACACACACTGCACCATATACACCTCATACACACACCACTAAACCATACACACATCATTCATGCATATCGTACACATACCTCTCATCATATACACACATATTATACATACGTATATAGAGAACACGCATATATACACACATATATGTCCACTGAATGCACACACACACACTCACATCCTCACCCACCCGTTCGCCACACCTCCCAAGGTGGCTGCTTTGAGCGCCTTCTCTGTGAAGATGGCACTTGCTCCTGTGGGGCCCTGAGTCCAGCTCCCTTGTCCTCGGTGCCCACAGCTGCACAGCCGGCCTGTGTGGACGGCCACTATTTCCAGTTCTTTCCAGGTGTTGCTTTTCACCTTCTGCCCAACACGCAATGCTCCTGCGTGTGAACCTGGAAGGCCAGTCTCTGGGCAGGCATCTCTGTTTGTGGTTTGGCAAGCCTCAGTTTGGGTTTATCCAATTTACAGTTTTCATAAGGAGTGGAACAGGTGACCTGCATGACATGCACTCTGTGTAGATGGGGACCGATGTGTGGCATGCTTTCAATTATCCCATGTCAGGTGGTATTCTAGTTTGTCTCTCCATTGCTGTGACAAAACACTCTGACCACTACCAACTTGAGGAGGAAAGGGTTTATTCAGCTTACATCTCCCAGGTTGCAGTTCATCAGGGAGCCCAAGGTAGGAACTCAGGGCAGGAACCTGGAGGCAGGAGCTGGAGCACAGGCCATGGAGGAACACTGCTTACTGGCTTGCTTCCCTAGCCCCCGCTCCACCTGCTTTCTTATACAACACAGGCCCACCTGCCCAGGGGTGGCACCACCCACAGTGGGCTGGGCCCTCCCATATCACTCAGTAATCAAGAAGATGCCCCACAGACCTGGCCACAGGCCAGTCCAATGGAGGCAATTGACCAATTGAGGCTCCCTCGACCCAGGTGCTAGAAAAGTGGTTGATTGCCATAAGCAGAGCTCAACAGACCATTCTAGTAGGAGCCTGGAAGAAAGTAGTGCTGAGAACGATGTAGTTCATGAGGGAAATAAGGACTTAGGAAGTGCTTGGGATATTTTGGCAAAGAGTCTGGCTGGCTTCTGCCCCCAATCTAAAAGCTTGCCTGAGGCTAAGTTGAAAAGCAATGGACTCATTTCTCTAGCAGAAGAAATTTCAAGACAGCCTAATGTAGAAATGGTGGCGTGGATATTAATGGTGAATATTGTACAGATTTACAGTGAAAAAGAGCAAATAGGGCAGAAAGAAATACAAAGTGTACAGGGTGGATTGAAAAAGAGCTCTAGGAAGATTAATGTCGGAGCCCCAGCATGTGATGGATAGGATCCATTGATAGGGAGATTAAAGTGCTTAAGGACTGAGAAAAAAGTCTAATACCTTTAAAAAAAAAAGTCTCCTGGGTACCTCCCTCTCTCTCACGTCAGCACCCCAGGGTGACAGCAGGGCCACCCCCCTCCACAGTTGTACCACTTCTCCCTACCTCACCACTGTGGCAGTTCCATTTTTAACTGTGGACATTAGTTTCAGTTACCTTCAAAAACCATAATTTTGAGAGCACCGTTAGGCTCACAGAGCCTCCCATCTTCCCCTGCTCATCCACCTAGCTTTAGCACAGTGCATTAATTCCAAGTGTCTTCCAGTGAGCCATGTTCCCAGGAGCCAGAGCCCTGGACTTGGGTTGAATTCTCTCTTCCTTGGCGCTCACGTCAGCACCCCAGGGTGACAGCAGGGCCACCCCCCTCCACAGTTGTGCCATTTCTCCCTACCTCACCACCGTGGCAGTTCCATTTTTAACTGTGGACATTAGTTTTAGTTACCTTCAAAAACCATAATTTTGAGAGCACCGTTAGGCTCACAGAGCCTCCCATCTTCCCCTGCTCATCCACCTAGCTTTAGCACAGTGCATTAATTCCAAGTGTCTTCCAGTGAGCCATGTTCCCAGGAGCCAGAGCCCTGGACTTGGGTTGAATTCTCTCTTCCTTGGCGTAATTTTATGTATTTTGATAAAGACATGGTGGTGTGTTTCATGCTGGAACAGGCTGCCCTAAATGTCCGCTGCCCCCCATACCACCCTCCCCCGTGACCTCTACCTTAGCTTCTCAAAAATGCTCTGGTTGGTGTCTGCAGTGGTTCTAAGCCCAGCTTCGTTCTTGTGACACACAGCTGGGATTCTTGCACGGGTTTTTGCAGCTTTTTGGTTTCTTTTTGATGCAGCATGATATCCCCCTGTCCAACGGCAGTAGAGTTTCTAATCCACACACCTAACACGTGGCTGGGTCACACATGGTCAGTGGTATCATCCGGGAAGCAATGGAGACAGTCAGACCCCAGACTGGTCATTTTCTGATAGATGACCCCAAGGTGTCAGATGAGTCAGGGTCATATGGAGGTGAGAAGTGAGCCAAGGCTTGACCAGACCCTGCTGTCCCCCAGATCATGTAGTTCTGCTGATGTGCTTTTAAGCTTTATGTAGTGGCTTGCTCTCTGGTATGTGGTGCTGTTTGTGGGAGTCTTATGAACACCTCACATCTTATATCATTCTCAAATGACCTGGGCTTTGGCTCTGAATCAGCCACACCCATCATTCTCCACAATGAAAAGTCTCCCAAATTCTGGACTGTGCCACCTCTGGGGAGAGCATGGAATGTTGGGCCTCCGGGACCCTTGAACGCTTGGCATGGAGGACAGTGAGGCCTGTAGTACTTTCCTGAGCCTGGCTAAAGTTTAGCGACCTGTCTCTAGCCTGTCACTTCCGCGTAGAGGTGACTCAGCAGAAGCCTGATCTAAGATTGCCTCTACCCAGTTACAACTGACGTGGTAAATTCCTGGTGGCCCAAAGCCTATCACCCCACATGACGCATCCATAAGTCCATCCCCCCCCCCAAGGCTACATAAGCCGCTGACTAACAAAATAAAGTGAGGTC
>NW_008332152.1:15616-18406 GCF_000622305.1 Nannospalax galili | reverse complement strand
TGTTTTATTCGTGTTTAAAACCTGCTTTAGTGAGCCATGATTCACATCCCATAATAGCTGTCCTTGTTGAGTGTTTGAGCATGGTTTCCGTGGATTTGCCATGTGTGTGGCCACTGCCATAGGTGGTTAGGGAATAGTCCTTCCCCTCAATAAGAGCCCCAGGTCCTCCTGAAAGCCCTTGTTTAGGTCCTGAGCAATCGCTAATCTCCCTTCTTTCTTAGGTTTTCTTCTTAAATTACAACAATTTATATGTGTGTGTATGTGTGTATATGCCACATGTGTGAGGCTCCCACAGAGGCCACAGGAGGGCATCAGACCTCTGGAGCCGGGGTTACAGGTGCTTGTGAGTTACCTGATGTGGGTGCTGGAACCGAACCTGGGTCCTCTGCAAGAGCACTATGTGATCTTAATTGCTGAGCCTTCTCTCCAGCTCTTAGGTTTTCTAAAGTCTAGGCATTTCATATGATTGGGGTTGTGCAATCTGCAGGCCGCCGTGGCTTTGTTTCTCCTGCATCACTCCTCCGAGGGTCGTTCACGTAGCGGCATCTGTCAGAGCTTCATCCTTTTGGTGGCTGAGTGACAGTTCATTACCTCATTTGGCTCTATCTCTAGGAGCCTTCTCTCCAGCTCTTAGGTTTTCTAAAGTCTAGGCATTTCATATGATTGGGGTTGTGCAATCTGCAGGCCGCCGTGGCTTTGTTTCTCCTGCATCACTCCTTCGAGGGTCGTTCACGTAGTGGCATCTGTCAGAGCTTCATCCTTTGGTGGCTGAGTGACAGTTCATTACCTCATTTGGCTCTATCTCTATCCATGGTAGGCGCTGAGGGCCTGTGGGCCATTGTGAGGAGTGTCAGCAGTAAGCATTGGTTTATGTCTGAATATCCACTTGGAATTCTTTTACATAAAAACACTTTTGGGGAGCTGGAGAGATGACTCAGCGGTTAAGAGCACTGACTGTTTAGCACCCTCATGGCCATAAAAATAAATAAATAAATAAATAAATAAATAAATAAATAAATAATAAACACTTTTGGGCATGGAGACAACAGATTGGTGACCCTCTTTGTGTGTGGTCAGGGTGGTGTCCATGGGCAGTGTGGGGCTCAGGTAGCATCTGGAAGCCGTGAGTTGAGGGTTGTACATGCTCACCCAGCATCTCTCTCCTTGTGCAGTTCGCCTCTACGGACCCAGCTTCATCCTCCAGGTTTTCTCATCACAGAGGAAGTCCTGGCACCCTGTGTGCCAGGATGACTGGAATGAGAACTACGGGAGGGCGGCGTGCAAGGACATGGGCTACAAGTGAGTATGGCGCCCTCAGGAGGGGGACAGCGCGGTCATGATGACACAGGACAGAAGTTGAAGGACATCTCTCTGCTTCCTATGAGTGTCAGCACTGGATGCTGAGGGCACGTGTTCTTTCCCCAGTGCTGATCCATGCACCCAGAGGGTCACTTACCACCCTGGGCTTTGCCTGGTGCTATTGACCTTGCTCTCTCTGATGGCCAGTGAGCACGGTCCATTGCCACCTGCACCACATCACATCTTCCCTGGCAGCTTGGGAATGCCTCTGCAGTGCTGGGGTCCCCAGGGCAGGGGTGCAGGATGAGGGCCATAGATGGCTCACTGCCGTAGCTGCTTGTCAGACAGGGCTGACCCTTTGTTCACTGCACGCAGGTGCATTGAAGGCTTTGGAACATGGGAGAGAACTGAGCAAAATTACACTTAACAAATTCCTTCCTGTGGGCAGCACTGAGGGGCAGCAGGGAGGGTTGAGGACCGTCTCCTGCCAGCAGTTCCCAGAGAGGGGCTCCGACACTGCCCCAGTGTCTTTTGCTCTAACACTGGAGACTGAGCACTTTGTAAAGAACGGGGGCTTGTTGTAGCCCAAATTTCTGGAGGAAATCGAGGATCACGTGTCGGCCTCTGGGGGCGGGTCTGTGATGCTTCATCTTGAGGTGGGAAAATGAGAGAGCAGGTGAGGGCCTTTGAGAAAGGGAGAGATGAAGGGGCAGGGCCTGCTGTGGAACCTGCTCTGCAGAGAATCAAGTCACCCCTGAGGGAGGAGCTGCCATGACCCAAATGCTGCTTAAAGTCCCCACCACCTACCAACACTGCTAAATGCGAGACCTTTCACCAGTAGTTTGGTAACAAATCACATCCAAACCGTGTCCCTCAAGAAAACTTGGAGAAAGAGCTGAATTATTTTACCGCTCCTTTCTGTTCCGTGAGAGTGTCACCACGAGACCTTGTTCACACTAGGGTGCTCTGTCTACCAGTTTCCAAGGTGAATGACTACACGATATGAAAGTTGACTTCTTAGCCAGTGAGCTACTTCTAAATGCCGTCCTGTGGGGCTGGGAAGATGGCTCTGTGGATAAGTGCTTGCTGTGCAAGCATGAGGACCTAAGTTTGCTATCCAGCACCCACGTAAAGCTGGGCAGGGTGGCCTGCAACTGTAATCCCAGCCCTGGGGAGGCGGAGGCAGGAGGATCCCTGAGCCAAGCAGTCTAGGCCAGCTGATGAGGCCTAGGTTCAGCAAGAGACCCCATCTCAAAAAATAAGGTAGAGGGGTGCTGGAGAGATGGCTCAGCAGTTAAGAGCACTGGCTGCTCTTGCAGAGAACAGGTTCAGTTCCCAACACCCACATGGTGGCTTAACAACCATTTGTAGCACCAGTTCCAGGGGATCTGATGCCCTCTTCTGACCTCCAAGGACATTGCACAACACAGGTGCACTTATATACACGCAGGCAATACACTCATACACATAAAATAAAAATAAATAAAAAAT
>NW_008332152.1:10226-15593 GCF_000622305.1 Nannospalax galili | reverse complement strand
GTGGCATCCCCAGCAGTCATAATTTCAGATATTTTAAGTGCGGACCGGAGGAGGTGCTGCCTGGAGTTTGCCGTTTTTTCTAGCTTTCTGCACTGTTCTGCTTTGAATTCCATGTTCTTCCTCATTCCTCTTTGTTCGCACTCTCATCCATTTACCCACTGACTCATTCATCCAATAACTGTTTGCTGACAGCCTACAACATGTTAAATACTTTGCTAGAAGATGGGATTAGAATATGAACAAAGAGATAAAGGGACTTTTATTTTGGTGGTAAGTGTATTTGCAGGTCAGGACCATTACTTTGGAACTCTTGTGTTATATAGAATTTCCTTTATATTTAAGGTGTAGTTGGATAGAAACAGAATCTATTAATTTCTTCATTATTTGAAGGATTTAAATAATATGAGCTCTTAAAAATATCTCAATTTGGGGGCTAGAGCACTGGCTACTCTTACAGAGGAACTGGGTTCAGTTCCCAGCACCCACATGGCGGCTAACAACTCCAGTCCCAGGGGATCCGACAGCCTCTTCTGACCTCCGCGGGTATTGACAACATGGGTGCACTTACCTACATGCAGGAAATACATGCATACACATAAAATAAAATATATATATATAAAAGGAACTTGGGGTTTTGTTTTGTGAGGCGCTAAGGTGTCCCTTCTATTGTGATCATCATTCAGGAGCAGGTTTATGACAGGCTGTGTGAGTATTAATGCCTGAAACACTATTTTCAGTAAGATTTTTCTGTCTTTTTAGGGACAGTTTTTACTTTAGTCAAGGGATCCCGGACAACAGCGGGGCCACGAGCTTCATGAAACTGAACCTCAGTGCAGCCAACATTGACCTCTACAAGAAACTCTACCACAGGTATGGGCGACTTCTTTCCCTGGTAGAATTTTGGGACGAGGATGAGGAGGCCCTATGTGCCCCGCCATCCGGATTGGTTTCTCCAGGCTCTGTTCTGGGGTAGACGAGCTTTGCACCGGTTAGGACCAGGACTGGCTGCTGTTAACTCTGTGGCTTCATTCTCAGGAGCAGGCCGAGGCTGGCCTGCCGTTTTGGCTACAACTTCCACTGTCTGGTCTATTGTTGGTAGTGAATGATAACACAAGGCTGATGTTTGACTTTTTTGTTGTTCTCTGGACACTGGGAGGTGTGCCTACTGTGCAGGGTGTATCTGGGTTGGCTTTTTGTTACTATAACAAAATGTCTGAGGCAGGCTACTTTATAAAGAAGAGGCTTATTTTTAAAAATATATTTTATTGTTTTTATTTTCTGTGCATGAGTGTATTGACTGCAAGTGTGTAAGTGCACCCATGTCATGCAGTGCCCTCAGAGGTCAGAAGAGATTGTCAGATCCCCTGGAACTGGAGTTATGGATGGTTGTTCACTGCCATGTGGGTGCTGGGAATTGAACCCGGGTCCTCTGCAAGAGCAGCCAGTGCTCTTAACCACTGAGCCATCACTCCAGCCCCAAGAAGTGATTTCTTTTGCCTCACCGTGGCACACTGCAGCATGGCAGGCAGATGAGTCCTATGGCCACTCCTTGTCCTCATGAAATCACCAGCATTCACACAGACACCCCACCCCATGACTTAATCTAATTGTTACAAAGCCCCGTCTTTAAGCATTATAATTGGATTACATTTCTACAATCTTAGTACCATGAACATAAGACTTTGGGATTTGAGCTCAGGAGAACAGATTGTACGAACCCCATAGCTGTGTGGAACAAGGGATCTCAGAGAATATTCCGAGGTCCCAGCGATGGTGACAAGTTTGTCAAAAACTTTGCTGGTCTAAGAACTGAAATTGTACCGGGCATGATGGTACATGATTTTAATCCCAGCACTTGGGAGGCAGAGGCAGGTGGATCTCTGTGAGTTCAAGGCCAGCCTGGTCTACATAGTGAGTTCTAGGCCAGCTGAGGCTACAAGGAGACCCTGTCTCAAAAAAGATGAAAAATAAATAAATAAGAACTGAAATTGTGCTTCCCCAGGCCTGTCCAGGCCGGGGAGGTGGCCGGGCCCCTTGGTCCCACACTGTGATCCACAGTATGGGAAGATATGGAGGAGCAGTGTTCTGGGCCTCAGGCCAGTGTCTAGTTCAGTAAGTATTTGATGTGCTTCAAGTGCCCCTGGGCAGGACACTGTATGTCCAGTGGGTGGACATGAACTCAAGCCACAGGTCACATAGTGATGGCTGAGCCAGTTGGGAAGTTGGGGAGGGACTCGGGTGACTATAATTTTGCACATGAGTTTACAGAGCCATTGATCTCTTTGGGGTTGGACCCACAGTGTCCTCTTGGCACAGAAGACATCTTCCCCTAGGGCCCCATCACTCTTCTCCAGGTGCCGTAGCCATTGCGGCTGGGGTCAGCTCCAAGGTGTTGGTTTAGGTCTGCTGAACTGATCGCAACACCTCTCCTCGGAGGGGGAGGGGGAGCAGGCCAACCTTCCTGGTGGCCACCGACCAAAATGTTACCACGTAGGCTAGCTGTCTCTGGGAATGTGGCAGGGCTGGCCCGGCTGGAGGGCAGTGCCCAGCCAGGTGTTCCGTCCAGACTGCAGCTTACGTGGGTCCCAGGGTGCTTTGTGAGAGCTGGGTGGTCCTTTGTCTTCTACAAGGAACCTGGAGCCAAGGAGAGTAAGCAAGTGTGGAAGGAAGCTGGGGGTTGGGGGGTGTGCAGGCTGCAGGCCTCCCTCCCTTTTGGGGCCCACAGTTGGCTGGCAGGAAGGTTGTTGGCAGCACGGGGCTTCTTAAACTTGTGACTCCTTTTCACCTGAGAAAACTGTATGTGACCCTGGGTCTCTAGGTATATACAATAGGTCTGCATATTAAATGTTCAAGCCAGGCACGGTGACACACACCTTTAATCCTAGCACTTGAGAGGTAAAGGCAAGTAGATTTCTATGAGTTCAAGTCCAGCCTGGTCTATATAGTGAATTCTGGACCATCCAGGACTACATAGTGAGACCCTTTCTCAAAAAACCACCACCACCACTAACAAAAAACCAACAAATCAAACATTCACTGATAATAAGTCAAAGAAGTTTATCCCCAAACAATTCTTTAGTATACATACGATTTTACCATTTATTAAATATGAAAACAAATTTGGACAAATTTATCCCCAAACAATTCTTTAGTATACATACGATTTTACCATTTATTAAATATGAAAACAAATTTGGACACTAATGAGCTGGATATGTTTGTGTAGCACAATGTAACTTAAAAATACACAAATTTGCCGGGCATGGTGGCGCACTCCTGTAGTCCCAGCACTTAGGAGGCAGAGGCAGGAGGAACTCTGTGAGTTCAAGGCCAGCCTGGTCTACATAGTGAGTTCCAGGACAGCTGGGGCTACAGGGAGACCCTATCTTAAAAAAATAAATAAATAATACTTATACATGAGTCATCTTGATACCAGGACTCAAATCTAAATCCAGAATTCCTTTGTTTCATTTATATTTTTTTGTTTATTATGTGTATGGGGGAGGGGAGGGGATTTGTGCCACGGTGCACATGCGGAGGTCAGAAGACAACTTTTAAGAGTCGGTTTTCTCCACCATGTGGGTCCTGGGGATTGAACTCAGATTGCCAGGCTTTGTAGCAAGTCCCTTCCTCACCGAGCCATCTCAAAGGCCCTTGTGGATGAAGGAGCCTAAGGAAGTACGGGCGGTGTTTCCGGCAGGCCTGTGCTTTGACTGCGGCCCTTCATACAAGGTCAGGTACAAAATACCCCACTTATGGTGTCGTGATCAAAAGTTTAAGGTTTGGGGACATTCTCTTTGTTTTACCAGTGGGGGACGAGGAGAGAAGGGGTAACACCCCAGGGTCACACAGCTGCGGTTTGAGCTGGTGCTGATTGTGTCCATACTTGGGCACCATCCCCCAGGTAGACCTAGTGGCCATGTTATGGTCATCGGAAGTGCACAGGTGCCCACACTGGGGGCCGCACTCCTTCCTGTTTGGCGCCGTGCCTCGCCCCCGCTGTGGTGACCAGAGCCCCCGTTTCTTTGCAGCGACACCTGTTCTTCACGCATGGTGGTTTCTTTGCGCTGCATAGGTGAGTACCTCCCCAAACTGTCCCTAGGCTTCTGCTTCCGACCGGGAACCAGTCTGTGGCTTTGGGAAAGCACCTCTGGGTCTTTGGGATGTGTCAGAAAAGGCCTCGGGAACCAGCGCAGATATGCCTGATGATCTGTTTTGGAATTTCACTGCACTGTAGGGTCTGCTCAGGGCAGGTAGTGGCTGGAAGCTGACAGGTCTAGGTTTTGTGTCACCCTGAGTGGAGGCCTTCTGATCCAGGAAGCAGAAGGGTGGAATTAGCAAGCCTGGGAGCTGTGTGCTGGCCTGAAGCCTTTGCGGCAGCCACTGGGCAGGCCTAAAGGTGGAGCCAGATCCATGACCTGCATCTGCCACTGGGACACTGAGCTGCTGGGACTCCCGCGGAGGGAGGCCCCAGACCAAGTGTGCCTTCGCTCTGCCTCAGGGGCTTCTGTGCTGGCTCCAGCTGGTGGTCCCTCTCTGTGTGAACTGCTGCATAAATGTGATGACAGTGCTCTTCAGGGAGCCTGAGCCTTGGGCTTCAAGCCCCACCTCTTAGCAGAAGAGCCCAGCCGAGCAGGCTCACCGTGCGCTGTCTCCCTGAGGTCCCCGTGGGTGTTACACAGCTAAGAGAGGACCAGTTGTTGTTCCTGCGCCCCACATCCAGTCCACAGGCACAAGGGCCACTCAGAAAGAGGCGCAGGTGGTACTTAGAGGCCCTCCCTGAAGCCCTGCCTCACACCCAGGCTGTGTGGGGAGCACCAGACTCTACTTGGCTGGCATCACGTACTAGTCACTGGCCTGGGAACCACCCAGGACATTAGGCAATCCCCAAACTCCACTTCCATCATCGCCTCAGCTCCGGTAAATAGAGAACTTGCCCTGTACCTGCAAAGCTTCTGGAGTCCCCCAGGAGGCCAGCAGCGGCTGCTTAGCCTGGGGTAGACCTCCACATCAGGAAAAACTGGTCACAAAAGAAGCCTTACTTCTTACCTCCCAGAGACTCAGCCCAGTGTGGTCACTCTGCCACATCAGCCTTCCTGCATCCCTCACCCCTGAAACCTTCTCCTCGCCCACCACTCCCCTTCCCTCTCTCTTTCTGGAGTCCCCCAGGAGGCCAGCAGCGGCTGCTTAGCCTGGGGTAGACCTCCACATCAGGAAAAACTGGTCACAAAAGAAGCCTTACTTCTTACCTCCCAGAGACTCAGCCCAGTGTGGTCACTCTGCCACATCAGCCTTCCTGCATCCCTCACCCCTGAAACCTTCTCCTCGCCCACCACTCCCCTTCCCTCTCTCTCCCCACCTCCTCCT
>NW_008332152.1:0-10136 GCF_000622305.1 Nannospalax galili | reverse complement strand
CCCTCCCCCTCCTCCTCACCCACCTCCACTCTCTCAACCCTATCTACGGTCCTTTACTTCGTTCAGAAGTCTTGTGGCCTCTGAGCATGTCAGTCTTGCTGAAGGCTTGCCCACTCCTGTGGAATCACCAAGTACTGAATGAAGGCACCCGAGAGCTCCAGTCAGGTTGGGAGTGCCCCAGGTCCTAGCAGAGCATCTCCCCCTTACTAATTCAGACCCCTGATAATAGGGAGCGAGAGGCAGCAGGGTCATGTGGTCATGTGTTGCCTGTATCTTCCCTGCGAGGCCAGAGGAAGGCAGCTATGTGGGGCGCACTGCTGGGCATCACCCTGGCTCAGGTGGTTTCTCCTCTGCACACTGTCAGTTGACATGTCCTTGTCGCCCTCAGAGTGTGGGGTCCGCTCGGTGACCCGCCAGAGCAGGATTGTTGGTGGATCAAGTGCCTCCCTAACGGAATGGCCCTGGCAGGTCAGCCTGCATGTGCAAGGTGTCCATGTCTGCGGAGGGTCCATCATCACCCCTGAGTGGATCGTGACAGCTGCCCACTGCGTGGAAGAGTATGTCTACACCTTGTGAGGTCTGGGGTGGTGGGAAGTCTCCACATAGGATGGGGAGATGGTTCTGCCTGCGGGGGCGGGGGGCGTTCATACACACTGCTGCACACCAGACACCTGGAGTCATCCACTCCAGCAAATGCGCCCCTGGTCTCTCTGCATGCTGGGCTCCAGGCTGGGATGGGGCTTGGGATGGGGCTGCTCAGCAGTAGTGGTGACTAGATGCTTCCATCACTGTCTTCTCACTTTTGGGAGCCTCTGCTCCCTCTGCCTCGTCTCTCCTGGATGCTCACCCCAGGACAGGGCCCCTTCTGACATGATCAACAACCTCACACGACCCCAAGGGAAGGTTCTCTGGGTGCCCAGGTGTCTTGGTCGTGGCATTTCCGTCATAGACAGGATGGGTGACAGTGCTACTGCATCATTTCTGCTCTTACGGAGCACACGGTCCCCTTTCTGACCCCTCCCTCCCTCCCTTCCCTCCCAGGTCTTGCTGTGTAGCGCAGGCTGACCTTAAACTCGTGACTCTCCTGCCTCAGCTGCCTGAGTGCAGGTGTGAGTCCCACTTCCGTCATAATCTTGTCTTAGATTTGGGGGTACCCACCTCATCCACAGGTAGATCTTGCTGCCTTAAACGAGGCTCAGCCTGGCTCCTGGGCCAACCATTCCCTGCTGGGTAGCCTTGGACAGGTCTCTCAGGAGGGTCCCTGAGCCACATTCCCCCACCACCACAAGGGGTGCCCTGCTCCCCCTAGGCATTCTGGGAAGTTAGGGAAGACACTTCTATTTGCCATGAAGCGTTTCTTCCTGCTTTTCACGTCCAGACTCTGAGTGGCCTCTGGGAGTTGGAGTTCTCCGAAAATCCCTGGATAATAGCATAAATGGTATTAGACGCCAATGTCCATCAGTACACACTCATTGAGCACAGGCTGTGTGTTGGTCAATGCTCTGATGCATAAAGATTAGTCAGGCCCAGTCCTATCAGAAACGAGGTTTGAAACCTCAGAGAAGGGTTCCAGGTCTATTTATGGCCTGATGCAGAAGACAGAGAAGGAACAGAATCCTTTGAGAGCTAGTAGACTGGGGAGCAGGTGGCTGAAGGGAAGTGGGGGAGGGACCAGTGGAGCCCCCTGACCCACAGTGTCACACTGGGATTTGGGGGTGTCTATGGGATTCCCTGTGTGGATTTTAAATATTTTATTATTTTTATTTTTTATATTTCATTTATTATTTTTTATTTTATGTGTACGTGTGTATTGCCCGCATTTAGGTAAGTGCACCATGTTGTACAATGCCTGCGGAGGTCAGAAGAGGCTGTCAGATCCCCTGGGACTGGAGTCACGGACGGTTGTTAGCTGCCATGTGGGTGCTGGGATTCGAACCCGGGTCTTCTGCAAGAACAGCCAGTGTTCTTAACTGCTGAGCCATCTCTCCAGCCCCTATTTGTTTTTTTATGTGTATGAGTGTATTGCCTGCATGTAGGTAGATGCACCCGTGTCATGCAATGCCCTCAGAGGTCAGAAGAGGGCATCGGATCCCCTGGAACTGGAGTTACAAATGGTTGTTAGCTGTCATGTGGGTGCTGGAATTTGAACCTGGGTCCTCTGTAAGAGCAACCAGTGCTCTTAAACCGCTGAGCCATCTCTCCAACCCCCATGTGTGGGTTTTAAAGACCACCGAGGAGACAACTCGTGTCTGTGGTACCAAGGGATCATATGCTGTTTGTCATTTTTCCAGGCCCCTCAACAGCCCAAGGTACTGGACAGCATTCGCAGGGATCTCCAGACAGTCCCTCATGTTCTATGGAAAGAGGCACCAGGTGGAAAAGGTGATTTCCCACCCGAATTATGACTCGAAGACAAAGAACAACGACATCGCACTCATGAAGCTGCAGACGCCTCTGTCTTTTAATGGTATGAGCGGGTCAGCAGGGAGGGGGGCCGCTCTGAGGTTGGAAATGAGGGTGTGCACGGAAGGGAGGAGCTGCTGCTTAGGCTCGCCGGAGGTCACTCGTGCCTGTGGTGTGTGGAGGGGAAGCAGGGACCCTGTGTGCATCATGCAAAACGATGACTCCATCGGTCCTCGTCAGGGTCCAGAGCAGAGCTCGGCCAAAGCACTCTGGTCATTTGGGGCCAGGATCCAGCACAGCTCTCCTGTGCCTTGTAGGATGGATAGCCATGTTGTCTGCCCACTAGAGGTCAGTAACACCCCTTGTTGTGACAGTCAGAGATGCCTCCAGACATTGCCAAGTGTCCTTGGGTGACAAAATCCTCTCCAGTTGAGAGCTCCTGCCTGCCAATTTGTAAAGATAACTATTTTTTTTCACATGCACTGTGAAATCAGGATACATTAAAATGTAAATATAAAACGTTTCTCTTAACTTCTCCCCCTCCCCTGTGTTATATTTCCCAGTATTTTGTAAATATCTAATCATTTCAAAAATGGTACTTAAACAAGAACGCCAATGAGTTTGCACATTAAAGAATCTCATTTTTAAATTATTTTTAAATCATTTTTTGTTATTCATTCTTTGAGAATTTCATACATACACACAATGGATACAGGGTTTTATGTAGCCCAGGTTGGCCTCACTGTGCAGCTGAGGGTGACCTTGAGTTCCTGATCCTCCTGCGTTCACCTCCCTGGTGCTGGGATTTCAGGCACGTGCCACCAAGTCAGCTTTTATGCGGTGCTGGGGATTGAACCCAGACCGTCATAAGTGGTAGGCAGGCACTGTACCAGCCGAGCTTCGTCCCCACTCCTGCCCTTAGCTTCTTATTTGCCCCTTCTCTGTCCACTCAAGGGTCTGGAATGTTCTTGCTCTGTGTAGGGACAGATAAAACAAATCCTCACTCCCCACAAAGTGCTTGTATTCAAGTGGGGCAGCAGCTCGCTCCTGGAATAGCTGATCTGTGAGAGATAGGGTTTGAACAGGCTGGAGTCCTCGGCTTCTCATCGATTACCATCACTCGTCCTTCCCATCCTGTCACCCGGAGGCCTGTGTGATATGTTTTAGACACAGAGCTGGCACATAATCCCATCTATGAGTAGCAAATGACCAGAGGAATTGTCTCACCTGTCAGGATGGAAGCAGGCCTACTGGGGTGGAAGCAGGGGCGGGGCGGGGGTACATGGGAAGCCAGGTTCGTAGACAGGGGCTGTGCATGAAGGAGGCCAGGACACACCCTCACAAAGGCTTTCTCCGGCTGGCTCATACTTTTGTCTTCTTAAAACAGACGTGGTGAAGCCGGTGTGTCTGCCCAATCCGGGCATGATGCTGGACCCAGACCAGGAGTGCTGGATTTCAGGGTGGGGGGCCACCTATGAGAAAGGTGAGGTTTGGGGGCACCTTGGCCAGCAAGGCACACAGGATGGGACACTGATTTCCACAGAGGGCGGTTGGCATTTGACGTTCACTTCTGCTACTCAGTGGCTGATGAGGGACTCACTGAAGCTTTGTACCTTGGGTTCTCTGGTTGCTTAACAGAGAAAAATCCCAGCACTCGGGAGGCAGAGGCAGGTGGAGATCAAGGCCAGCCTGGTCTACTTAGTAAGTTCCAGGCCAGCTGGGGCCACAGGGAGCACCTGTTAGCACACCTAGCGTGGGGTGGGGGTGGGCCTTGGTGTTGAATGGACTTTTCTCTTTGCTGTGACAAAATATCTATCAAAAGCAACTTAAGAGAGTTTATTTTGGCTCCCAGCTTGAGGGGGGGAAGGCGTGGCTGCAGGAAGGTGAAGCAGCCGGTCACATTCCATCCTCAGTCAGGAAGCAGAGAGAGCTGCATGCTGGAACTCAGCTCACCTTGGCCTTTTAATTCAGTCTGGGACGCCAGTCCTTGGAATGGTGCTGCCCACATTTAAGGTGGGTCTGCTGTCTTCAGTCCACCCAGTCTAGAAACTTCCTTACAGACATGCTTGGGGTTTTGTCTCCTAGATGAGTCTAGATCCTGTCTGGTTGACAGTATTACCATTCCAGGGAGGGAGTGGGGAGGAAACAGAGGCCTGTGATCGTCTATGGAGTGTGTGGGTGTCAGGGAAGATGTCTGCTCTTCCTGTGAGAACTACTGGCTGATACCTCTGTCCTCAGGGTCAACCTCGGATGTGTTGAATGCTGCCATGGTGCCCTTGATTGAGCTCTCAAAATGTAACAATAAATATGTGTATAACAACCTCATCACACCAGCCATGATTTGTGCAGGTTACATTCAGGGCACCATCGACTCCTGTCAGGTAAGCCCAAGTCTATAGACAGCCTCAGAACTTGCCGTTCTCACTGAGTCCCTGTGAAAGACAGGGCTCTACTGGGGCCAGAGACACCTCCTGGGGACTTGGAGCCAGCTGGGGGTGTCGGTGGGATGGCCAGTAATGGCTTGTATGCCTCAGTGGCAGAAGAAATTACCCCACACACCATGGTCTCCTAGAGCTTCTGTTTGGTACAAGTATTGATCGGTGCAATGGAAGTGTGTTCTGCCCATCTTAAACCATAGCCAGCAATGCACTTAGTCATGGCTAGCTGGCACAGACCAGATTCACCTTTTGGAGGTTATATCTCTATGACCATTGCCTTCTTGGGGAGACAGAACCACACACACTCTCATACTCAGGCCCCGTGTCCTCTGCACGGTGCATGCAGCAGCTGTGTCTCCTTCTTGGTAACATCTCGTGTTCCCCAGGGAGACAGCGGAGGGCCACTCGTCACTTGGAAAAACAGCATCTGGTGGCTGATCGGGGACACGAGCTGGGGCTCGGGCTGTGCCAAGGCATACAGACCAGGAGTGTACGGGAACGTGACAGTGTTTACAGACTGGATCTACGGGCAAATGAGGGTAACTTCCCTGATTCCTAGGTTCTTCTTGATCCAAAGCCACAGTTCTAGGAGGCACCTACTGCACCTTTCCATGGTCCAGGGCTGCTCCTAGATCACCCTCCACCCCTCTGCTCCTGCCCTTCCCTCTAGAGCACCCATCTCCCTCCCTCCATAATCCCCATGCCTGTGGCGCCCACATCTCTCTGGGACATCCATCACCCTTGCTGGCCTCCCTGCTTATGCTGATGACAGAGCTGGACTCGCCCTCAGGACCCTCCTGGGCTCTGCTCCCCATGCTAATGCGGGCTTAGCTGAGCTGGGCATCACAGCCCCCCTTCCCGCCAGCCTTCACTCACTCAGATGCTTGGTGAGGGGCAGAGAACAGAGAGGTGTCAGAATGGGGTATTTTCTTCACGGGGTTCCCTTGAGGAACACCGGGAAGTCCATTCTCAGGAAGTCCAGGGATGGCTAGAGAGCTCAAATGCCTGACTTGGTTCAGGGGAAGTTGCACAGGGTTCCTGGGATCCTACCCATCTGGTTCTCGCTCAGTCTGTTGGAGCCCCAATATCCTGGTTTGCTTTCTGTTACTGTGATGAAACATTGTCCAAGGCAGGAACCTGGAGGCAAGAGCTGAATACCATGTAGGAATACTGTTTATAGTCTTGTATCCCCCTGGCTTGCTTAGCTACCTTTCTTATTAAAAAATATTTTATTCACTATTTTTATTTTATGTGTATGAGTGTATGGCCTGCATGTACCTGTGAGATGTGATGCCCGAGGAGGTCAGAAAAGATTCCCCTGGAGTCCCTAGAACTGGAGTTACAGTTTTTAGCTACCATGTGGGTGTGGAAATTGAACCCAGGTCTTCTGCAAGAGTAGCCACTGCTCTACCATTGAGTCATATCTCCAGCCCCACTTAGCTACGTTTCTTATAGCTGAGACCTACCTGCCCAGGGATGGTATTCTTTACAGTGGACTGGGTACTCCTACATCGGTTATCAATAAGAAAAAAAAAATGCCTCCAGGCATGCCCACAAGTCAGTCTGATGGATGGAGCTCCTCAGTTGAAGTTTCCTCCTTCTAGATAGGTCTAGCTTGAGTCAAGTTGACAAAATGCCACTTGGTGTGACCTTGTGGGAGGCGAGTGCTGATTGTCAGGAGACACAGCAGGTAGGGAGCGAGGAACCCACCAGTGACATCTCCAGATAGACAGTGACCTGAGGCCCCTGGGCAGCTGCACCAAGGCCAGCCCTCACCTCCTGCTCTGTAACCTTACTGCCCCCCTGCACTTGTGGCAGTTTCTCGGTCTGTCCTGTCACCCGGGTAAACTACCCCTTCACGTTTGTTTGCCTTGGGAGAGTAGCATCATCTTTTCTTCCTCTTTATACAGGCGAACAGCTAATCCACGTGGCCTTTGTCCTCGACGTCCTTCCGCAAGAAAAACGAAGGGACCGACTTTTAATTCCCTCTGCACAATGTACCTTTGGAGATGATTCAAAGGCCCTTTCCCTTTTATTAAACAGTGACTTGTCTGACTGTGCCGTCCGTGATCCTGTGCGGGCTGCAGCGCCCCACCCCCAGGTCACTTCCAAAGCTCTCATCCAGAAGGGTGACCAGACCCTGCTGGGTATGTTCACAGAGGGCCCAGTGCCGAGTGCACCCACTGTCCCGTTGGGCCTTCAGTCTGAGCCTGTGCTCGGCACCCTTTTGGATGTGCGGGGACTGTGGCCTCTGAGGGGCTTGATGGCCTGAGGAATGGGGAGGGCCCAGGCAGGGCACTGGGCTCAGGGATGGATACCTCGAGGGAGAACTACAGTCTGTTGGCCTGGCTCTGCACATATAGTTTGGACTGGCTATATTACAGTGAGTTCATCAGCAGCCTGGGTGAACATGGGAAATAAAGGGCCCAGCCCTTCAGTGTAGTGACAGCCACTCCCGAGGGCGGCAGATATCTTTTCCTTTCTATAGCTGACCTGAGGTCCCAGGCAGAGCCCTCAGAGCAGGAAGCTAAGGTCAGCATGCTCACTCTGGCCACTGCAGTGCACGGCCACATGTCCCTTGGGTGAGCTCCCCATGGGATCATCCAGTCTGGTGCTCACCCCTTGGTCTAGACAACAGGCAGAGCTTGGTGGAGCCTCTGGAGGTTAACTGCTCACGTGGAGGCTGAGGTCACCCTGCTTCCGGGTCACACATCTCCTCTTACTACCTCGCTGCCCGGAGCACTGGCGTGGCTACCTCGAGGGAGCCTGCCTGCGGCTGGACTGTGAGATTGTGCCGTGTGTGGCCAGCAGGCATTAGCTCTTGTGTTTCACATGACGGGGTTGGTGCAGACTGGGGATGGAGTGAGACATTCGCAGCCCAGGACAGAGATGAGAAAGAAGGGGTGTTGCCCTGACTGTGGTCTCTTCTTGGGGCAGGCATTGCCACGTGAACCATGAGTGCCTTACCCATGGTGCCATATTCACCAGCTCTGCCTCCTTCCCGATACCCTGTTCCCCAGAAGGCAGTGGATGGGTCGTGCCTGGGACTGCATCCTGCAGGGGACGGTCCCCCACCCCACGTGCAGAACGCGCCCACATGTGACCTCTGGGAGTAGCACTTGTGCATCTTTTCAGATTTGATGCTTACAAGGTACCTGCTCCCAGGTTAAATGTAGGAGCACCTTGCACTGTGCGAATGCATCCCCTTCCCAGGGCTCCTGTCTGTGCTGATGGCTGTGTGTCTCCTCCTTCGAGTCTGTTCTGAGCTGTGAGATTCCATTGTGAAATATACAAATAAAATAATGGTCATTTTTCCAATATGCGTTGGTCTGTAGTTGTGCCCTGGGGCAGGGCCAGGCTGTAACTTGTAGTCTGGGAAGGATCAGGGCGGCTGGCACGCTGGACTGAGATGCTTGTTGAAGCACCAGCAGAGGCCCGCAGGCCGTGGCTGGCCCCTATGCTTGGGGGTCTCGACCCTCCTATGGTCCCTGGAGGGGCCAAACTTGCTTCCCCTGTGCCCCCATAGCCAGACTGAGGCCCACCATGCCTGCCTCTCCATCCCATCTCCTCCCCACCCCTCCCTCACAGCCCCTTGGTCCAGGTGATGGGCAGAGCTGGGCATCTGGTAGAGCCTATTTAGGCCAGCTTGTCATATGGGAGCCCTCAGCTCTGGGGACACAACGCCAAGGTCCCAGATCCTCAGGCAGCCGGACTCAGACTGAATCCAGCATTTGAGTCCTAAGGCTTCTTTACAAAGCCCCTGCTGATTTATTATGGCAAAGATGCTACCCATACAGTGTTCACCCCACTCTCCCACGGATGGGAACACGGATAGGAGAGGGATGAATGTGTTTTCTTCCCTAAGAATTGAAAGCTGCACTGATTGGTGTTTCTTGGAACATGTATATTTCTGCCTGGCCATCATTTTTCTCCTCTTCCTCCCTCTTCTTCCTTTTCCTCCTCCTCTTCCCCTATTTCTTTTCCTCCCCCACCCCTCCTCCTTCTCCTCTTCCTCTTCTTCCTCTTACTCCTCCCTCTCTTTCCCTGTTTCTCCTCTGCCGCCTCCCTTTCCTCCTCTTCCTCCTCCTCCCCACCCTCCTCCTTTTAGAGACAGGGTCTTATATAACCCAGGTTGCCCTCAAACCAAGCAGCTGAGGACAACCGTGAACTTCTGCACCTCCTACCTGTGAGTGTTGGAATCACAGGTGTGTGCCACCACCCCTGGTGCTGAGGATCAGGCCCAGAGTTTCCTGATACTAGGCAAGCATTCTTCCAACCCAGCAATATCCCTATCCGAAGACACTGTGTTTAACACAACCTGTGGGTTCCTCACATTGAACCCACATCTACCCAGCCTCAGAGCTCAGTTTGAACAAACCTCTGACACATCCCTGTTAGCTGCATCTGCTTTCTTGGGCTGAGGATACATCACAGTTATGCAGTGCATGTGCAACAGCAAAATCATCACCTAAATGCAAACTAAGAGCGCCAAATACCCATGAGCAGGACTCAACCTCAGGCCTGTGCTGGAAGAGCGCACAGAGCGCCACCTGCTGGCCTCTACTGGTGAGTGCCCGGCAGGAGCTGCAGGTGTCCTGACCGCCCCCCACCAACAACTGCTCACAGGTTAACTTGGGGTCACAGCTAACCTTTACCAAGCAAACAATTTATAAATAAGAAACTGGGGGCAATGCTGGCTTAAGTGTTCCCATGTCAAAGTAGCTGGGATGTTTCCTGGTTTCATTGGAAAACAGTTTGTACACGATGCTGACTCCACTTGAAATGTACAGTCCAAAGCAACAAGGGCTGATGTTGATGTACTTAGACACTGATAAGCAACACCACTGATTGGATGAGCGTAAATTAACCCAGAAGCTCATCTGAGTAACAGAACTGGCAGCTTCTCATGGGCGAAGGGCTGAATTGCGTGTTGAAACAAGTGATGGCTGGCTGCGTTTGGGTGACAGCTCAGCCCTGAGCTCATATCCCTGGGGTTCTATGGCTCCCTGAGCCAGATTCCTGATTGCAAAGCTGTTTTCCTTTCAGGGCAAGACTATGTTTCCTGAGCCATATCTGCCTGATGGGACTCTGTCCGGCCACAGTGCAGAGGAGTGCCTGTGTGGTGTGATATGGCCCAAACTCACACACAGTGGAAGTCACTGGACAGGTCTGGAATCTTTATAACTTACAACGAAGCCCTAAGAAAATCCCTCAGGAAGCTGATGGCCCCATCAAAAAGGCTTCAATCTGCAGATGTTGGTGCTCCAGGCCTGACAAACTGCAGGCTTGGGAGCA
>NW_008332151.1:0-593 GCF_000622305.1 Nannospalax galili | reverse complement strand
CATTTAGTGTGAAAAAATTTAAAGTTAATAGAGACCTGTGTAATAAGAAATGAGGATTCGGTATTGTTATCCCAGGTATAGGTTATTCCCCGGTTTTTATTTTAGTTATTTGATCTTTGGGACTTTTGTGTTGTCTCTCTATTACTGCTTGTCCTGTGGGGTTGCAAGGAATGCCAGTGGTGTGAGAAATACCCCAAGTTTGGCAGTATTGTTGAAAAATTTTACTAGTATAGGAGGGCCCATTATCTGTTTTTATTTGATGAGGTATTCCTAAAATTGAAAACGTTTGAATAAGATGTTTAAGTACATCTTTTGATTTTTTTCCTGTATGAGCTGAGGCATTTAAAGCCAAGGAATAAGTATCTCTTTTACAGTGGACATATTTAAGTTTTCCAAATTCAGTTATATGAGTTATATCAGTTTGCCAGATTATATTAGGCCATAGGCCATGAGGATTGACTCCAGTCATGGGACCTAAGGAAAGAAGTGGAGCACACTGAGGACATTGTTTAACTGTAATTTTAGCTTGATCCTTAGTAAGGCGGGGATATAAAACTTTTAACATTTTTGCTGGCTGATGAAGGAGTTGGTGA
>NW_008332150.1:0-646 GCF_000622305.1 Nannospalax galili | reverse complement strand
CTGGGTGACCCTCCTCCCCTTAGCCATTTTCCGTGTTCGGAACTCCCCCTACGTGCATGGCCTAACCCCCTTTGAGATAATGTACAGGGCCCCTCCACCAATAACCAGGCAAGTGCAGCCCCTGGGGGAAGAGAAGTCATCCCCCGACTATTTAAATGTGTTGCAAGCCCTAGCCAAGGTACAGCATGAAATTTGGCCGCTGATCAGAGCATATCACGAGGGTGAGAGAATTCCGACCACGGAATATGGCATAGTCCTAGGAGACATGGTCTGGGTAAAAAGACACAAGGTAAAGACTCTTGAACCCAGACGGAAGGGGCCTTATGTTGTACTGTTTACCACTCCCACTGCCCTTAAGGTCGACAGCATCGCTCCCTGGGTCCACCACACCCACGTTCGGAAGGCCTTGGCTCTCAAGGACCCAGAATCCTGTGTGAAGGAGTGGAAGGTGCGGCCAAATCCTGCTAATCCCTTAAAGCTACATCTGAGCCAGACATGAAGGGATTCCTGCTGATAAGCTCACTGTTATGGGCCCTCCAGAGAAGAATGGTGTCAGCGGGAGCTCGGAGCATCAACCCCCACCAACCGGTACGTTAGACATGGATCCTGCGAAGCGGTGACGCCTATGAGGAATGGAACCGCACCT
>NW_008332149.1:7246986-7252715 GCF_000622305.1 Nannospalax galili | reverse complement strand
GGATAACCTCTTCAGAGGATGGTGTGATAAGAATAGGAGGTAGGAATTGTCTATGCAGTTAGGGTAAAAAGACCCCAAAGAAAAGAATCCAGCTTCTTGGCTTAAAGTAAAAATGTCCTTGGGCCTCTCAGCAACGTACTCTGTTCCAAAGGACAAAAATATTGAAAGTATTTGGGAGCTTGCATCTAATCCTTAAAAGATTTTACCATCACCTCTTCAAAGGGGAGAATGAAAACACTCATACATATAAAATAAAAATAAATAAATCAAAAAAGAAATATAAAACACTTGAAAAGGAGAATTCAGTTGTTCATAAAGAAAGTCTTCTGTTAGTGACCCGCCTTGGACCCAGGTTCCTTCACTCAGGTTTGGGGGTGGGGGGTGCAGTAGGTGCCCTCGGGCCTGACACACCGGAAGAGGTGACCTTTTGGTGTGTTTTCTTTCCAGGTTCAACTTCTGCAGTTCGAGCACTGTGAGAGAGGATGTTCTGCTCACCCTGACGTCATGTTAGGAGGGACCACTGTTGATGAGGGACCACTGAGTCTAGCTGTTAATAAACTCTAGTGGTGAAGCAACATATTAAGTCTTTTGTTGTCAATTTCCTTAAGTGCAGTGAAACTTTTGAATATGCTGGTTAAAATTCAAAAATTCATAGTTTGTGTGACTGTGGGTAGCTGTCACTTTTTGCTATGTACTGCATAGTATTCAAGCTTGGGAATATTGCTTACATGACACTATCATGATGTCCACCGTTGATGTTACTGATGCCATTCTGATCACTTAAGGCAGACTTCCAAATGATTCCCTCTTTGTAGGCCCACAAAGAAAGTACCAATTCTCACCTCTTTTCTCGTCATCTTTGAGTTCTGTGTCTTCTGATCAGGCATCTCAGAAGTGATGACACAAGAGGAAGTGAGGCTGGTGCTTCTAACTGGTCACCTGCCCCCAGTGGGTCTCCCACTTCCCCTGCCTCTCTGGTTGGTCTTCCTAAAATATAAATATTCATGCTGCCTTAAGAAATAGATGGGTAGCTTACTTCATTGTTCCAAAACAGAAATCATACAGTGATCTCCAGAACAGAGTCCACGTTCCTTAGTGGGTCTTTCCAGGTCCCTTTTGTCTGGCTTTCTCCCAAGACTCCAGTTTCACCTCTCAACGCATCTTCTGGATCGCCGTATTCTGGCTCCAGCCCTCAGGAGGTCATTAAATCTCAGGTATTCCTGGAATATTCTTCCCTGACTCTTCATCTATTTAACAGCTGTTGGTTCTTAAATCTCTGTGTGATATCGTTTCAGCCAGGAAAGGCTTTCCTCACCTCTATTATAAAAATAAGAACGAATAAACTCACCAGGATGAAGCATTAGGCCATGTCTAAACAACGATGTTGAAATAACAAGAGAGGGATAGCCATGCTAGGTTCTACAAGACAGTTTTGCCAAAAGCACGTGGTGAAAAGGGCACTCCAGAGAGAGGATCGACCCAGGCAAAGGTAGAGTGTGAGACTAGGAACCTGAGAGTACCTTTCATTGCTTGGTTCACCAAAAAACATTGACCAAATGTGAAGATTTGCTCTGGGCTGTCAACATGTGTCAACCAGGATGATTCCTCCTGTGTAAACAGAGGCTCCACCTCGGCCTGGTATCTACAAGGAGGAAATGTGTTGGTTCACATGACTGGAAAGTCCAAGTTGGGAGTGTTCTGGTTTTGCTGGTCCAGCAGCTCAGTGGCCCCTTCATAGCTACTTCCTCATTGTTTCCCTGCTCTGTTGACTACAGTGATGCTGTGACACCAAGGCCTTCTCCTTTCCCACATGAGGATGGCTATTGACTACCACTAGTGCCACAAACCTGCTCTTTCACATCTAGTCAGAGAGAAGGTGCATGTCCTTTTCTTCTTTCCTGAATAGTCCTGAGATTCCCCATGACTAGACTGCAGGATGGAAAATTGGCTTTAGTCAGCTAGGTCCAACCCTATTCCCAGAGTGCGTGGACCACGTAAAGCAGGAATGAGTGTCTAAATGAAGATGAGTTGACTTCCTGGTCATGCTGTCAATGGGAAGGTTGGAGATGCTGTTGGCTGAAGTAGGAAACGCTGGGGAGGAACAGGCTCAGAAGGTCAGAAGGTTAGTTTGTTAGGTCACGTTGAGGTGCTCATCAAACATCCACCTGACCTGGTCAAGGACACTACTGGATCTATGAGTGTGAGAAAGAGCAAAGAGGCCTTGTTTAGACTTTGAACTGTGGTGTCTTTAGTATGTAGCTGACAGATTTTTAGAGTCCAGTGTTCGTCTGTAAAGAGGCTAATCCAATGTTCAACACATGTGAACACCCAAGAAACATTCACAGCTATCATTACTGTGGGTTGCTTGTGTAAATGTCTTTTAGCATCAATAATAATGAAGAACACAAATAACAAAATCAACACAAGTGTTATCTGCAAATTTACCAAAGTAATCAAATAAAACAAAGGGATTTAGAACAATTAATTTTTTAAATGCATCCATTATAAAACCTTTTAAAGAAGGATACTCATTTTGTGAACCTTGTCAGAACCAAAATGGAGTCATTTTGTCTAGATTTAATAAAAATATCAATAATTGAAGCCAGGGGATCATGAAGGAAGGGATCTCACGCACATGTGCCTAATAACAAGAGCCATTCACAAAAGGCTCTGCCTGAAGGAAAAGGGTTCCAGAAAAGAATAGCAATAAGGACAGGAAAGAACCAGACCTGATCTCAACAGAAGGGAAACAGAGAAACAGAATGGTGGGGGCTCTGAAGTGAGGAATCAGGTCCCAGAGCCAGGAACAGGTAGCATGGCAGCACGGTGGGAGGCAGGAATCTCAAGAGAAATCAGGGCCCAAGTGGCAGAGTTTAAATCCCTTTTTTTAATCATCTGTATTTACCTTTTGAAGTGGAATGTGACTTGAGCCCTCCATTTCCATTCACAAGACTTGATGAATTACAAGACCTAGGAAGCTTAGGGGTTTGCTCTCACACTTGACTTTGGAAAACAAGCTTTGTTGGGAATTCCTCCCACCAAGTGGTTTCTGCTTACATACTTATTTCTAGGATTAGTCTGTGCAGAATTTCCTACAGGGGATGGAGACCTCAAAAAGATTCTAGAAGATGGAAAAAGAGGAACACTCATTCACTGGTGTTGGGAATCCAAAGTCGTGCAACCACTATGGAAAGCAGTGAGGAGAACTCTCAGAAAACTAAAAATGAATCTACCATATGATTGGGTTATAGGTCATACCACTCCTTGGCATAATCCCAAAGGACTCATCCTACTGCAGAGATACCTGTACATCCATGTTTTTTGCTGCTTTCTTCACAATAGCTAAGA
This sequence comes from Nannospalax galili, assembly GCF_000622305.1. NCBI lineage: Eukaryota > Metazoa > Chordata > Mammalia > Rodentia > Spalacidae > Nannospalax > Nannospalax galili. Next base: position 7,249,367 of record NW_008332149.1, on the reverse strand, counting down.
AATGGAAACAACCTCAATGTCTCCCAACAGACAAATGGTTAATGAAAATGTGGTACAACTACACAATGGAGTTCTATTCAGCAGCAAGAAAAGATGAAATAAAATTTGCAGGTAAATGGATGGAACTAGAGAGTATTATATTAATTGAAGTAACACAAACACAGAAAAGCAAATGACATATGTTCTCCCTCATTTGTGGATTGTAGCTCCAAATCCCTTATATGTGAGTATATAAATTCTCATGTAACACCAGGAGTCAGGAAAGGGGAAAAGATACATGGAGGTAAAGGAAAAGAAAGAACCTGAAAGGGGGATAGAAGGGAACAGATGTCACCAGGGGGGAGGTGGGGAAAGTGGGAGCATTTAGCAGGGAGGAGATGGAAGGACATGCAAGAGGACATGATGTCGGGGGGGCAGAGTAGAGAGAGGGAGGATGGTGGGAGTCAGGTGGTATTGGGGAGAGGGTGGGATAATGGGGGCACTGTGACTAGGGAGGGAGGGGGAAGGAGGCCAGGTGGGAGAAAAAAGAGTAGAGATGAATGAATCTTGGGGGGCTAGGAAACCCAGAGGGAAGTGATGCCCTTGAAATCCCATGAGAAATGCACATACAGTGTCTAAACATTAATGCATAAGCATACCTGGGAGCTGCTTGGCAAGGAACACAGTGCCAAAGAGAAGAGATCTCCCTTCGAATGGCTGATGAAGGTGGTCCAGGAGACTCCTAAAATAACACAGGATACTGCCAAACCTTTTGGTTATCTCCCAGAACTAGTAGATAAGACCCTGCTATAGCGGACAGGACATACTTAGGGTACAGGACTTGAAGCAATGGAGCAAAAACTGACCTGGAGGCCTTCTAACTGAAGTTTGGCTATCATAATGCTAGATGATGATATTCAAACTGCCAAGAGATAAAAAACAATCAGTGGTCTAATCTAGCCCTAAAGCCTAATAATTATAATGACCAGCATGGCAAACTACCTCTGTTGGTACAGTAGTGGCACTGTTATTTGGGGGACAATTAACAGTATTTAATTGGACTTAAAGCCCTCTCAATGGGAGGGAACTCATGGGTGGCACTGTAAACTCAGCCAAATACAAATGGCAGGAGAGGACGTAGATCCCAGAGAAAACCCTATCTCTTTCATATCTCAAGACAAATGAAACTTCTTACTGTATGCTAAATATTGATCCTTATATTTACAGACAAGAATACCGTACAGCACTCATCAAAGAAGCTTCTTTTTGCAACAGATGGAGGCTACTTCAGAATTGCACATCTGATCAGACACAGAGAACATACATCTGAGAGATGTCCAGTACTAGGTGATACATCTACAATTGAACCTGTACAACTAAGGCTCACGGAACATAGCAGAATAAGGGGTAGAGAGAAAACTAATGCATCTCTCAACTCTCACCAGTAAAGCTTCCTTATACAATAGAGTGTGATGCACACAGAAGGCCACAACTGGCCAAGTGTTAAAGAATAAGAGCCTGTAGAGGGGAGATGCCCTAGGTGACACATATCCAGTTGAACCTGTACAACTAAGGCTCACGGAACATAGCAGAATAAGGGGTAGAGAGAAAACTAATGCATCTCTCAACTCTCACCAGTAAAGCTTCCTTATACAACAGAGTGTGATGCACACAGAAGGCCACAACTGGCCAAATGTTAAAGAATAAGAGCCTGTAGAATGTAGGATGGGACTCCTACATGGAACCTCATCCACCCACGGCTCAGGGACGATTGTAGAAGAGGGGGTGGAAAGAGTGTAAGATCTAGGGCTGGTTGATGAACACAGGGAAGCAGAGGCTTCCAGGCCACTGGAAACTGACACATGTGAACTTGTGGCAATGGTGGCATCAAGTACAGGACCCATGTCAACTCGATTAAACAAGGGCCTAAAGGGGAGGAGAGAAATAGGTGGTAGGCTGGCCTAGACCAATTCGAGACTGATTGCTGCTAGGTGAGAGAGAATATGATTTATATATGAACACTGTATAGATGAGATGACCAGACTCCAGTTGATGCATTTTCACTGAAAGACATTTGGGTACACATGCCTGAATGACTAGGACTTAACATGTATGGTGGATTATATGAGGTTCAGTGGTGGGATGGGGGAAGCATGGATGAGGGAAAGTCTAAATTTGATTAAGAACTGTTGTATGAAATTACAAAAGCTCAATAAAAATATGAATATTTTTAAAAAGAACTGTGGTCTATATACCCAATTAGTCATAAAGAAAAATGAATCAGGATGTTTACAGAAAAATGTATGCAACTGCAAATCATTATTACATGAAAAAGTCAGACTCAGAAAGGCAACTACTACATGCTTTCTCCTACATACAGAATCTAAATGTGGTGTGTGTGT
>NW_008332149.1:7215650-7245588 GCF_000622305.1 Nannospalax galili | reverse complement strand
AGGCTGTCGCCTCTAATGTGACTGCACTTAAAAACAGGCTCTATAAGAAAGTAGTTAAGGGTAAGAGAGGCCTTAAACTATTAAGCCTTGATCTGATATGATTAGTGCCCTTGTGATACAAGAGAGCTTGCTCTGTCTTTCTTTGAGTCAGTTTGTGTGAGGAAAGGCTGTGTGTGTACCCAATGTCTGACTTCAAGTAGGCAAGGAAGCCTAGTCAGACTGATTACACTGGTATCATGACCTTTATGTCCACTTTACTATAGGCTGGACAGGGATAATAAATGCGTGTAAAGTCAAATTCACTGCTGGAAGGCACATGTGGCATCAGATTCCCTCTTCCCATGGTCCTTACGACAACCAGAGGCAAAAATTCTCCAAAGCCACCATTTGGAATTTGGAAAATCCTAATGAATTTATTGGACTTGCTAATTGAGCTTGGGGTGCTGGTTTACTTACAGAGAGTGGGCACCCACCCCATTCATGGCTATATTGGAAAGTCCATATCCAAATATAAATTCTGTGGCTTCCTGACAGCCACACAAAATGGTGAGAGACTTGCTTTGTGGCTTTCTTGGCTTATATATCCTTAGCCCCTCCCCCTCATGCAGCTAAGGTCAACTGATTGGGGGATGGGTAACAAGCTCCCCACTGCCCGGAAAGGAAATGGGACTATACATAGTGGTTGGAGGAACTTCCAGGTAACAATGTCTGTTGTTGAAGCCTCCCAGTCGATAATATTTTCTTAAGGTAGTTTGAATCTGAGTTCATGCTAGTCTGTGAGAAACAGAAATGGACCCAGATTTGTGACATGGGAACCCAAAGGTATCAAGTCTATGCCCTGAACTTCTCTTTCCCTCCACCATGGGTCCTCTTGGTGATCCCTGTTTATCCCCAGGGCTCACCTTAGGAATCAACACTTTATGGAGCCTTTTTCCATCCTGGCTCTGGTTTCAGTCTCTTCTTGAATTATCCTCCCAGGTAGACCTCACTCCCTGACACCGTTCTCTGACTTTCCTTGACCAGCTTTCTCGCTAGAGAGCAAGCTTCTAGGAGGTAAGGAGTGCATCTATTTCACAACTTTAGGGCAAAGAACAACATCTGGGGCTAGTGTTATTTGAATAAAATGATGTAGTTAAATGTTGATCAATGAGGAAGTGATCAAACTGGCATCATTTGCACAGATGTTCGAAAGGGACAGAGTGGGACACAGTGGTGGCCATGGAGCTTCCTGTGGGGACAGAGTTGGTAACAGTCCCAGCTTCCACCTGAGGGTCCACTATGGCATTCATATAGAGGCCACAGTCCTGCCAGGCTGCCCTCAGCCAATGGCTGAGCACAAGGGAGGGTCACATGGTCTCTCCTGCCTGAAGGAGACCATCTTAACTGGGGACTCCCCATCAGCCTGAGCAGAACTTCCTAGACCTTTGCTCTTCTGATCCAATGCGTACTTCCCTTTCTACACTCAGAAAAGTTAGACTTTCATTGTGGTCTGAACCTTACCATACATACCCCATGCCCTCATAATTCTGGTCCCTTCCCTTTTATACTCCTCAGACATTTGTCTGAGTAAGTGTCTTGGATGTCTGATTCCATTTTTATGCCTACTTCTCAGATTTTTAAGCCAAAAACTATTTAGATTTTTAATTAAATTAAATTTTGTTTTATTTTATTTATTGTGTGTGTACCTGATTGCATGCATACATACCCCATGCCCTCATAATTCTGGTCCCTTCCCTTTTATACTCCTCAGACATTTGTCTGAGTAAGTGTCTTGGATGTCTGATTCCATTTTTATGCCTACTTCTCAGATTTTTAAGTCAAAAACTATTTAGATTTTTAATTTAATTTAATTTTGTTTTATTTTATTTATTGTGTGTGTACCTGATTGTCTGTATGTGCACCATATCATACATGTAGGAGCCCATAGAAGTCAGAAGAGGGCATCTGATCCCCTGGAACTGAAGTTTCAGACAGTTGTGAGCCACAATGTAGGTGTTGGAAACTGAACCCAGGTCCTCTGGAAGAATGGTAAGCTCTTTAACTGCTGGGCCATTTCTCCAGTCCTTCCAAAAAGTATTTAGGAAGAAAAGATCTCATGGCAAAAGGAACCAATTCAGCAAGGAAATGCAGCAATGAAATGCAGCAATTCTAAATATATATACCTAACAATAGACCCCTTAAATATGTAAAGCAAGTACTAACAGCTAAGAGGAGAGACTTCAATACAATAATTGTTGGAAACAGCAACACCACACTTTCACCAAATACCCAGATAGAAAATCAGCAAAAACATGTAGGAGATAAACTCTACTATTTGTCACTTAGATTTTTGATGCTATAACAAAATACCTGAGATGAGCTGCATATGAAGAAAAAGGGTTTATTTGACTTGCAGTTTGGGAAGGACATGATACAGTTCTTGGGAAAAATCCTCTCAGCATGTCACATCATGGCAGATGGCAATGATGCAAATCCACAGAACACTGTGTGACATTTTGGTAACAGAAAACCAGAGAGACTGAATGGAATCAGGTTGAGGCTCTGTTGGCAACCTTCTCTGGAGAATTAAGCAGGATTCGTTAATCCCTTTCCAGAGTTTGCTCCCAATAGACCTAGGACCATCCTACGTCTTACCTCCAAAACATCCGACCTCCCTAAAATTGTCACACTGAGGACCAAGTTCCCAACAGGTGGATTTGGGGGGGGGCACATCTAAACCATAGCCACTATAGTCCAAATGATGTTAACAGACATTTACAGAACATTTTATCCAACATCTGCAGAATACAATTTTTCTCATTGGCCCATTGAACATTCTCCAGGATAAACCAATGGTTCGGCCTCCAAATAAGTCTCAGTACTTTTTTTGAAAGCTGAAATCATGTTTCTAGCCATAACAGAATAGAAATCACTATCAAAAATAAAATTAGAAACCACTATCAAAAGAAATGATGGAGATTATGCATATACATACATGAAAAACATTTTCTTAGACAACAAAGTATTAATGAAGAAATCAAATGGGAAATTTTTAAATTCCTTAAAACAAATGAAAATAAAAATGTAGCATACAAAACCTGTGGGATCAAGTGAAGGGGGTACTAAGAGAGACATTTGTATCAAAAACAGACAGATATCAAAAACAACCTAACAGTTGGTACCATGGTGGGGCACACTTGTAATCTCAGCACTGGGCAGGAGAGTTGCTGCAAGTTACAGGCCAGGCTAGACTACAGAGTAAGACCTATCTTTTAAAAAAAAAAGTGAAAGAAATAAAGGAAGGGATGGAGGAAGGAATGAACTGAGATATTAAAAAGGCCAAAATTAGCAGAAGGGAAGAATAATAAAGATCAGAATGTAAATGAGTGAGATTGATACAGGGTAAGCAATAATAATAATTAGCAGAACAAGGAGTTGGTTCTGGAAATATTAACAAAGTTGACAAAGTTTTAGCTAGATTAAGAAAAAAATGAGAAGATTCAAATAATAGAATCAAAGATAAAAAAGGAGACATGATCGGGTGTCGTGGCTTACACCTTTAATCACAGTACTTAGGAGGCAGAGGCAGGCAGATCTCTGTAAGACTGAGGTTAGCCTGGTCTACATAGCAGATTCTAGGCCAGCGAGGGCTACAGGGAGACCCTGTCTCAAAAAGACCAAAAAAGGAGACATTAAAACCAATACCATGTTGGAGTGTTCGTTCCCACATCTGCAGGAGAAGTTATGTGCTTGGTGTGCCTAGCTTATTTCACTTAACATAGTTTCATCCATTTTGGTACAGATGGAAAGATTTCCTCCTTCTTTTTAGCTGAATGATACTCAACTGTGTGTTTATATACACAACATTTTTTATCTAATTTTACAATATTGCAAAAATTTGAAAGGGAAAGAGTCCTTTCCAGCATTCTGCCACCAAAATCAGACACAACACACATGAAAATTACTGGCCAATACATCTAATGAGTACAGATGGGAAACTTTCCTGTAAAACATTAGCAAATCTAATCCAATAGCATATCAAAAAGATAATACCCTCTAGTGAAATGAGATCTGCCCTAGGGATGCAAGATGGTTCAATATACACAAATCAATAAGCATGATACATCACAGCAACCAAATGAAGTACGGAAATCAATCATCTCACCCAATGTAGAAAAACCATTAAATAAAATTTAGCATCCTTTCATGATTAAAAACAAACTCTAAGGGCTGGAGAGATGGCTCAGCAGTTAAGAGCATGGTTGCTCTTATAGAGGACCTGGGTTCAATTCCTGGCATCCATATGGTGGCTAATAATTGTCTATAACTCCAGTTCCAGGGGATCCAACACCCTCTTCTGACTTCACAGGCATTGCATTACACGGGTGCACTTACATACATGCATGCAATACACTTAAAAAACTCTTAAATCTAAAATAAGTGGGGTAGGGGGCTAGAGAGATGACTTAGTGGTTAAGAGCACTTGCTGCTATTGCAGAGAACCCTGGTTTAAGTCACAGGACCCAAATGGTGGCTCATAACTGTCTATAACCCCAGTTCCAGGGAGACCAATACTCTCTTCTGGCCTCTGTGGGTACCAGACGCATATGTGGTGCACACACGTACATGTAAGCCATTATATATACACATAAAATAAAAATAAATAAAATAATTTTAGAAATACAAAAAAAAACCCACCTTAGCGATTTATAGAGGAACACATCTCAGCACCTTTAAGGTCGTCTATGCTGAGTCTACAGCTAACAGCATATTGGATTCAAAAAAAGCTGTTGTTCATATTTCACTGTGATCTGGACCAAGACCAAGATGTCTACTTTTACTACTTCTAGTCAACATGATGCTGGAATTCTTAGCCACAGAAAGTAGACCAGAGAAAGAAGTGAAGAGTACAGGTATGAAAAGGAAGAAGTGAACCTGTGAAACTGTCCCTGTGTGCAAATGACAGACACAGACTCTTATCTATAAAGGTTAAAGACTCAGCAACAACAACAGCAGCAACAAAACCCTTAATGCTAACATATTCAGTAAGGTTTCAGCATACAATACCAACATATGAAATCAACGATCAGCACTATTAAGTTTGAAGCCAGCCTGGTCTACATAGCAAGTTCCAGGCCAATCTGATCCATAGAGCAAGTTCAAGGCCAGCCAGGGTTACTTGATGAGACCTTGTCTCAAAATAAAAAACATAAACAAATAAATAAATAAATAAATCATCACCAGCTCTACACATCAACAGCAAACTAGATGAAATCAAGAGAATAATATAATTACAATTGCTATAAAAATAAAATACCTAGAAATAAATGTAACTAAGGAAGTGAGACTATTCTGTAATGAAAACTATAAGATACAATCAAAAAAAAAAAATCAAAGGTGTCACCAAACACTGGAAAGACATTTCATGAACATAAATTAGAATAAATAATGTTGTTGAGCCAGTCAAATAGGTCAGCAGGGAAAGGTATCTACTGCTAAGACTGATGACCCAAGTTCCAGTTCAGACCCACAGGATGGAAGAAGAGAACCAATGCCCTCACATTGTTCTCTGACTTCCACATGTGCACTGAGGCATGCACATGACATGTGTGTACACACACACACACACACACACACACACACACACACACACAAATGCAATAAATTTTTAATTAAATGAATGAATAAATAATATTGCTAAAATACTCCTATGTGGTATAAATGAGAAATGTCCTCCATGGGTTCATGCATCTGAACACTTGGTCCCCAGTTGGTGCTGTATGGGGAGGTTAGAGAACTTTTAGGAGGCCCAATCTTGCTGGAGGACATACTTTACTGAGGGCAGGTTTTGCAGGTTTATAACCTCACCCTACTTCCTGGTCTTTCAGTCTGCTTCCTGTGCGTGGATAGGATGTGACCACCAGCTTCTTGCTCCTGCTGGCATGCCATGCCTTTCCCACCATTATGGACTGTAGCCCTCTGAAACCATAAAACAAACTCTTTGTTCCTTAAATTGCTTTTGGTTGTGGTATTTTATCGCAGCAGCAGAAAAGCATCTAATACCTCAGGGTATTTTACCACAGCAATGAGATTATGACTAAGACAGCACCCAATGTGAGCTATAGACTCTGTAATCCCCATCAAAGCATCAATGGCATCCTTCACAGGAAGAGATAAAAATAGTCCTGATTTTTTTTTTATTATGTGTATGAGTGTTTTGCCTATGTGTATGTAAGCACACCATGTGTGTGCAATACCTGTGGAAGCCAGAAGAGGGCATCAGATCACCTAGACAGACAGCTGTTAGCTGCCATGTGAGTGCTGGGAACCAAACCTGGGTCCTCTGCAAGAGCATACAATGCTTTCTCTTTCTGGAGCCATCTCTCCAGTCCCAATCCTAAAATCTTTATGGAGCCATAAAATATTTCAAAAAGCTAAAGCAATCTTCGTCACAGAGAAGAAAACTGAAGACAGCTAAACTTGACTTCAAGTCATACACAGAGCTATAGAATCACCATGGTATTGGCATAAAAACAGACACTTATCCCTGTGTAACAGAATAAAGAATTCATAAATGAATTGTACATCTGCAGTCTACTAATTTTTGACAAAGGCACCAAGGACATTCACTGGGAAAAAGATAATTCTCTTCAATCAATTGTCTTGAATTGTGCTAGTAAAACAATATAGCTACGCAGAGAAGGATGAAATTAAAAGCTTACCCTCCAATGTATATAAAAAATCAACACAAAATGAATATATGACTCCAATTTAAGAGCTGAAACAATAAAAATTCCAGTAGAAAGCATAGCGGAAATGCTTCATGATGTTTGTCTGGACAAAGATTTCATATATTTGACCCCAAAAATCAGAGGCAAAAGAAAACTGATAAATGGTTTTCATCTTTACCCATTAGCCGCTAGCTGTGTGACCATGGGTCATTTATTTTTCTTTCTGCCTCAGTTTCCTTATCTGTCAAAGGAGGCTAAAGATAAGGGTTGTCTGGTAGAGTGACTGCCAAACTTGAATGAGATAATTCTGAGCTCTGGCAGTACTTGTAAATGTGAGACTCTCAGTGACTGTTGACTGCTATTCCTTTACTGATTTGTAGACAAGGTCTCATGCAACCCAGGCTGACTTCAAATTTGCTACCTAGTCAAGGATGACCTTGAACTTCTTACCCTCTCGTTTCTACCTCTCAAGTGTCTAAGATGACACCATTCACCATTCCCTGTTTGTGAGGTGCTGGAGGTAGAATCCAGGGCTTTGTGTGTGTGTGTGTGTGTGTGTGTGTGTGTGTGTGTGTGTGTGTGTGTGTATGGCAGGTACTTTATCTATTGACCTATAACCCAAGTCCAGTTGCTACATTTTATTACTCTGGGGGATGCCCCTTCTGCTTTCTTAACACTGAGATCTATTTAACTTAGGGGTGAGGTAGGGGGACCCACTGCTTACTCTGTGAAGCCTTATCTGCCTTATGTGAACTGGCCAGCTGTTCACAGGTGCACAGATCTGAAGGTGAATCAGGGTTGAGTCTGTCTCACAGGTGTGTAGCCATTAGAGGAGTTCAGTGAACTCAACAGACATGCCTTGAACTGGTGGTGTGGGCTTTAGGGGCTTCTGAACCCAACTGTTTGAATCACAGTGAGATGGTACAATGAATACTGATGCTTTAAACTCTGTATTTCAAATTGGTTTATTGCACAGCAAGAGATAACTGGAATAGGTTAATGAGGGGACTGTGGCAGACGATGTTGGGATGGACATTGAGAGGACTCATGTGCTTGGGTATTTCCAGTCTGCAGAGATGGGGAAGGGCAGACAGAGTGCACATTTTAACAGACATTTCCTTTCACTTTCCACTATTTGGGAGCGTTCATATCTATCACTACCCCTCATTATTAGTTTTTGCTGCTGTATTGGGGGGGTATGCTGGGACTGGAACCCAGGGATTTTTACATGAGAAGCAAGCACTCTCACATTGAGCTACAGTCAAGCCCTTTCTTTTTATTTTACTTTTTACTTTATTATTTTATTTTGAGAAAGAAGCTCATTAAGTCACTCAAGCTGGCCTTGAACTCACTGTGTACCTAGGCCAGGCCTTGAACTCATGATCCTCCTGCCTCCGTGTAGCTGTATCCTTATTGAGACTTGTGCATTACTTGGTGGTGAAATAGTAAACAGAAACTAGGGCCTGCTTGGCTCCTAAGTACTCATGTAGATTGATAGTGCAAAGTTAGTGACTTTTCACCCCTTTTTAATCAAGCATGCTTTCAACTTCTCAGACTCGTGGGAAGATTTGCCTGCCATCATTAACCTTGCTATGTGTATTTGCACAGATTAAAGCCTCAAGTCCCCCACAAGACATGTTCCCCTCACTCACTGTTTGCTTGAAGTAGAGTCCAAATGATAAGACTACAAGATAAAAAGGTCCTGGTTTATCCTAGGGGAGAGAATGCTCGGATCCTCAGACCACATCGGCTGCCTTTGGGTAGGCTCCCCCACTAGCTGAGAAGCAAAGGTAAAGCAAGCAGCCCTGAATTCCCAAGAGCCTTTTCTCATAGACCCAGGCTGAGTATGTCTCACCTTACTGATCTTATTGTAGATGCTGATCTTCTGGACAGTTGCACTTTTCCTGCTGGGAGCAGCCCAAGGTAAGAACCGCCATGCTGCCCATGTGAACCCAAGTTCTCAGAGAAAGCTTTAGGCTTTGCAAAACTAAACGTTGCAGGAGTTCCAGGCTATTCCAGAATCCAGGAAAAGGTGGTGGAACTTAACTCTCTGGGGAATGAGCTGGACAGTTGAGGGAAAACAGCTCCCTATGCCATGCAAGTACCCAAAATTTTAAGGGAAAACTCCAGAACATTTACAGCTGAAAGGGACAGCATTTGCTCTTGTGTTAATTTTTTTGCTGGAGTTAACATGATGACCTCTCAATACTGATTGTTACATTAGTCAAATAAATATGTCAGAAGCTTTGAGGAGGGAGGTGTCTCAGAACATTTACGTTTTGATGGTGAGTCTAGGCATCTTGTAGATTCTAGGCATTCAATGAGAGGGGTCCAGGAGCAAGAATGGGGTGGGGGATCTATCCTTTGTCTTTAGACCACCCCTGAGCAGGAGTGGGAAGGGCCTAGACAGCAGGGTGCTCCAGAGCCTGGCCCCTGAAACATGTCTTTGAGGCAATCCATTCTTTCTCCTCAGGAAAAGAAGTTTGCTATGATGACCTCGGGTGCTTTTCTGACACTGAGCCCTGGGCAGGGACCACCATCAGGCCTCTGAAACTTCTCCCCTGGAGCCCTGAAAAAATCAATACTCGCTTTCTACTCTACACCAATGAGAACCCAGACAACTTCCAGGTGAGACTTCAGTTCTTGAACTTGGGAAGGAGCACCTTATCTCTGCACCTAACCCCCCCACCTCCCCACCTCCCCAGACCCCTGCCCTGCCTACCCCTTCCCTCCATCTGCCCTGTCCCACCTTCTGGATGAGTAAAGGTTCACGATTGCCAGATCCTCCCCCTGGCTATGTGGGTCTGGTCTGGGTAAAGGGTTTACTGTCCAACCAGTCCACAGGAATGGTAAGTCTATAAGCCCCATTCTAGGTAGGGACCACTGACCAGGGAAGATGGGCAGGTGTGAAGAGGTTGGGATTGACCACCCAAAATAGCTGGCTTTGTGTTCAGCCTCAAGAGGCGAAGACAGTGGACCAGGCAGGAAAAAGGAAGGGACTGAGATGGGCCTGAGGGGCAGGTTGTCCAAAAGCTCTGTCTGTCACAGCTTCTTCACATCTCTGACCCATCAACCATCGAGGCCTCCAATTTTCAAGTGGACAGGAAGACCCGGTTCATTATCCATGGCTTCATAGACAAGGGAGAGGAGAGCTGGGTGATAGACATGTGCAAGGTAGGAATCGCTCTCTGATCCTTGTGGCCATTTCCTACTGACAGCCTCCTCACTTTACAGTGGTAATCCATGAGCCTGAAAACGGGAAATCCTCACGTATTCCTCTGTGTTTCTGACCCACATCTGCAGCCAGAAGCAGGGACGTTGCTCTGAGAGCTTACCCTCCCACTCCATAAGGATTTCTCCTTACGTTTCCAGAAAGGGTGCTTGTATTTCTACAAACAGATATTGTGGTTCTTTTTGTTCAAATCTTCCATACATTTCCAAGAGTCAGAGATGTGGCTGTGACCATTTATTTAAGACATGAAGAACTAATACTGACAGAATGACTCAAGAGGCCCAATAAAAAGTGTTTCTGTGGAATAGAACATATGCTGGTGAGGAGAGCCACAGGAGGACACAGACCTGAACACACACACACACACACACACACACACACACATACACACACACACACATGCACGGAACACAGGCATATGTGCACACAGACATATATGTACATATAACCATGTATCTGCATATATATATACATATATATATACACGAGATCACATCCTCTTTTCTTTTAAAATATACAAATTCCATCTATTTAGCTACGAAATTGCCCAGCAACTGCCTTCCCCATATACATTAATAAAGCGCCAAGTGATGATGCTGACAGGAAAAATCATACCCTCCATTAGTCACTCTGCACGTGTCATCCTGCTTTCTGATCATTAACAAGCATCTTGTTAATACAGCTTATATCTCAAATTCTCCAGGATCTTAAGGGATTCCTCGGGGATGCTTTGAAAATGAAAGTCCTAAGGAAAGCAACTCTAAGCCTCTTGTGTCATGTGGCTACTTGTCTTAGCACTGTATATGTGAAAAGGTGGGAAGTAGATTTTAAATTTTAATTCTAAGATGACCATACACACTGCCTGATGGGGCTCCTAAGGGTAGATTAGTTTCTTTGACATATAAGACGTTTCTCTTTCCACATTTTGTCCAGCTTTTGAATCAGTGCTGTTCTAGTCTTCAAATACCTGCAGTGTGCATTTCCTTCACAAAATGCTATGCCATCCAGACTGTAGAAAGTAACTCTGCCCTACCCCTTTACAGCTAGGAATTGCCCAGAAGGCTGACGTGTCACCATACCAGCAGATACAGGAGGTGATATAGACATTGGTCACCAGAGACAATTCTCTCTCTCTCTCTCTCTCTCTCTCTCTCTCTCTCTCTCTCTCTCTCTCTCTCTCTCTCTCTCTCTCTCTCTCTCTCTCTCTCTCCCCCTCCCCCACTCAGTCTTTTGAGACAGGGTCTCCTGTGGCCCAGCTGACCTGGAACTCACCATGTAGACCAGGTTGGCTTCAATCTTACAGAGATCCACCTGCCTCTGGCCCATGAGTGCTGGGATTAAAGGCAAGCGCCACCACACTCTGCATGAGTTCTCTTCTTATAGACCAGGATTCCTTTGATGGTGCAATTGATCACCCTTGTCAAATGTGGCTGAAGAAACAAGAGGGGCCAGTTTTTCCTTCATCTGTGGGTATACATTTGCTTTGTTCCCAGTATTTACCCTGCTGGACTGTAGGATCCTCTGGACAGAGTCCAGCCCATGCAGCACTCCAGCTAGGAGAAGAGATGAGGGACACTTCTGAGCACTGGCTGGAAGGGTTCTGGTGTCCTATGGTAACACCTCTTGTCTCCCCAACCCTAGAACATGTTCAAGGTGGAGGAGGTGAACTGCATCTGTGTGGACTGGAAGAAGGGCTCCCAGACCACCTACACACAGGCTGCCAACAATGTGCGAGTAGTGGGTGCCCAGGTGGCTCACATGCTTGACATCCTGGCGGTAAGTGACCCTGTGGGTGGAGGCAACAGAAAGATGAATTTAGGAGTCATAGATTTTTTAAAAGGTACCAAAAACTAGGCAGTGCCTTACCACCACATGAATGGAAGAAAAAATACCAGTTAATACTTAGTAGGTGGGATTTTATGATCCTCTCTTTGGGGTCCAGACTATCTGGCTCCAGGAGCTGCCCACTACACAGGTGGGCCCAGTTCAAGGTAAAACCTAGGAAAAGCCCAACAGAGCTAGAGGGCAGCATATGCAACTGGCAAGTGCAAATCTCACTTGCCTGTGACTGTGGGTTCCACTGATGCAGGAAAACGCTTCCCATTGTGACCACTCAGTTGTTTTTATTCCTGTCTTGGGCTTCCATTTTAGCTAAGTCTTTCATTGTTTATGTTAATTCAGGTTTGGTGTGTGTGTGTGTGTGTGTGTGTGTGTGTGTCTAGTTTCTACAACAGGTCAAAGTCCCAGCCTTTCCTGTCTTATACCTAATAGGTCTACAAAGAACCAACAGGCTCTAATTGCTTCTGCAATGCTGCAGAGATCAGAATTCATGATGTTTGCATAGGAAGCAATGTAGACCCATCAATGAAGGGTCTGTGGGGGGGATATCACAGAGCAGTGCATGCAAATGCCTTGTAGTAAGGTTACTTGCTTTGTTTGTTGACCCAGTGTTTCCAGGGCACAGGGTCGGTAGCATGTGAGGAGGGAAGGGAGATGGATGAGGTCCTAGGCCTTCAAGGAGCTACGTACAGGAAAGACTTACAGCGACAACACAGTGGATCTATTAGAGGGTCTAGAGTGGGAGGGGGCATAGAAGACACAGACTTTATGGAGGCATGTGGGGGTAGTTAACCCACCCTTGTGTGGGGGACATTTGGGAGGTCTCCGGAGGAAGAGGTAGATTCTTGAAGCCAAACTCTTTTTAAAAGTACATTTTCTAGCTGGGTGTGGTGGTGCACACTTGTAGTCCCAGCACTTGGGAGGCAGAGGCAGGTGGATCTCTGTGAGTTCAAGGCCAGCCTGGTCTACATAGTGAGTTCCAGGACAGCTGGGGCTACAGGGAGACCCTACTTCAAAAAGACAAAAAAAAAAAGTATATTTTCTTTTTGAGTTTCATACATGTAAATAATGAATTTTAGTTCTTTTCACTGCCTCTCTCCTTCTCTACTGAAACCTTCCCAACAAGTCTTCTTCCAAGACTCATATTGAGAGAGAGAGAGAGAGAGAGGGAGAGAGAGAGACCCACTGAGTTTAATTAGGGTTGCCTGCATGATCACGGGTGGCACTAATCCCTCAGGGTGACGTGGGCCCACATGAGCCCTTCCCTCTTCCTTGATGAAATGGTGACAGGCCTTATCTTGGGAAGGTCTTGAGCAGGTAACCACAGCTGCAGTGAGTTCATGAGAGCTTCTTTGATGTCACATCCAAAAGACACTGTTGGCATCACTTCTTAATCTCTGGTTCTTATACCCTTTCTGCCCATTTTCTATGATGTTCCCTAAGCCTAGGAGTGGGGTGATAAGAGATGTCCCGATTGGGGCCGAGCAGTCCATAGTCACTTACTCTTTGAAGGGAAGCTCTTTTAATGGTAGCTGGGGAAGTGGTTGGGAAGACAAATGACAATGATATAAATCAGGCTGAGAGGCCAAAGAATGAGACATGTTTGAGGACCACAGTGGGTTTATCTAGAGGAGTCTAGGAAAAGACACATTGAGTCATGAAAGCTCTGAGGTTCTTGTCAGGAACAGGGGCTCAATTTTGAGGCCTCAGGATGCATGGAGCATGGAGGGTTTCCAGAAGGGGAGTCACACCATTGGCTTGACATTTCAGGAAAACCAGATCACAAAAATGTCATGAAAATATCATCTCTCTTCTCCAGAAAAACTACAGCTACTCACCTTCCAAAGTCCATCTCATTGGCCACAGCCTTGGGGCCCATGTTGCTGGGGAGGCAGGAAGCCGGATGCCAGGCTTGGGCAGGATTACCGGTAAGACCTGAGTCAGGTCCCCAGAAACCCCAGAATGTGATCACAAGCCTTCAGCTCAGCTGAGAGCTACTCTGAAGGGGCCACTCCTCTTGGCTATGGCAGGGCTGGGAACATCCTGACAGGATATTTTAGGAAGCACATGAGCTCTCATCATTGGCAAGGGCAATGGTAGCTCTGTTTGCTGTGATGCTTCTGCTGGGACCTTAGTCTCTCCTCTCCAGGTCCAGTCTTTCTGGTGATGTGGGTCACTCAGCAGCTCTGAATATAGTTAGCATAGACAGGCGCAAAATATAATTGACTAGGAGCTGTACTGCAAACCCTTTCCTCCTTTTCTTTGAAGGAAAAAGTAGAACCTTGAAACTGAATTCTGCTTTCTTGGTTGGTAAAAGAATCCAAGTTATAAAACTATCAAAAACATCCTTTAACCCTTACTACCAAAGCAGTCTTTAAACCCAACAAAGCCTCTGCACTATAACCAGAGCAACAGACTATACTTAGATGATGACCTCAATGCTATTATTAGAGTAAGCATAAGCTAAGTGCCACTTGCCCCAAATACTGCACAAAGAACTTCACATTGCCCATCTAATTCTCACCTGAATAAGCAGGGCCTGAGAACACATAGATTCTATGATTCTATGCTGATCACTGTGCCACACGTTACTTATCAAAATAGTTCATCAACAACTATATATAATTGATGCAACTATTACTTTCATAGTACCCCAACCTGTGTAAGCCTAACATTATATATCCGTCACTATGATGAGGAATGAAAAATGAGAATATTGAAAATAAAAGATATGCAAGTACATGGAAGAATTTGATGTGGAAAGAACTCTTAGCTCAAGCAAAATTGGAATCCCTTTGCTCGTATGCTCTTCCTCACCATGCTACCGAATGAGCAACGTTGAGGCTCCGTGTCCCCACGTTCCACTACTCCAAGTGTAGTACCTATTGAGTTGGGTGATGCACAGCTTGTGCAACTGTACACCTCAGTCCTTCTGGGACCAACAGTCAGGCCTGTTGTTCTGTCTTGCTGGTCATCTCTTTTAGGGTTGGATCCTGTAGAAGCAAATTTTGAAGGCACTCCTGAAGAGGTTCGGCTGGATCCCTTGGATGCTGAATTTGTTGATGTGATTCACACAGATGCAGCTCCCTTGATTCCATTCTTGGGTGAGCCCCATGGTGTTACAGTGTTCTAGTTGTGGACAAGAGTGATAAAGTTTTAACTCTAACAGTGCTACTCTCCAAAAACCTGTCTCATTACTGCTCCAAATCTTCCAGGTTTTGGAACAAACCAAATGGTGGGTCACCTTGACTTCTTCCCTAATGGAGGTGAGAACATGCCAGGATGCAAGAAGAATGCCCTGTCACAGATTGTGGACCTAGATGGCATCTGGTCAGGTGAAGCCATGGGGGTCAGTCATGGTGGGTGTTCTTCCTTGGGGTGCTCCAGACTTACCATAACAGATGTGTGTGTATGTGCACAGATGTGTGCATATGTGTTCATGTGTACTTATGTGTGCAGATATGAGTGCATGCATGTGTGGAGGCTAGTGGACAATTTTGTGTGTCATTCCTCAGATACTGTCCACCTTTTTTAGTGAGACAAGGACTCTGATTGCCCTGGAACTTATCAAGTAGGCTATGCTGTCTGGCCATTAACCCTGTCTCTACTATTTCATACTGGGATTATATATGCACCACCATGCCCACTTTTTAAAATGTGTTCTAAGGACAAACTCAGGTCCTCATGCTTGCCAGGCAAGCACTTTACTGACTGAACTATCTCCCCAACCCCACTTCAGATCTTCATAATGACAATGCACTTCCCTTTAAAAAATGATTTTTCTTTCTGCATCTTATTTCTGAAAATGTAGCTGCATATTTCTTATAATCTCAGCTCTACTGATTCTTCATTTCCTTAAAACATTGCTGTAGATGTGCTAGACTGTATAAGCAACAGAGAATTACAAAACTGGCTCAAGGTTCTAACCCTGACAGTCAGCTTGTAGTTACCTAATAGCAAAGGGAGAGCCTCAAGACTGAATACCTTGACTTCCAAGATAATTTTTCTGGAAACTTTCCCTGGGAGTCAACATTATGGTTCAAACTTAGGTAGCTAGCTTCAGGTCAGTAGCCCGAATGAGAATGTCCCCAGTGGTGTGCATGCAAAGCCATCTTCGCGGTGAGAGTCATTGCTCACCTTCATTGAGCAGAAATGAAGAACAATCACACACTTCAGGTCAGTAGCCCGAATGAGAATGTCCCCAGTGGTGTGCATGCAAAGTCATCTTCGCGATGAGAGTCATTGCTCACCTTCATTGAGCAGAAATGAAGAACAATCACACGAGGAAGGCTAGAGTGGGGACTACCCACTTGTCGCTGACTAGGCACTTCTGGGGATAAAGGGCATCCTTCAGATTCAACTCTGATGACACTATCTAATGAGGTCAAGACAGCAGTAATTTTAAGCCATGCTAGTCAATGGCAGCATTCAAGCTAAAACACTTAGCGGCATGATCAAATCTGAGTGTAGGTTTTATTAGATTTGATCAAAATGGCTTGGATGCCCTCAATGCAAATATTAAGGACAGGGATATAGGTTGGAATTCTAAAGCTCCACTGGTAATGTCCAAGCAAGTTCAGGCCAGGTCTAGAAAGTATGCAGCGATGTTTGTCAAGTAGTTTGAGTCGGATACCAAGGAAGACTATAAGGAGTGAGAGAACGTGAGAGACTGATGCTCAGATAAAGCCGCTGTAAGGGACTTCACCTTCTTCGTTTGCGTAAGAGCATCATGACAATGTCCTAATGCTGGTTGTGTCACATCTGGGCTGGAGAGATGGCTCAGAGGTTAAGAGCACTGACTGCTCTTATGGAGGACCCAGGTTCGATTCCCAGCACCCACATGGCAGCTAACAACCATCTGCAACTCCAGTTCCAGAGTAATCTGATGTCTTCTTCTGACCTCCACAGGCATTGCACGGCACAGGCACACTTACACACATCCAGGCAGAACACTCATACACATAAAATAAAACAAATGAATAAAATATTTTAAAAATTCTGAGGACATGGTCCCATTCTAGACCCATTAAATATTAAGGACAGGGATATAGGTTGGAATTCTAAAGCTCCACTGGTAATGTCCAAGCAAGTTCAGGCCAGGTCTAGAAAGTATGCAGCGATGTTTGTCAAGTAGTTTGAGTCGGATACCAAGGAAGACTATAAGGAGTGAGAGAACGTGAGAGACTGATGCTCAGATAAAGCCGCTGTAAGGGACTTCACCTTCTTCGTTTGCGTAAGAGCATCATGACAATGTCCTAATGCTGGTTGTGTCACATCTGGGCTGGAGAGATGGCTCAGAGGTTAAGAGCACTGACTGCTCTTATGGAGGACCCAGGTTCGATTCCCAGCACCCACATGGCAGCTAACAACCATCTGCAACTCCAGTTCCAGAGTAATCTGATGTCTTCTTCTGACCTCCACAGGCATTGCACGGCACAGGCGCACTTACACACATCCAGGCAGAACACTCATACACATAAAATAAAATAAATGAATAAAATATTTTTAAAATTCTGAGGACATGGTCCCATTCTAGACCCATCACATGTGGGGAAAGAGGGCCTAGACACTGTCATAGCCTGCCCCCAACCACCTGTGCTGACTTCTTGCTTTGTTTCCCCAGGAACCCGGGACTTTGTGGCTTGCAACCACCTGAGAAGCTACAAATATTACCTGGAGAGCATCCTTAGCCCAGATGGATTCACTGCATACCCCTGTACTTCCTACAGGGCCTTTGAATCTGTAAGCTACTATCCTGCCGTGAGCAATGGACACCATTCACTGTGGGATGGGGGACCTACTGTGCTGATGATCTGCAAGCCTCCTCCCCACATGCTCTGTCCTGTCCCCTTTCCTCATGCTCCTGTGAAATGGAGGGAAGAAAATAAACCATGGGCAAGAGGCAGCAAAAAACAAAACAAACAAAACACCCCAAAACTAGAGCAGATAAGCCATGCGGGAGAGGAAAATTCTGGAAGATTAGAGAATAGAGCCACATAGACATGAACTTAGAAGACTTCTAGCAGGAAGGTTACACTAGAATCTGACTTGCAAAAATGACAGAGTTTAGAAGCAAAAAGTGTGCCTTCTCATAAAGGCAGATCAAACACAGAAGAGGATGTGTAAGGATAGAGTCACCCCCGAGCCAGGGTGAAGGAAAGGCAGGTTACCCCCTTCTGGATCATGAAAGTCCGTGGGAGCAGCCTTTTCCAGTTCTGCATCTGTGGTATCATGTTAGAGACCTGAAATTGGCCAGGGTCAGAGCATTTATACCATAGAAACTGGCAAACTCAGGGGCTGAGGCTGTAGCTCAGTTGGTAGAGTATGTGCCTTGCATGCACAAAGCCCTGGGTTCAGTTCCTAGTACTGCATAAACCAGGTGTTGTGGCACGTGCCTGTAATCCCAGAACTCAAGAGGTAGTGGCAGGAGGATCAGAAGTTCAAGCTTGTCCCCCACTTACATAGTAAGTTCAAAGCTACACTGGACTGCATGAGAACTTGTGTTAAAGGAAATGGTCAAAGAGAAAAAAGTGGTAAACTCTGCAATCAGTGTGGAGAACTGGCTGCTGACCACACTAGGACACTACTGCATGCAAAGTGTGATTGAAGGAACTGTGTTGTACATCAGGGCTGGACGCTCCTGGCAATGAAGGAATTCAGAGATATTGCTAAAAATGGGGATGCTGGGCTGTGGGAAAGTTGCGTATCTGCTTCTCCAGGTATTTTGGCCATAAGAAGACACACCTGCTTCATGGCCCCCCATGTTGTCTTTTCACTAGAACAAGTGCTTTCCTTGTCCAGACCAAGGGTGCCCGCAGATGGGTCACTATGCTGATAAATTTGCTGGCAAGACAAGTGAAGAGCAACAGAAGTTCTTCTTGAACACAGGGGATACCAGGAATTTTACACGTAAGTGGACTACTACTTGCCCAGCTTAAAAAAATAAGTACCATGCCTGTTATCAGCAAAGGCTTGCCCCTGAGCTGAAAGATTTCCGAACACATTGTGATTATCTTAGAGGATACATCCTCTCCAGCCATCCCACTCACTACTCGGCTGAGGTGCAGAACACATCTGCATTTCTTCCATTTTATGTCCATGCTATGGAATTCACGGAAGTCAACAATATGACTCAGGGAATTGTGGCAGTTTTCATGGCTTTAGGACAAGTTAGTTCATCCTACCTTTTCTTTTTAGGACTCTCTCTCTGTCTCTGTCTCTCTCTATCTCTGTCTCTCTCTCTTACACACACACACACACACACACACACACACACTTATTCATTTAGCCTATGTACTTGCTTGATACCAGCTCTCTGCCAGGCTTGTCCCTTTAAGGAACTCACTTCGAATACTGATACCTCTCTCTCTCCATCCATGTGCCCTGTTACCTCTCTGATGTAGAGGAGGGACTTGTAGGGAGGTATGATTTCTCTACAAAATCCACTGAATGCACTTGAATGTGGGGTCCAGATCAGGCATGTTTGGGCCACTTCTGACAAACTTGACTTAAGGACAGTTCCACAAGGTGCTGCCCAGTAAAAACAGTAACTGTATATTTATAGCATTACATAAAAATAATACATCTGTGTAGTTTTGAAAGTCAGGTATATTGAGGTATAATTCACATATAGTAAGATCCATCCTTTTTAGTATATAGCTCTGCTGGTTTGACAAATGAATAGGTTTGTAACCAGCTCCACCACGGAGATGCAAAACCTTTCTATCATTGTGCACATACATATAATTTTTTGGAAGAAGACTGATGAATCAATCCTCCCATTGATGCAGTGATGCTTGGAATTCTTGCCTATATTTAAACAACAACAAAGGAACCATTCAAAAGTATGTATTTGTTCCTCAACCAACACTTATTTATGGGTCACAGAGATGGGCTGCTAGGCACAGGGGATGGAAAGATGAGCAAGCAAGACACTGCTTGTGAAATTTATAATTCGGCAGAGAAGGGAACTCCAAGGGTGTGGGTTTGGTGGGCTGCGGTTGTGGGATTATAGGACGGGGTACCTGACTGTGAGTAGACAAAGGGCAGGACAATGTCTTGGAGATATGAAAGGTAAGTGGAAATTAGACCAAGGTATGTGTATATGTTTTGTCTTTTTGGTGCCATAACTACATGTGTATGGGTTACAAGTTTTGTGTGTGTGTGTGTGTGTGTGTGTGTGTGTATGTGCGTGCGTGTGTACAGGCTCTGAAACTCTGGGTATAATCTAGATGACAGCTCCCTGAATACCAGGGGTCCTGTGTGTGTGTGTGTGTGTGTGCGTGCGTGCGTGCGTGCGTGCGTGCGTGTGTACAGGCTCTGAAACTCTGGGTATAATCTAGATGACCGCTCCCTGAATACCAGGGGTCCTGGGAATGCAGACCTGGCCTGGAGGTGCTTCGAAGTCTGTGTTCTGGAGCTATCCCCCCACATACTTGTGGACTGGAGCCCTGGCTGCTTCCCTTCTTGTTATGAACTACCTCTCTGGAGCAGAGCTGTCCTGCCAAACTTTCTCCAACAATGAGCTTGCTTTGCCCTGCTGAATCCAGAAGCCATTGACTCTTCCTAGCAATTCATTTATTTTTAAATATGTTGTTATTTTTATTTTATTTTATGTATAAATGTGTATTACTTACATGTGTAAGTGCACTGGTGTCATGCAATACCCATGGAGGTCAGAAAAGGGCATCAGATTCCCTAGAACTGGAGTTATGGATGGTTGTTAGCCACCATGTAGGTGCTGGGAAACAAAACTGGGTCCTCTGCAAGAGCAGCCAGTGCTCTTAACTGCTGAGCCATCTCTTCAGCCCTGCATGGCAATTTAAAACTCATAATACAGTTAGTAAACCTGGGGGAATTTTTTTTAATTTAACTTGAATTTAAATATAAGCAGCCACCCATAGCACTACTGGACAGTGCAGGACCAGAGAGGGCCACCCCTGGGTATTAAATGGCTCTGAAAGAGTACTTTGAAATATGGATTAGCATGTGGGATTTTTCATCCTTTGGTGCTCTATGTAAGGGATGGAGGTGATAATCTGGGATTCAGGCAACCTATTTTGTATGTGACTACAGTGAACTCCTTGCTTTGTTCAGGCTGGAGATACGGGGTTTCTGTAACACTGGCTGGAAAAATGGCCACAGGTCAGGTCAAAGTCGCTCTGTTTGGAAGCAAAGGAAACACTCATCAATATGATATCTTCAGGTAATTCCCGTCTGGTGTGCCTAGCACCTAATTGCTTTTAAGCATCTATGGTTTAAAACTACTTATATACTGACATTAATTTTATACTTCTAATAATTCTTCTTTTTGTTTGCTTGTTTTTAGATAGGGTCTCCCAGTATCCCTACGTGGCCTGAAACTGGCTATGTAGACCAGGCTGGTTGCAATCTTACAGAGATTTGCCTGCTAGGATTAAAGACATACGCCACCGTGCCCTACCCTAAACCTAACCATTCATTTTACTCTCAATAGATCAAATTTTTTAAAAATCTATTATTGTACCAGATAGTCTAAGTTCTGATTAGCATAATAACATATGCTAGACTAAGTAGGTAGCTATATAAATAATTCTTCCAGGAAATAATGCAATGATTTGAAAGAGTTTTATCATTTTTTTCTATTAAAAAGTTTTGAAGACAAATTAACTTGGGTTTAAAAAGCAATCCTTGAATAATAGTTCGGAGCCACCAGCCTATTGTCAATTTTCCATTCCTCCATCTTTGATTTGAGGATTAATTTTCAAGAAGACTCATTACTCTACGATAGAAAAGGATGGTGTGGCATGGCTGGCCCTCTGTGGTTGTTACAGTGCACCTGCATGAATCAGACTGTTTCTCTTTCTTTCTGTTTCAAGGGGGATAATTAAGCCAGGCTCTACCCACTCCAATGAATTTGATGCAGAGCTTGATGTGGGAACAATTGAGAAAGTGAAGTTTCTTTGGAATAATTACAAAATAAACCCAACCTTGCCGAAAGTGGGTGCAGCCAAGATCACCGTACAAAAGGGAGAGGAGCAGACTGAGTAGGTATCCTCCCTTGTTAGGTTGTCCCAGGGTGTTTACAGATGAGGTCTACAAGGGAAATTCACCCCAAGGCAGATGAAGGAAAAATTAGAAACTTTGCAATAGAACTAGAGAGTGCTATGGGGACAGTACTTATGGAATCCCTTCCTGAATTCACAGCCTTCTCAATTTCATGCCTAAAGAGGCACAGGACCTTTAGTAGAAAAGAGGGAACTGGAGGGAACTGGATAGTGACCTGGGGAGGCAGAGCAAAGTGCCAGCCCAAGTCTGGCCAGCAGAACATTCCTAGTGAGGCTTTTTTGGGAAGGGGATCTGGATTCCCAGCCACTGGTGATCTTGAGATTTGGTGATTGAATATGGCCAGTGAACTCAGCCCCTTGGGAATGTCATTTCCCCCAGCGGAGAAGAAGGGTTAGCAGAGTGACATGGGGTTGATGCATGGGTCATCAAGCTAGATGGATCTCTGAAGTTCTTCCTCCCTTGCGCCATGAGGAAGGAGGACAGAGAAATCAGTCTGGTCAGGTAGTCAGCAGGATTAAGTGTCCTTTCAGTAAGAATACAACACAGAGGAGATCAAACCTGGCCAGTGGGGAGCCATATGCAGACCTCAGGCATACCAGGGTGTCCCTCTAGCTTCCATTTGAAGATACAGTCTCTAAAGTCAGCTCCCAGAGTTTGTTAGGTAGTGTCCCAAGACCTGGGTCCTGTGACTTGTAGCTAAATTCACTTTAAAAGGTTACTGGAATCTTAAAGTTTTCTGGGGAGAGATGCATACTTTCTAAACATTCTGGAAATCAAACAGGTGTAGTTGAGGCCATTCCTGAGGCCTTGAGACCCTAAGACCCTGAGTACATCTTTTAACTTTTTTTACACATATTTATTTAACGTGTGTTGCAGGGGGGTATAAGTATGTCATGGTGTGTACGCAGAGGTTAGAGGACAACGTGCTGGAGTCAGTTCTTTCTTTCCTGGGGATCAAACTCAGGCTGTCAGACTTGGTGACAAGTGTTTACTTGCTGAGCCATCTTGCTAGCCTGAGAATCTCTCTTAAGAGAGATGTCTGGATGTCTGCCATCACTGGTTAAAATATAAGAAAGTCAAATCCAGCTTCAAACTTCATACGCTATCTTGGGGAATAAAAAATCTCAATAGTCAAATTATTCAAATATTTTTCTTATAAAAATGGCCAGTTATTCTTATTAAATAACACTATTAATAATTTCAAAGAAGATTGTGGATCAAGCTCTGCTTGTGCTCCCATGCTGCAGTCACCTCACTGGGGTTCCAACTGATCCCCAGCACCTGCTGACTAGAATTTCTTCCAGTGATATGAGACCAAAAGAGAAATGAAGCCCACCCTGCCTTTCCTTACTGCCTCTTCTCCCATTCAGTGCCCATCATAAATGTGACTTTGTCAATGACTTCACCAAGTACCTATGTAGGCCTAGAAAATAGAAGCAAAGGTAGAGTCTATGTCCAAGGGGTTTACACTTTAGTTGTTGACAAAAACCAGTCTTCGGGTGCACATGATTTGTCAGATAACATGACCAAATAAAGAACTCAAATAAAAGAGCTCAAGGGAAAAGACCCAGGAAGAAAGAAGAGAGTCCTCAGGAGGCTGTGATGAGGGGAGAGACCCACAAGTCTGAGGAAATGTTGAAAGAAGGACAGGAAGGACAGGGGCAGCAGGTGCTGGGGGACAGGCAGGAGAAGGCCAGGGCTCAAGGTTCAGGGATACTAAGTTAGGACTTCTAGGAAAGACAAATTAGAAAGAGAAAGTGTGGGGACATCAGTAAACACAAGTGAGGAAATAAGACCTGTGGGAGGCATGAGAAACCCTCAGTTCTTACACAACCACAGCAATAGCCACTTGCATCCGCACTGATTTCAGATTAATTAGAAAGCTTTTTACATTTACCATCATGGAATGCTGCAAAATTACCACAGACGTCTCAATAATCATGAAAGGGAGCCCTCCTTCTACAAATGAAGACATCATCAAGTAAGAAGCTATATCCCCACTGGAAGGTGGGAGAGATGTAGGGGACCTTAGGAGAAAGCTACGTCCCCTGGTCCTAGCTCTCAAGGGAGATCTCTTATGGTAGCATAACACTACCATAAGAAATATGGACTATGGCATCAGGTAGACTTGCATTTGCATTTTGGTCCTATAAGGTAGACCTACTCATAAGACCTCCTCACCCATGTGTGATGAGGGTCGTTTATACATGTGAACTCCTGATGTAGTTGTCTGCAGCTGGAAGCTCAGTCTATTACAGATACTACGGTACTCAGTAGAGTCTCAAGAGTAACTGAGGGAAGAGTTCATGACCATCTGTATACCAATCTACTGTGTCCACTGGGATTTATGAGAATAAGAGAAGGGAGGGTGTGACAGGATGGGGACAGAGTCACTTCGGAGCAGGAGCAGGCCCTGTCCTGAGCTGGGTTGGCTCCTCACCGGAAGCACAAGGTGTTTGCAGTCACAGCCCTAGCATACCTCCCTTAGGCTTTGGATATTGCAAAGCAATATCAACTGTTGCTTAACGTCGCCAGTAGAAGTGGCTTTCCTGAGGATGTGAGGACATACCAGTACCAGTACACACCTGCTTTTCTCCACAGGTACCACTTCTGTGGCGAAGACACCGTGAGAGAAGATGTTCTACTCACTCTCATGCCCTGTGAAACCCCAGACACAATGTGAGCCTTTGTTAAAAACCAATAAAACCCTGTGCTGCATTTACCACACAGTGTCTATCTCAGATGTCAGGTGCTACCTGTGAGGTCATTGAGGAGCTGGGCATTTAAAACAGTCACGAGCATTTCTCTGTACATGAGTCTCTCTCTTGGTGTCTACTACCATTTTCCCCCAACTTTCTTGGTCTCCATGCTCACCGTCTTCTCTTTCCCAGAGAAGGTGGAGATTCGTGGCTGAAGTAGAGGCTGAGTGGCCAGGGAACTCTGCAGAATCTTTGTCCCCATGGGTAGCCCGAAAATGATTTATTCCTCCCAGACTTCTGAAGAGCTATGGGCTGGGGCAGGGCACCCCTGGGAAGAAGGGTGGAGCCTAGTGTGGGGAGAGATTGGAACGAAAGGATTTGGCACCAATTCTGGGAAGCAGGGAACAGGGAGCAGGCAAGTCAGCCTGCCCTGGACCCCGTGGGGCAACAGGGAACCTCTCGAGGACCCTCACGGAACTCTGTGGGGTGAGTGGGCATGCCGGGATACGAGATGAGGCAGACCGCAAAAAGCAATCCAGAATGGTGGGCCGAGCAGTGCAGGGCTGGGTGCCAGGTGTCCGGTGTTCGTTTCTTTGTAAATATCTCCTCTCCCTCCCCCCAGAAGTGTAAACTATGCAAAATTCAGATAAAGATGTGGTATGTGGTTTGTCTACTCGCACCAATAGCAAGGGACCCTAAGAGAACTTGGGCGACAAACTGGTGCAACCTGCAGGATCAGGGCACCAGAAAAGACAAACTGCAAGTGTTTGGGAAAAGCAAGGGAGCTAATGGTGGTGCTGACGTGGATTTTACAATGGATTATAAAATATGTAACTGAAAAAGAGCCAGCCACACAGAAGCATGGGCCACAGCTGTGTTGTAAAAGTGGGGAAACAGCCCAATTGCAGGTATATGAAGATTTGTTAAAGGATATAAAAAGGCTAGAAAACTTTTGCAAGCCTGGGATAAAAGCAGAGAACCAGAGAGGGGGTGTGGCCACTGTGCATAATAAAAGATTTGTCCAAGGCAGGGGAAGCTGAAAAGGCAAATTCAGTTGCAGAACTTGAGATAGAAAAAAACAGGACATTTTAACTTGTGTAAGGTCCAAGGACTTCAGAAAAAAGATAATAACGAAAAAGGAAACAACCTAAAAATGAAAATGGCTAAAGCTGCCCCTCAGATTCAACCTTCGATACAGAAAGGAAAGAAAGTTAGCAGTACTGTAGCTAGGAAATACTCCACAATGGAACTGTTAAAACTATGAAAAACCTACAAGCAAGCAATCAGAGAGCCCCTAGGCAGGTGGCTTGTGAGAGTATGGGACATGGGAGCAAATGATGTCAGTCTAAGTCCTTTAGAAGCTTCACAGTTGAGTTATATAACCACCTATCCATGTTTGTGATATAGGCTGTTCAACCTAGGACAATGCAGCGCGGAGCAGTCTTTAATGGGGTGGCTGGTTGAAAGCATTAAAGATACATGGTCATCACCAAGGGAGACTAACATGATTAGCAGGGGCTGGAGGACTATAACGGAGGGGCAGGCATTACTGAGAGAACTAGGTAAGAGAAAAGCAATATATGATGTCCAGTTCACTGGGCCAGATAAGACTGTGTTCACCAGAGATATAGAGGAAAGCTTAATTCAACTGGAACCTCGAGAATGGTAGAATGGTATGGAGCTTTAATGGTTTTGCTAAGCCCTTTAATAGGACAGGATGTTTGTAGAGTGAGAGAGGCTGTGGCAGATCTAAGTGACTCTGACCAATGTGTGAAACGTGGCTGTGTTGTGCCCAGAGAACGGACCCCCAAGAATAACCATGGAATCCAGAGGGCCTGCAAGAACAAAGAGTCTTTATTTGGGCTTAAGCTTGGTCTCTCAGACCGCACCAACGCAATGGATCTGTGCTGAGAGCCCCGATCGCAAGGGGTGGAAGCACTTTATAGGTTTTAGACAAAGGGAGGAGGGGAATAACAGAGTCATACTTTGATTGGTCCAAGGAGCCTGTGCGCACCAACACACTTTTGAATTGATTGGTTATAAGGGATGCAGTCCTGGAGGTTTCTCATTGGTGGGTGCTGCCCTCAGAGCTATGGAATGTGCTGACTGTTATCTATGGGGCCAGAAGTCTGTGGAATGTGCTGACTGTTATCTTCAGGGCTAGAGGACCCTGTTTATTACTTATAAGGCCTCAAACCTGCCCAGGCCCCCTGGACATGCCCAGGCTTGCCTAATCTATGTCCATGAGACATCACAAAAATGGAGGAATCGGCAGTCAAAATGGAGATGGTGCAGTTTGTCCCTCTGGTTCCCTCAAGCCAAGCAATTTCAGAAGCGAAAAAGAGCAGTTAGTCCTAAAGAGGGGCAGGGGTCTTGGGAGTCCAGGGCAGGGGGCCAAGGAGGAGGGCCTCACATTCTCCCCTTTTCTTTGTAACTTAGAGAGGACCCACTCTTGGGTCCAGGTTAGGGTCCCTGATGGGGGGTTCTAGGGGCTGATATTGGGACCTCAGAACCATGAATTGTACTGTACTCACCCTTTCTTTGACAAAGGCAACCAGCCGATTGATGATGCATGGTCCAACAGTTACCAATAATAAGAGGAGGATTATAGATCCAGCTAAGGCTGAGAGCAAAGTGGTGAGCCAGGGAGATGAATTAAACCAAGATTCAAACCATCCTTCCTGAGCCTCTCGCTCTCGCTTCCTCTTTGCTAATCCCTCCCTTACCTTAGCCACAGATTCCTTGACTACCCCTGAATGGTCAATATAAAAACAGCATTCCTCTCCCAAGGCAGCACAAAGCCCTCCTTGCTGCAGAAAAATCAAGTCCAGCCCTCACTGGTTTTGTAATACGACCTCAGCGAGAGATGAGAGAGACTCCTGTAGATGAGAGATTGAATTTTCAAGTCGCTCAATGTCCAGGTCAATGGCAGCCCTTAGATCTGAATAGTATTTGCCCTGAGTAATTAATGAAGCCGTCCCTGTCCCTATCCCTGCCAAGCTAGTACCTATGAGTAAGCTAAGAGTGAGGCCTGTAGCAGTGATAAGTTCCCATGGCCTGCAAGAGAGACCACCCCTCCCCTCGAGGTGACTGAGGATTGCGTCCCCATCGTGATATAGGAGCCGAGGCACCAGGCGAACAAGGACACAAAATCCTCCAGTTTGTTTTAGGACCGCCATAGATGCGCAAGGAGTTAAGCCAGTGGAACATGCCCACCAAGTGTCATTCTGGGGGATCATGTACTCAGATGGGTTACTTAGAGGGAGGGTCCCATTGCAAAGGGTTGCTGTTTTCTCAGTTACATTTCTAATACATAGCCCTTGCCCGGTCACCTGTTGTAGTCTTATAGGATGACGGGGGGAGGGGGACTGACAGCGACACTGATTTGGCTCTTTTGTCTGGGCCACATCGGCCTTCACAGCTATCCCCTCGTAGTAGGAGGGGGCTGTGTCATAACATAACCAGCACAAGCTAGTGAGATCGGACCTTGTAGCATTCAGGACCAAGTAAGATTGTTGTAGTAGATCTACCATGGGGTGTCGTCCCTTATCTAAGTTGGGCTTGGGGTGGCGTCTCTCTGTCCATAGTCCAAGTCTGGTTGCTGCTGAGGTCAGGGGTTGCATGGGTGTAGTTTGCATGGGTGTAGAATCCTGGGAGACTTTGTGGCCTGGAATTGCAGTGGAGCAAAGTTTTGAGATGGTTGCCCATGTGGAGTGCATAGGGGGGTGGGGCTTAAGTATTTTGTTAGGGCCTACTACCGATGGATGCTCTATCGGTTCCACCTTTAGCTTAATTATGATGGTGGAACCTGCATGTCCTCCATATTTATAATATACCATACTCCATCTGAGGCCACTTTGCCAGCACCTGTCTTGTTTTCCTTCGGTGGGAAACGTGACTTTTATTCAGTCCAGATCATGTGGCTCACAGGACTGCCTCCCTGGATTGGGGACGGGCCCATACTGGATGGGGTTAGTATAGGCAAAAGAAACTAAATCTGTCTTTTTCACTGACCATCTCCATTCCCCGTCATCGGAGGTGACACAGGCCCAACTTTTGCAGAAATAGGACTCCCAGCCTCCACATTCCTTCTTGTTGTTACAGTGGCCTGGGCACACGTAAAACCCATGCCTCCTAGCCAGTGCCTGTTGTGCTGAATTATAAACCTGATTTAAATCACACAGACAGAAGTATAAGTTGGGCCACCAGGTGTTCTCGGGGGCCATGTGTGTGACCTGGCTTAGAATATCATTTGTCTCCCCGTCCATGAGAATCCAGGTTAGCTTGCGTGGTTCATGGGGGTTGCCTTCTGTTCCCTCGGGGTGGCAGGTCAAGAATATCAGTAAGATTGGCCAATACATTTTTAGGGGCCCACCTGGAGTCTTAGCTTAAGGGGATTATGCAGGTCAGGCGAGGCAGTCCACTTATCCTCTCCTGGAGACTCAGTCAACTCAGGGTCTGCTGTCTTAGCATGAGAGTGGTGGATCCGTGAGGTGATTCTGTTGACCTTGAGAGCTGTCAGAGTCATCAGGATCATGGTATAGGGTCCCTTCCAATGGGGGTCCAGGGTCTCTCGGCGATGTCTGTGGATGTAGACTCGATCGTCAGGCTGGTAATTGTGGGGGACAGGTGGGGGAGCAGCCTCATAGATGGCTTTCAGCCGGGGCCATGTGTCCCCATGCATCTGGGTCACCACCCCTAAAGAATCAAGCAACTGTTGGTTATCAAATTCAGCGATTAAGTCAGCTCGTAAGTTGGGAAGAATGGGGCGGGTCTACCAAACATGATTTCATATGGGGTTAGTCCTAGTAGATAGGGAGAGTTCCTCACCCTATACAGGGCAAAGGGAAGGAGAGCTATCCAGTCCCCGCCAGTCTCCATGGTCAGTTTGGTAAGGGTCTCTTTTAGAGTTCTGTTCAACCTTTTTACCTGACCTGAACTCTGTGGTCTATATGCACAATGTAATTTCCAATTTGTCCCCAATATCTTAGCTAACAATTGGGTTACCTGTGAAGCAAAGGCAGGCCTGTTGTCGGAGCTCAGAAGGGCTGGGACTCCATACCTGGGTAATATGTCCTCCATCAGTTTCTTGGCTACCACCTGAACAGTCTCATGCTTGGTGGGGAAGGCTTCAGTCCATCCTGAGAAGGTGTCTACCAGAACTAGTAGATATTTGTAACCATACTTGCCTGGCTTAACTTCTGTAAAGTCCATCTCCCAGTGGGCCCTGGTCTAGAGCCCCTCATCCGAGCCCCTTGTTCCTTAGGATGGTTCTCAGCATTGGTCAGCTTGCAACTAAGACATGCAGAGGCAACTGCATTAACCAGTGGGTGGAGATTCAAGACTTTTAAGTGAGCATTTCTTAAGAGTTCAGCTGTCTTCCTTGTACCCAGGTGAGTGGTTCGGTGGCT
>NW_008332149.1:7136044-7215231 GCF_000622305.1 Nannospalax galili | reverse complement strand
TCAGAGCTATCAGTTTGGCCCTCTGAGACAAGGTTCCCACAGGCAAAGCCACCGCCCAAACAGTCTCAGTCTCAGTTACCACTGCTGCCCCTGCATGCCTCTGCCCATCCTTCATGAAACCGCTACCGTCGGTGAACCAAGTAGCTTCTGCATTGGAGAGTGGCTGATCAGTCAGGTCGTTTCTGAGCCCATGTACCTGGTTCAGGATCTCCACGCAATCATGCAGGGGCGCATCCAAGTCGGGGTTGGGCAGCAGTGTGGCTGGGTTAAGGGCGGTGCTTGGGAGGAACCAAATTCTCAGAGGGTTAAGAAGTAAGCTCTGATAATGGGTTATTCGGGCATTGCTCAACCAGCAGTCCGGTGGCTGCTTAAGAACTCCCTCAATAGCATGAGGAGTGGTGATGTGCAGTTCTTGCCCTGATGTCAATTTATTTGCATCCTTGACTAGAAGGGCAGTAGCAGCTATAATCCGCAGACACAGTGGCCATCCTGCGGCTATTGGATCAAGTTTCTTAGACAAGTATGCCACTGGTCTATCCCAGGGTCCTAACGTTTGAGTTGGGACTCCTTTGGCTATTCCTTTCTTTTCATCTATGTAGAGGTGGAAAGGCTTGGTGACATCAGGGAGCCCCAAAGCCAGGGCCGTCAGGAAGGCTTGCTTAATTTCATTAAAGGCCCTTTCTCTTTCTTCTGTCCAAATGAAAGTCCCATTCCCTTTTGTGGCAAACCCTGAGATCCAGAGATGGCAAAACGCTGACAATCCCAGAAACTCTCTCACTGCTCTTTGGGAGTTGGGGACCAGCATCTTTAGCACTGTTTCTTTCCTGGCATCTGTGAGCCATCTTTGCCCTTCTTTTAGAATGTACCCTAGATAAATCACTTCTTGGCAACACATTTGTGCCTTCTTAGTGGATGCCCCATATCCTAGCCTGCCTAGAGTCACCAACAAATCCTTGGTCCCTTGCTGACATAGTAGAGCATCAGCAGCAGCTATCAAGATGTCATCTGCATATTGCAATAGGGTGAGCTGGGGGTGTTCCAGCCTGTACTCACACAGATCTTCATGAAGTGCCTCATTAAAGAGGGTGGGCGAGTTCTTGAATCCCTGAGGCAGGCGAGTCCAGGTCAGTTGTCCATTGAAACCGACCTCTGGATCTTGCCATTTGAAGGCAAAGAATGGCTGACTATCCTTGGCTAAGGGCAGGATAAAGAAGGTGTCCTTTAAATCTAGTATGGTATACCAGCTCCTGGAGGGCGGCAAGGAGCTCAGGAGGGTTTAGGGATTAGGCACCATGGGATGGATGTCCATGATGTGCTTATTTACTTCTCTCAGATCCTGTACTGGCCAGTAATTGTTTGAGTTTGGCTTCTTTACCAGGAGGAGAGGTGTATTCCATGCAGACCTGCAGGGTACTAGGATGCCCTGGTCTCTTAGTCTCCGGATGTGTGGGGTAATCCCTGATCTTGCTTCATGGGACATGGGATACTGCTTCACCCAAGCTCGAAGGGTTCCTGGTCTCAGCTCCACCCAGATGGGTGGTCGGTGGGCTGCCAGCCCCATCCCTCCGGTCTCAGCCCAGGCCAGGGGAAATTCCTGCAGCCAAGCAGAAATCTCCTCTGTTGGCTGCGGGTCCAGTTTTTGGTACAGTCGATATTCGTCTTCCAGTTGCAAGGTCAGTACCTGAATGGGGTGGCCTCCTTTATCTATTAAATGAACCCCATTCGGTGAAAAATGGATGTGGGCTCCAATTTTGGTAAGCAAGTCTCTACCTAAGAGTGGGTAGGGGCAATCTGGCATGACTAGGAAGGAGTGGGACACCCAGCCCATGCCTAAGTCCACTGTCCTTTGGGTGGTCCATGAATATTGGTTCATGCCAGTCGCTCCCTGTACCCAAGACCTTTGTTTGACAATTTCCCTAGGGTTTCTGTTAACACTGAATGTTGAGCGCCTGTGTCTACATGGAAACTCACAGGTGTCCCCTCCACTCTGAGAGTTACCCTGGGCTTGGGGAGGGCATCTGAACCCTGTCCCCACATTCACTCCATTCCCCAAGCTCCAGAACTTGCATTTTTTCATGGGCCGGTCCTGTCCAGCCAGTCTTTCTGGACATTCCTTCTTCCAATGGCCCATTTTCTTACAATAAGCACATTGGTTTCTCAACAGTTTCGGTCGCCCTTCTGGGCATTTCCTACCTTGTTCAGCTGATAGGTGTTGCAGCTGGCATTCCCTTTCACCCAGGGACCTGGTCGATGTAGCCAGGAGAATCTTGGCAAAGTCATGGGTTTGCCTGGCACTGGCAGCGGCAGCTGCCCGGACCGCCTTGTCCTCAGGACTCTTTTGGTGGTTGTAAACTTTTTCAGCCACTGCCAGAAGCTCTGGCAGGGTTTTATCTGCTAGTTTGTCCAATTTTTGTAATTTTCTCCTAATGTCAGGTGCTGACTGGTTCACGAATGCCAGGATCACTGCATTCATTGGAGTTCATTGGAGTATAAATATGGAACGCCTCAATAATTCTTTCTAGGAATTCTGTGGGTGAGTCTTCCCTCCGTTGCTGCACATCACTAATCTTGGCCAAATTGGTGGGACACCTTGCAGCTGCCCAGAAACCCCCCATTAGAGTCTGGCAATAAACCCGGAGCCTCTCCTTACCTTCAGCCACATTGAAGTCCCAATTCAGCCTAACAAAGGGAAAGTCTTCATCTATCAGGACCTGATTGGTGGTGGGGGTTCCCATCCACCCCAGGGACCAGCTTGCGGGCTTCAACCAGGATCTGGTCTCTTTCTTCAGTGGTGAACAGGACCTGCAAAAGCTGCTGAATATCATCCCAAGTGGGCTGATGGGTAAACAAAACAGATTCTAGCAAATCAATTAGCCTTGGGGCTTTTCAGAAAATTTAGCTGTCTGCAGCTTCCAAGTGTAGAGGTCACTAGTTGCAAAGGGCCAATACTGCATCTGTTGGTCCCCTGCTTCAGTGAGAGGCCCCACAGCCTGGAGGGGGAGGACAGTAGAGTCTGCCACCAGCCGTGGCTGCCCCCTTTGGACCCTCCTTCGTGTCTGGGGAGGGTGTTCTTCCACCTTCTGAGGTGGGGCTGCCTTCGCCTCCCCCGGGATGTCCTGGGGCTCTGCTTGTGGGACAGGCCGATGGGGGGGGTCAAACAAGAGCTCTTCCCTGGTGCCTCCTTGCAAGACAGGGTAAAGGGGGATGGAAGGTTTAGTTTCATTTCTCTGCTGTTCATCCTCACATAAGGTGAGGACAGTCAGCTTTGAGCCGGTGGGGTGAGGAGGAAGGAGTGGCTTTAACCATTTTGGAGGCTCCTCCACCATAACCTTCCAAATCGTGATGTAAGGGATCTGATCAGGGTGGCCTGGACGGCCATAAATTATATCCTTTACTCTATAGATGGTGAGCAGGTCGAACGTCCCCTCTTCAGGCTAGCTGGCCCCAAAGGCTGGCCATTCATTCCTGCAAAACATAAAGAGCTTCCCTTTCTTTACTCCTAGCCCCAGGCTTTCAGCCTGGGCCTTGAATTCTGAGAAATGATCCTGAAAAAGACTGAGAGGAGTTACTTGGCTCTGTCCCATTTCTTCAAAACAGAGAGCACAAATGCACACAGGAATAACACACGATTAATTGGTGCCTTAAACTGAAAGTAGGACGATGGCCTCTCGCCTCCCAGCAGGTGCGACCCTCTTCATCCTTCCAAGTCTACCAGGGGGATCCAATCTCTATCTGGTGGGTCCGGGATGTCTCCCAAGTCCCATGGCCTAGGGCCTTCCAGCGCGTCCACCTAGACCTCCAACAGGCAACCTGAAAACTGGGCCCCAAAACCAGAAGCGCACAAAGACGGAAGACACAAAGACAAGAGACACTCACCAATCGGATCAGGCAGACTCAGCGCTCTGGGGTCCTGTGTGTGTGTGGGGGGGGGGGGTCTTGGGGATCCCGGACGAGCCCCCAAAATGTTTTGCCCAGAGAACAGACCTTCAAGAATAACCATGGAATCCAGAGGGCTTGCAAGAACAAAGAGTCTTTATTCGGGCTTAAGCTCAAGCTCTCAGACCTGCAGGGGAAGCCTTTTATAGGTTTTAGACAAAGAGAGGAGGAGAATAATAGAGTCATATCTCGATTGGTCCAAGGAGCCCGGGCGTGCCAACACACTTTTGAATTGATTGGTTACAAGGGATGTAGTCCTGGAGATCTCTCATTGGTGGGTGCTACCCTCAGGGCTGTGGAATGTGCTGACTGTTATCTGTGGGTCCAGAAGTCCCTGTTCCTACCTTACAAGGCTGCTATATGCCTGGATTTGCTTAATCTATAGCCTCCTGGGGTGGGGGTGGTAGGTGGAGATTACAACATGCCTGGGCATGTCCAGACTTGCCTGAAACAGCTAGTCAAAATGGGGTCAATACAGTTTGTCCTTTCAGCCAAGCAATCAAGCACTTTACAGAAGTGAAAAAGAACAGTTAGTCCTAAAGAGGGGCAGGGGTCTTGAGAGTTCAGGGTGGAGGGCCAAGGAGGAGGGCCTCACAGCTGTAGAACAACAGAACACCGTACAAGAGATAGAAAAAAGACCAGACAGAAGAAATGGTCCGTTTGGGTTACTCAAAGACAAATGTAGCAAGACTTATGTCGAGCCCAAATTCCCAAAGAAAAAAATTGATAGAAAACCGAATTTGGTACTAAGGAGTTTCTGGAAGGCTTAAAAACTGGAACAAAAGTTTACAAAAGGCATTCAAAGGATAAAAACTGTCCCAAGGGTGGTTAAAAATCCCCAAAGATTAAATAAGGTGCATTTCTCCTCTGATAAAGGCTATACTAGGGGTGGAGGCAGTTTTTCCCACCAAGACCTCCACCAGCATCCAGGTGTGGTCAATGGAGAGATAACAGATATAGCTACAGTCAGAAGGCAGGCCCAGGGCCTGCCTGACTCGGGGAACCAACAAGTGCAGCAGGGACAGGAGAAATTCCCTGCCTCCTTAGCCCAGTACAGGGTCAGGCAACTAGAACCAACACCTGTAAGTGTATCAAGAATAAAAAATACAAAGAGACTCCATGTAAAATCCCCCAAGTGCAAAATGACTCCAAAGGAATAACTAAAGATACTAAAGAACTAATCGAATTAATGCCTTGTACCCATATTATGGTGCCTAACAAAGAGCTATGAAGAAAACAGTTAATACAAATGGATAAAACCTTTCCATATTGTTAGACCTTGTCTATGATTGATTTAATATATGATGTTAACCTTCCTTCAACTGTTTTACAGATGTGAAACCCATTTGAAAGATGAAGGAACAAAAGCCAGCTATAGCTGTAAGATTCTTGGGAGTTTTATGGTTGGGTAAGATTAAAAACAGAGACTCCCAAACTATATAACTGTTAAGAAAATCTACAGTACCAGCAGTGGGTTGCCCCCCGAAGAGCTGTTGGTCAGAGAGAGATCCTAGAGGTCCTCAAATTCACCAAGGCTATTGCCACTAATGTTGGTTGTACACTAAAAAGGTTGGTAAGGCAATGTTGCTAAAGACACTCTGTGATGTAAGCACAGGGGAATAAAAAAAGATGGAGCTGAGACTAAGCCAACAACTCCAGGCCACTAGATGGATGATGTTCATAGTACCAGAAGGCACTATGCAGATGCTTGGGAAAAAAAGGATCCCCTATGATTCTACTCAACAGTGGACCCTGCGTGCTGCACACTATGAACGTGCCCAGAAATACCTGCAAGTGCAATAATGCCTCGACTAACATACGTGCAACTGACAAATTTCTAATTGGATAAGGCCCATTCCATAGGGGTGGAACACACATCTGGTGCTGTAGACCAGGCCAATCCCCTGTGTTGAGAAAAGCTACAGACCCTAGCAGGGAAGCCATTACAAGTATACTGTTTAACGAATATAGTACACCTACTGGGATATCGTCTAGGAATTTGTATTTACATTCATGTTTGTTTAGATGTGTCTACTTCCTTCCCCTTGTCTTTATAGTAGAAGAAACACCACTGAGATAATCAATAGCCATGGCTTGAAAACAAATAATGGGGAGAACCAAGAAATCACTATCTCGCCATGATACAAGAGCGATCACCCTACATCTATCACCCCTTCCAAGGCTCAGAGATCCTTGCAGAAGATTGGCGGAAAGATTGTAAGACCGGAGGAAAGGGGTGGAGTATAGCCCAAACATGATTTATTCCTCCCGGGCTTCTGAAATGCCATGGGCTGGAGCATGGCACCCTGGGAAGAAGGGTGGAGCCTAGTGTGGGGAGAGATTGGAACTAAAGGATTTGGCACCAATTCTGGGAAGCAAGGAACAGGGAGCAGGTGAGCCAGCCTGCCCTGGACCCTTTGGGGCACTGGCAGACCTCGTGAGGACCCCATGGACCTCTCACAGAACTCTGTGGGGTGAGTGGGCATGTAGGGACGCAAGATGAGGCAGACCATGGGCAAAAGTGATCCAGAACGGCAGAGCTGGGTGCTGGGCGCCGGGTTTCATTTCTTTGTAAGTCACATCTCTCTTGCTGCCCAAGGTATAAACTATGCAAAATTCAGATAAAGATGTGGTATGTGGTTTGTTTACCCATGCCAGGAGCAAGGGGCCCTAAGAGAACTCAGACGACACCATGTTTCCTCTTATACCGAGAAACTAAGGCACAGAGCAAGGAGGTTAGTTGTCTAGACTCACATATGAATTCATGTTCCCATCAGGACTGAAGGCCAGGCCCCAATCTATTTTCAGTGCTCCTCCCCGACCCACCTGCTGACTTTATAGGGTCATGGAAATAACTTACAATGTGTTTTTTGTTTTGTTTTGCTTTGCTTTGCTTTGCTTTGGTGGGGGAGAGCCATGTGGTAGTTTTAGGTAAGGAACTCAGAAACTCATGTAAGCATATGACCCTGCATATAAGGCTGCCTTGGGGCCCTCTCTTTCTGCCTACAGCTCTGAGGAGGAGTCCAAAATTGATTCTAGGGAATGCATAGTGCAGGCCTCTACTGAGCCATTGGGGAGTCATCAGTCAATTAGTTCTGGCTTCGGGTTCACCCACACAGACCCAGGGATAGGTGGGTGCTTTCAAGGTGGCCCACTGGGCAAGCTATATCAGAAACAGCCAGACATGTCTATTGTCTTTCCACAATGCCAGAATTTGTTGAATAGCAATAAATTCACAAGCTATGTTGGTCTCTTTGGCTTCAGTTCACCAAGTACTCCTGGCTTGGCTGGATAGTCATGGCCATAGGCAGTCATAGTTTCTTCATTCCAATCTTAATTACTAACATGAACCCTCAGATGACACTTCACACCAGATAAGAGTATCAGATGAGAATTTTTATGAACCATAAGCAGAGAGCTATTCAAGACACAGAGTTGTCACTGTGGGACCAGATGGTACATCATTCCAGCTACTACTTTGAAGTGCATTGAGTGTCATGGGCAGGAGAAACTATATTCAAACTGGATCCTGAAGACAGAGGAAGAGGTCCTGTGTCAATTTTCCTGGAGGAGGCTTGTGAAAAATGACCAGATGATGGGTTAGCCTGCTTACCACATCTCAATCTTGGGATGCTCCTTGAATTGTAACCCCAGGAAGGGAGTTACATCTGGAGTGATTGATAAACTCATATATCTAGTATTTCTGATATGATTTGGTATATTAACAGGTATCATTAATTAGTGGAAATAAATGATCATCTTGTGCCTCCTGGTATGAAGGCAAATGGAGTTGCTTACTTGTTAAACAAGATAGAGACTTGGTCTTTCCTGGTCTCTATAAGATGGAGAAATTCAAGTTTAAAAACTATGATTTGGGGGCTGGAGAGATGGTTCAACAGTTAAGAGTGCTGGCTGCTCTTGAAAAGTAAATGGGGTCAGTTCCCAGCAGCCACATGGCGATAACTATCTGTAACTCCAGGTGCTCTTACACCCTCTTCTGGCCTCCATGGGCATTGTACACATGTGGTGCACCTACATACCTGCAGGCAAAACACTCATACACATAAAGGAAATAATTTTTAAAAGCTTTGATTTTTATGCAACATACAGTAATCCAGAGCAGAATTGGTCTCTTCTCACCAGGCCCGTGTGTTAATTTATCTTTCTGCTGCTATGATAAAATACCATGGCCAAAAGCAACTTGAATAGAGTTTATATTAGTTCATAGTTCCAAAGGGAGTCTGTAGTGATGGAGGGTGGGGGGCAGGAAGCAGGGCAAGGCTATAAACCCTCAAAGCCCACCCCCAATGACTTCCTCCAGCAAGGCTGCACCTCCTAAAGGTTCCATAGTCTCCCCAAACAGCACCACCCGCTGGGGACCAACTGTTCAAATAAATGAGCCTATAGGGGACATTTCTCACTCAAATCACCACACCTGGGCAGAAATATCCAGGCAGATCATGCTCTCCCCAGAATATGTCCCCTCTTAGTTACATGGCCCACATCCCACCACAGCAACTTTAGTGCCAAGTTATCTTTCTATGCAGCAGGGCCACATGAGGCCCACAACAAGCCTTGAACTTGAATGTGGTGCCAGACTGTGCTAGAAGCAGGACTGTGGGAGCTATGAAGGAGCCACTGTGGGAGAGGGCTTCTGAGTATGGCTGGGGAAACCTAAACAAACCCTCCAGCCTCACTGCTGTGAGTCACATGTCTTTAAAAATCTCTGATTCTGGAGGCCACACATCTGAGCAATATTCTACTCATCTCCCACTAGCTTTGCATACATGGCATCTCTGATGTGTGTGCTCTGATAATAACAGCTGCCTACATTACTTTTCAGGACCATCAAGGCCATGTCAAAAGCACTTGTTCTTCCCTTGGGCCTATGCTGGTGTCTGATAGGTGACTGAAACAGGGTAAAAGGGGAAAAAAAATAAAAAGGTTGGAGACACGGTCCAGCACTTAAGAGCACTGGCTGCTCTTGCAGAGGAACTTGGTCTTGTTCCCAGCACCCACATGGCAGCTAACAACCACCATTCAGTTTCACAACTGTAATTCAGTTTCAGGGGATCCAAGGCCCTCTTCTGGCCTCTATGGGCATTTCACAAGACAGGTGCTCTTATGTACATTCTGGCAAAACACTCGTACACACAAAATACAAATAAATAAAATTTTAAAGCAGGATAAAAGGGCTTGGCACCTCTACCCTCATATTGTAATATCTGTCTCCTTGGTTACCTTAACCTTGGGGGCAGGCTGTTTCTACTCAACTCTGACTGTAGATGTATTGATCACTGAGGGAATGTCTGTCTGGAATGGCTAATTCAAGGTTAATTTATGTGAAACTTCCCCAGTCTCTCTCCTCTCCCTTTGAGACTGAAGATGGTAAGACAAGAGCATTCAAAATTCTGTGGAGATGAGAGAGGCATCATGATCAACAGATCTCCAGCCACCACATTTGCAGCATCCCAGGTTCCAGAATACTGGAGAGGCATCTGGGAGTTTCTCATCAACAGTTCTCTCCTAGCTGAAGCCCCTTTCTCTGCCTCTTGCTTAAGGATGAAGGAGCTTAAAACTGACATGGAGAGAAGATGGTCATGTTCATGTATTAGTCTGCCCTTTTCTCCTTTGACTAACATTGCAAATCTGCCTTTTTCCCTGACTCCAACAGCTTGTCTTCCGTGCATTGAGCCTCTTTTGAAATGTCAAATAATGAGATTTAGGCTCATTAACATCAGCACAGAACACCGGTAAGGGCCCAATTAGCACACCTAAAGCAGTAACAAAGATGATGGCGGTTAAAGGGAACTCTCAGCACCTCAAAGATGGGGGCTCCAGGCAGTCAGGGCCTCTTACAGGTTGCATGGTCCTTTGTCACAGTTGGAGCCAACTGTGGACCTGACCCATATACCACAGGCAAGGAAATACCATATTGGCAAAAGAGCTCAATCAACACAAGGTAGATTCTAGGACTCCACTAACAGGTATCACACACCACACACTTATCTGTACCTGTCACTGTGCAGGCTCTGGGGAACAGAGGAAAGCAGAGGATGCCAAGGACTCCTACCCTCAAGAGTGAGAGTAGCAGGGAGTGTTGCACTCAAATGAACACCACTGTGCTATTCTGGGCACAGAAAGTAAGGTGCATCCTAGGACAGGGTGGCCGGGAGAGGGAAGGAGCAAGATGGTGAAGGCTTCATACAGATGATGGTTCTAGGGAGACAGCCTTCAGAGATGGCAGGCTGGCAGGGAAGAGACCAAAGGGGACAAGGACCATCTAAGGTGACTGAATGGAATCAGGTATGATGGAGGTAGTCATGGGTGACATCCCTGCTCCTTGGTCAAGGGTAAGACAGTGCTCTCTGCTCACCACACTAACAGGAATGGTGGCATAGAGATGGCAGGCTGGCAGGGAAGAGACCAAAGGGGACAAGGACCATCTAAGGTGACTGAATGGAATCAGGTATGATGGAGGTAG
Organism: Nannospalax galili; assembly: GCF_000622305.1. NCBI lineage: Eukaryota > Metazoa > Chordata > Mammalia > Rodentia > Spalacidae > Nannospalax > Nannospalax galili. Next base: position 7,204,811 of record NW_008332149.1, on the reverse strand, counting down.
TCATGGGTGACATCCCTGCTCCTTGGTCAAGGGTAAGACAGTGCTCTGCTCACCACACTAACAGGAATGGTGGCATAGAAAAATTGATTTTAAAGTAAAGAGAAACTGAGAAGAGTGTGTAGTGACTGAAGAAAGAAGCCAGTTGGGAAAGCTCCAAAGCTACTAGCCATACCATCTGTATGTAGCCCTGAGCCTCAAGGTGGCCTCAGGTAACCTGAGTCCTAACTTCAGATACTGGAGTAATCATATGTTCCAGGGCAGGAGAGGAAGTCACAGCCAATGGGACCCCCAAGCTGGAGCAGAGCCAGGTCTCTGCCCTCTCCTCCCACCTCCTTTCCTGGAACATGTGTCCTCGTATGAGATATGCACCTGGATAAAACTTGCAGAAGGCAAGAACAGCAGGTTCCAAGATTGTACCATGGAATTTAACCACTAATCAATGAGGTCATCAAGTACCCAATTTCTGATACCACTGGGAAGTTCACACTCAGTCCCAGACCCACAACCCCTACATGCTTACCTAGACCAATGGAAAGACGGGAGTTCTATGGTTATTCCTAGGTAGGCCTGCCCGGTGAATCTGGCCTGGACAAGTCTGATCAAGCTTTCAGATTCTGGGGGCTATAGGGGGACAGTTTTATTGGGCTTTGTTTTGGATTTCTTATTTTAAACATCAAAAACCATGCATTGTCCACAATGCATATAAATAGTCTTTGGAGTAATAAAAATATGCCATGCTGTTATGAAACTTGAAATAATTCCAGTTTGCTATATGTGTTTAGTTTGGGATATATTCCTTCCTTTGAGATCAGACCCTGTATGTGAGAACTTGGAATAGCTCCCTTTCCCCTTGGAAATGTGACATCAAACCTTTGACTCCCATATTGGCATTAATGACTTCCAGAGCCAGACTGGAAAAAAATATATAAACCCAAGAGTTTGATGGTGGCAGGCAACACCCTCTTGACTTTGGGGCCTTACAGCTTTATCCTCCAGCACAGGCTCTGCCTTGTGGCACCCCAGGACCTCATGTGTCCTTCAAGATGTCCACTGTGGAAGTCAAACTAGCTTTTCTCCGGAACTCCCTATAAAGGCACCCCTCAACCTGAACTGGACTTTGCACAGAGACCTGCTTCCATCCCAATGGAACAACTGGGCTTTACTAATTGTGGAGCTCACTCACTGTGTGACCCATGTACCTGTATCTTGTGTGGGTTTGGTACATATCCTCCTCCTCCTCTTTAACCACCTTGAACCTCAGAAAAATTCTCTTTGTATGCAAAAAATCTTGTGACTCAGGAAATCACACTTAGATCATCTTTCCTATTTCTACGGTACTCAGCACAGATTAATATCTAATTTATTAACATAAAGCTCATGTGGACATCTGGACTGACTAGAGGCAGTACAATAGAGGTCAGGGATAGCAATCAGGAATTTACTCAAGCCAGATGGCATGCAAGGGCTGGCACCCCTCTGGGTCACAGTTTCCTCAAATGCATAGTGAAGGCAACAGGCAGGCCCTGCTGTCCTCAGGTTGGTGTCTTAAGGCTCTAATAAGGAAATCAACAGTACTGTGGATTGTCAAGCTCTGCCCTTAGCTACTACAAGGTGAGTGGGTTAATTTCAGGAACATGGTCATGATCCAGCTGCAGACTCTGATGGCGCAGAAGGCTATAAGTTTACAGAGTTCTGGGGTCCCTGGGTTCAAGACTCAACAGTGCTTGTGAAGGTAGGCTTCACGCACACCCAATCCACAACCTGTACATAGTCTCTCCAGGTGCACAGGGCTGGACCTAGCCTCTGGAGCATCAAGAGTTCAAGGACTTGCAAAGACATTGACAGGAAGCGCTGGGCGTTCTCCATCCTGGCTACAGACCAGAATCACCTGGGAGCATGCAGTAAAGGGAAACCCCACATGACCAGTTAAAAAGCAATCAGAGACTCAGGCCTTTAGAAAGCGCCTGGGTGATTCCCACATACAGGCAGGGAAGATTCACTATGATGCGGCAGTTTCCCATTCCCAGGGCATGAGTGTGGCATGAAGCAAATTAACTTTACATTTCTTTGGAAAGTTACCAATTTTGTTCAATTTTAATGACTACTTTAACCAGTTGTAGGAACAAACTTTTCTCTTTGTAATAACTTGCACTGACTTTGTTTCCTGCACCGACACTTGGTAAGCAGGAATATTCCAGATCATTGTGAGACTTTTAGGGAGGATAGTATCCACATGTCCACTTGAATCTGAGAAAGTTTGGGGAGTCTGTCTGAGGATCAAAACAATGGAAGAGACATCCACAAGCTTTGAGAGCAGTCACTTTCTCTGGGACCTGGGATGAAGAAGCAGACATGACGTGCAAAGACCTGGAATTGGGTGTGGCAACATCCCTGATGGGGGAACTGCAGGTGCAGATGCTCAGAGGAGGTGAAAGCAGGTGCGCTGTAGAACTGCCCTTCTATCTAAGCAGCTGTCAGCTAGGAAGGCATCAGGAGTGGTAGGACTAGGCTTACAGCAGGCCACCTAGAGGCTCTGTTACTTTATTAGGACTGCCATAGCAAAGCTGAGGGGCTCGAACAGCAGACTCCATTGTCTTCTGGAGACCAAGAAGCCTGAGATCCAGGTGTAGGAAAGCTTGGTTCCTTCCAAGGGGCCCCAAGGGAACATCCATCCAGTGACACTCTCCTAGCTTCGAATGGATCGCCTATAGTCTTTGGCAAGCCTTTATGATCTCCGTTTCATATACACAGGATGTATACATTACGCATGTCTCTCTAAATCCAAATTTCCCCTTTTTATCAGGACAAGAATCTCAGTGGACCGGTACCTACCGTGAACTCTATTTTAACTTGGTTACTTCTGTAAAGACCATAACTCCAGTAAGGTCATGTTTTGAGGCACTAGGGGATCAGAACTCTAACATCTTTGGAGGATAGAGAGAACACAATTCAATCCATACCAGTATCCATGGTTTGAGTGTCTGTGACTCCCATAAATTCATGTTGAAACTAATCCCCTCTTTGGTGGTGTTGAGAGATGGGTCCTTGTGAGAAGTGATTAAGTCACAAGGATTTATCACTATAAAGAGGCTTCATATTGCTGTCTGGCATGTCCATTTCTTATGGTAGCTGAGGACAGAGCTTTTGTCCTTTTTTGTGCCCCTGCCATGGGAGAACTCAGCAAGAAGGCACCATCTTAGGAGCAGAGAGTTGACCTTGATAGCAGCCATCCTGGCACTTTCATCTTGAGCTTCCCTATCTCCACAGCTATGACCAAAATATTATTTTTTTAATAAATCACTGAGTATCAGGTATTTATTATATCTACATGAACAAGCTAAGATAAAACTTCATATGGCCTCTGCCTAAATTCTGATTGCTCTCCACATCATTCTCAATAGAAAAAGCCAAAACTACATTTAGCACAGCCCACATGAAAATCCTGCTCACTGTGCATCTCTCTTATTAGCATCCTTAATCACTGGTAATTGTGCATTTATTTGTAGATGATCATGTGCCTTATAGGACTCATACCCTCACCACTGCCACCAGGAAGCTGGATGCTTTGTTCACTGCTGTGCCGACCAGGGTATATGTGTCAGTCAGTTTCCTATCACTGTGACAAAATGCCCGAGACAACCTATTAGTGTAGCATAGTTGTATTCTCTGGGTTGGACCTGACCACCACCATCTTGAAGCAGATCAGCTGTGATTACCTACATGTGACCCTCATAAGATCCAGCCTACTAACATTCCCAAGTGAAGGGAGGAGGGTGATGAGACTCACAAGACCCCTCCACTTCCTAAGATTCTAATTACCACTGTAGAAGAGATAAACAATTGACTGGGGTGTAGTTGCCTGTGAGTCACCCAGGCTCCTGATATAAAACTTTTAATCCTTGATTTACCAAACTGAACCTTCCTAGGTCTGAGAGCTCCTTAAAATCACTCAGAAAGAAGGAAGACAGATCTGACTCACAGTTTCAGAAGTTTCTGTCCACAGTCACGGGGCCCTGTGGCTTTGGGTCTGTGGTGGCCAAGTACATCATGGCAGGTACATGTGGCAGAGGAGGGTTGTTTACCTTATGGAATCAGGAAACAAAAAGAGAAATAAGAAAGGCCAGGGTTCCAGTATTCCCTTCAGGGGCACATCCCAATGACCCCACTTCCTTCTAAACATTCCAACACCTCCTAATAACCCCAAGGACTGGGAACCAAGCCTTTAACATGTGGACCACTGGGGGGAAATGTGAGATCCAAACTACAGCAGTGGAAGAGCATCAGGCACATCCTGGTCACATGAAAGTGAATCTGAATGAGCAAGCTAATATGACTCATGCATGGGAAAACAAGGAACTGCCTTACATAGAATTAAAGCTGCCAGGGTTGGCGGAGTACTGGGTCTGACTAGAGGAACAGGCAGTATAAACGGGACAGGTGATGCAAGTTAACAAGGACAAGTGCAAAGACAATAGGAAGGCAGGGATAGAGGACAAATAGATTTCAACAGGCCGCAGGTGTGAAGGAAGGCGAACCCAAGCCAGTCCCAGGCCCTAGGCGGCTGTAGTGCCAATTGGCAAGGTTCACAAGGTCCCAGCTTTCTATCCAGCATGTGGTTGGCAAAAGAGTTTTCTCACAGATGCTGGCCTTCACTTCCTTCCCATAGCAGACATCTGGCAGAACCTCAGGTCTTCTAGGTGCCTCAGAGAAGTGTAGCTGAGAGAGAGCAGACATGGGCTGGCAAGTGGAAGTGAATGAGTGTCCTTGGACCCCACTGAGCTACTCTGCAGAGACCACGCAGACTCTGACCTTCTCAAGAACACCCCATGAGTATTCCTTCAACTACTGCTCCATCATGCCTCCACTGTAAGAGGGCACCCAGCCCTCCCTGGAGGCAGCTTAGTTCAAGGACAGATCTCCTAAATTTCCCCTATTTCATAGATCAGCAGGCTAAGATGTGCAGGAGATAAAACAGCACCACCATATGAGATGGCCCTGAGATTCAGACCCTACTCTTCCATTCCCACTTATACTTCTGTTGTGTTGGCTGTAAAATGGGAATTGGACAAGGTTCTCTGTTTTAGTGACTTTTTCTCTGAGGACATCTTTTGAACCACCGCCTTCCCATTTTCCCCATACCCAGTTCTCTCCACCTGTCCCCTAGACTCTGTTCTCCAGATATAAGTGTTCCACTCATCTCTCATGGCCATGGGCACCACTTCTTAAGTGATTTCTTACCTACTTTAAATGGGGCTTGAAATTGTAACTGACCAGGCAAGGATGATGATATTCTAAAGAGACACTCATGTGCCTACCTTTGGCAATCAGACTATTGAAACAATGTACCCCAAGAAATTAGACTACCCCCAGCAATCTCATGCTGGGATAAAGGGAGGCTAAAGCCTGGGCCAGTCAGAAGGGCAAAGATTTGCAGCTTGTCAGACCACCTTGCAGGAGAGTGGATGAAAACAATGATGAATCTGTGCTGGGCAGGACCACACCTTGACCGAGCCTGCTTAGATATGTGTAATTCTGGCCTTCTTAAACCAAAACCTCGTCAGGCCCCTGAAGGTGAACTTTGATGGCGGGGACAGGTCACGTGTCCCTCTTTCCAATGCGGCCACATTGAACAATTTTTTTTTCTGCTTTTCACTATTAATTTGACTCTTTTAATTGTCTTATCAAGGACAAGATCCTTGTAGGATCCTGGATTTGAAGGCAGCCATGGAATAGACCACCCAAGTGAAGATACTTCTGAGCCCTGACATCTGTCTCTCCCTTCTGTCCTAGAGTCACTGAAGTGAGGCAGGGAGCTCACATTACCAAAACCCTATTCTGTTTCTAGTCTTAGGATGGTGTTTCCTTAAGTGGAGTAGACTTTGTTAAGGAATCCCTGGAGGTCAGAGTGACCATGACCTGCCCTTGGCCTTCAGAACAGAGCCTGGTACCTAGGAATAACAGGAACCACTTCTTACCCCAGAGAAATTGTGACTCTCCCCTTGAGTCTAGCTCTACTCTCTAGGTCCTGTGGACCATATGAAATGTCATTATTAGCTCTCTCAGGGGAATTCTCCCTGGTTCCCTGACTAATCTGTGGCTGGAGCCAGGTTAACATGGATTATGAAACCCCAGTTACCTGAAAGTACCTTAGCTAAACGGTCTCAAAAACCACAACTGAAGTCACTAGTATGGGTGGCAAAACCAAAAACCAAACAATTCTAGAATTCAAAGCCCTTTCCTAATAAAGGAGTTTAGAATGCAGAATAGTCAGGAAAGGGTGGTGCCCAGAGAGGTGCCTAGCCAATCCCCTAAAATGAGCCACAGGACTCTGAATGACACTGATAATTTTGAAGGGAGTCCAATGGCTAGCTGCTAAAGATGGTCTACTCAATGGCCTTATCAAAGGGGCTATTTACAGAGATTACATGGGATTGAGGGAACCAGGCAGGGATGAGGTAGCATCTAAGGACCAGCAGCAGTGGGAAGCTCTTTCTTCCTTGTGGCCAGAGGCATGAAGGGAAGAGGCTATAATGAATCTAAGAGCCAGGACTAAAGACATAGGGAGGCTGTTGTCCAGTCCTGGGGAAAGACATATGGAGATTGCCCAAACTGCACAGAAGAGCATGGCATAAATACTCCAACCTCTTCTTCTCCTGCCCTCTGACTGCTGGTATTTTCCATTGGTCAACCTGATAGAAACGTCTTACTAATGGCAAGTTGCCTCAAGAAAGAGAACGGGGAGGGAGTGACAGGAGGCTAGACCTAGAGAGGCTAACGGGAACTCTCCTGTTCACAAACCCAAGGATTCATAAACTTTTAACCCTCTGCTCATATATCTAGCAAGAATGCTGTGCTATGTCCTAGTAACATAGAAGTAACTTTGGCCTGCTAGCAAGGCAAGCTCTAAATAAATAATTGTGAGAATGTAAAATGTAATTGTCAATTCTTGCTTCAGGCTTTTCCAAGTGATACTTGGTGGCCAGATTCGGGGTTCAGACACCCTGCATCCCGAACCAGTCAGTTACTGCCACAGCAAGTTGTAATTCACAAGATATGTCAAAGTGAGACCTTAATCTTGGACTTTAGCATCAGAGGTTAGATTGACCAAGCTCTTTCCCAGAATCCCTTCTCACAAAATAAGATGGAAAACAACATTTATATCACAGGGGTGTGCTGCTGAAATTTCTGGGCTGAGAATCAGAGTCAAGATCATGTCAGCGAATGGCTGGGTAACAGCTGTGGTCACACTCAACCAGGTCCAGAAGTGACTCACCAAGTGAGTCACTTGGAAGTGGCCTGCTGATGACCGAGCAGTCTACAGAAAGCCAAACGTAGTGCTGTCCTAGCAGCTGACCACAGTCCCTGATTCATGCCTGCAGGCTTTGTTGCACAGTGACAACACTCCCACGTCCTGCCTGCCCCTCATCCTGGCTTCTGCTGTGTGTTGGTCCTAGTGATGATCCCAAAGCCTGAGCCAGCCTTTCTTCTTCCCCTTCCCACTCCCACTCCCCAGCCTGAGGTTCTTGGCCCAGCTTTCTCTCTTGGACACTGTATTAGTTACTTTTCTGTTGCTCTGATAAAATGCCGTGACCAAGGCAACTAATAGAAGGAAAAGTTTATTAGGCTTATGGTTCCAGAGGATAAGAGTCCATCAAGGAGGGGGAGGACTGATAGGAGGCAGCCAGGCAGAAAGTGGAGCATCCACATCGTCAAGCAGGCACAGGAAGCAGAGTGAGAGGCTGAAAGTGGGGCAGGGCTATGAACTCCCAAAACCTGCCTCTAGTGATGTGCTTTGTCCAGCAATGGCCACACCTAAGGATTCCATGACCTCCCCCAACAGCGCCACCAACTGGGGACAAAATGTTCAAATATTTGGTGCTTATGGGGGCATGAGACATTCAAACCACCACAGACACCAGGATTGGAAATAGGGACCTGGAGTTGAGTGGTAGTTCATCTCTGCCATGACCACATAGAGTCAGTCAGTTCTCAGACCTGATGCCTGGCCACAGGAGAGTCTGGGCAAGCAGGGAATGTTCACAGGCTGCTAAAGCTAGGGAATGCCAAGTGGGGCTACTTTTCCCCGTGTGCCCTGGCTGCAGGCTCGGTCCTGCCCTGTGTCACTTCCTTGGTACCCATCCTGTGCTTCCCCTTCCATTAAACCCAAGCCATTGACTCAGCCCGCAGGTTGCCATAGATCCTGTGAAGGTCATCCGGATGGAAGCAGGCAAGCTCCCACTTCCCCCAACTTCCCCAGCATTCACCTGTTTATTGGATTTAGTTGAGGTTCAAGGCTGACATTTCAGAGCTGTTCTTGGGATTGTATTTTTATTTACACCTATAGTTTAACTTTTGTATTTTTCTAATCATAACTTTGATACAAAGCATTTTTATCTGAACTATTTGGAAATGTCAATTCTCCTTTTAGATTTAGCTTACTAATTCACAAGCTATTCTTAGCACATGACCAAGTCTTGTTTACTGTGGAAACAGGCCAGTATGCTACTGCTCTACACCCAACAACTATGTCCAATAGCACTGAATTCACAAGAGGTCTCTATTGAGGTATGGGAAAGGGATATTTAGGGGGTTGGATTGGGGCAAGTACTTTGATTTTAAGGATGGCTAGGCCTATCCCTTACTATTCTGGGACAAAGCCCAACTCTTCTCAGGACTACCTATCTGGACATCATGCTGTTGCTGGTGCCTTAGAAGCCTTGTTGAAAACACTGTCCTTAGCAAGACTTTATCGGTGGGAGTATCTGGGAGCACCTTCATTGAAATTGGGGTGGGGAGTCTGTGGTGTCCTACCTCTTGGGTATCACTATAAAACCTCAAAGTGTTCCTGAGTTCCCGTGTGTAACTTAGCTTCAGGGTCTACCCAAAAAGGGCCTTATGAGTACTTGGGGGTTCTAGGGGAAAGGAAAGCACCTGTTTTTGATACTCAAGAGCACTCTGACCCATGGCCAGGGGAAAAATCCTGGCTGTTCAGGGGAGCTGTGGGCTAGCTAGATGGCAAGCGGAAAACACTTAGCTTTCAGCCCTGAGAAGCTGCTACTGTAACTCCTGGGCCTGCCCAGCACTGCCAAATCAGACACATAGAGGGAAATCCAGAAGATTAATAGTGTGGCTTAGTGGTAAAATACTTGTCACCCATGCATAAGACTCTTGCTTCAATCCATAGCATCCCAATAAAAAAATAAGGAAGTGCAGGCTATAACACCAACCTTCCAGGCAAGATGTGCAACAGTGGCATATCATGATGTAACCAAATGCTTTCTGGTTGAATTTGAGGCCTGCTTCACAGGAGGGAATTTATGCCTAGTGTTGTAAACCTGGTCAAAAGCCCATGGCTGGGGAGGTCATAGGCCCTAGAGGGGAGCCTGCTGTTGTTATTTTGCTAAATGGTCATGTTGTCATGCTACCTTCTAAATATTTCTGTTTCTACCCATAGATCTGTACCACTCTCAGTCTTAGCCAGAGAAGCTGCTTTCTGTAGTGGGCAGCCATTAATTCAGAGACTCCTGACTGGTCACAGCACTGAGAATAAGTGACTGAGTATTCAGCGCTTAATGGGTCTTCTATATCAACTCCCCCACAAAGGGCTCAGGGAACACTGTGGATGAAAGAGCAAAAGCAGTGTAAGAGTAGGAAGACAGGGAGGAGAGATGTGAAATGCTGTCTTCAGACCTGACATGACTGCTGAACTCGTGAACTCACAGCAGCTGTGGTTACCCGAACAAGATCAAGCCAGTAAAATTCCAGTATGGATGGGAGAGAGGTTCGCAAGGCCCCACCCGTAGCTGAGGAGCTAGGCAGCCTATGGTGGCTGGTGGGAAGAGTCATTTTTCTTTGGTGTCGGTCACTGTTAGTTTGTCCATGCTCCAGTGGATGACCCCACATGGATGTGCATAGAAGCAGCAATAATTGGATGCATTGGGACATATTTTTTTAAAAGAAACAGAAGAGAAGGAGGATGAGGGGAAGGAGGAAGAGAAGTTGGGAGCAGAATGTGTTGCAGAGGTCTGGGGGGATGAGTATGATGCTAATTCATTGTACACATGTATGAAATTCTCAAAGAATATATATATATTTTTAAATTTCAGATCTATGAATTGCCCAGGCGTAAGTGACACATCTACAATGCAACCTCCACACCTAAGGCTCATGGAACATAGAACATGGGTAAAGAAGAGGACACTAATGAATCTCTCAGTCCTCAATAACAAAGCTCCCTCATGCAGCAGAGAGCCAGGAACACAAAAGGTCACAAATAGCCAAAGTGCAGAGATCAAGAGTCTGCTGAATGATGGTCCTTGGACAGGACTCCTTTATTAAACTTCACCAACCCAAGGCTCAGGGACCATCGAGGAATCGGGGGCGGAAAGATTGTAAGAGCCAGGAAGGAGGTGCAGGACCATATGGAAACAGAGTCCTACAAGCTCCTGGGAACCTGCTCATATGATTATATGGCAATGGTGTCAGCATACGCAAGTCCCATGCAAAATTCAGGCAGACAAAAACCCAGCATAGAACTGGGAAAATGAACAGCAGACCCCAATCTTATCTAAAGAAATATTGGCAACTGGTTGCTATTAGGTGAAAAAGAGCTGATCTTCCTAAAACAATGGACTCTAGAGAGGCTGACTAGACCTCAGAGGATGGACTTACACTGGGGAACAGCTGGGGACACTGATAACACAGTGGGCCTTAACAGGGATGACAGAGTATATAGGTTCGGGGGGGGCAGCTTTGGGAGGGTGCCAGTGGGGACAGGGTTACGAAACACACAAAAAATTCAATAAAAACAAATTTTAAAAAAATTTCGGGACTGGAGAGATGGCTCAGTGGTTAAGAGCAATGGCTGCTCTTGCAGAGGACCTGGTTCACTTCCTACCACCCACATGACAGCTAACAACTGTCGGTAACTCCAGTTCCAAGGGATGCCCTCTTCTGATCTCTGCAGGCATTGCATGACACAGGTACACTTACATGTCTTCAGGCAATACAGTCATACACATAAAATTTAAAAAATAAGCTGTTTTAGGAGGTTTTAGAAGGTGTGGCTTGGTGGAGGAAGCACATCACTGGGGGCAGGCTTAGAGAGTTCTTAAGCTTTGTTCTGCTCTCTGCTTCCTGTGCCTGCTTGAAGATGTGAGTGTGCCTCTTTCTGCTCTGACCACTTCTTGCTACTATGCTTCCCCACCATGACAGACTCTGATACCTCTGGAACTGCAAGATCAATAAACTCTTCCTTTTATAAGTACAAAAAATAAAAATAAAATATTTTTAAAATTATGTTGGAGACATATAAATTAGGACACATTCTAAGGAATGTGATAGGAGGTAAGAAGGGAGGTCTGGGTTTGATTCCAAGTTTCTTTTTAAGGTTGTACTGTGAGTTAAACCCTGAGAGATGACTGACACGCTTCTGCTAAACATGATAAGGAGTTCGTATGTTTTGCTAAGAGCTATGGGCAGCCACTGGTCCCGTGCTAGGCCTAGGGCTTCCATTTAAACTTTCTTGGATTCCAGTCTCTTCCATGGGGCCCCGCGTGTTCACAATATACAGGCCTAGACTGACCTCCTCCAGGAGCTCCAGGCATTAACATTAGGCTTTGTCTTCACTGAGCCACAGGTGACCTTATTCAGTTTTCAGCATCACTTCTCCAGTCCTGCAAGCCTTGACCCTACCTGTACCCATTCAAGATGGGAAGTTCATTCCTTAGCTGCTATTAGCTCCACATGGCTTGCCTCCAGCCTTAGAGCTCTCTCCCTCACATGCACACACAAGCCGCTTTTCTAACTTGGAACCCTCAAGAAATTGCTGGCATTCTCAACACTTCTTGGAATAACCAAAGAGCAGAGGGGGAAAGTAGGCAAGGAGAATGCTGTTTGTAGGAACCCACACCATGCAACTAACTTAGAAAACAGGAAGGTGTCATCTCCTAAGGCCAAGTGCATACACCCAGGACCCTGAAAATTCTCGAGTATAAACCTGAGTGACTTGAACTAGACTGTAATAACCTCAGCAGTATCATTCACAACAGCCCAAGTGCACATGTCACACCTGATGGTGGTGCAAGAATCATCACACAAACTTCTAGCTGCTGGAAGTCTTTTAAAAAAAAATATCTTATTGTTTTTATTTTATGTGTATGCATGTATTGCCTGCGTGTACGTAAGTGCACCCATGTTGTGCAGCGTCCATGGAGAACAGAAGAGACTGTCAGATCTCCTGGAACTGGAGTTTTGGACAGTTGTTAGCTGCCATGTGGCTGCTGGAAATCTTAATCTAGGCATATACACATATTTTTCAGAACTCATTAAACTCTACTTAAATTTTTAACTGAAGATCTGTGCATTTCAATGTATCTATACAATAAAAATGTGTCAGGGTGACACCTGGCTACTCACCCAGGATCTCCTCTTAGCTGTGAAGGAAAGAAAACACTTCTACTTATCTCCAGGTCAAAGTACAGTTGGTACAGCTCAAAAGTGCTCTGAAAATAGGCTAAATTGTATCTAAACAAAGCTGGGTGCAAACAATGTTTTCAGTGTGACTATCTCTGTTTGTAACATCTGCATTATTTCTTTGTCTCCAGCCTCTATCTGGGTTCACAGGGGCTTGAGGGCTGCTGGCCACCCACCTCACACTTGGTCAAATGACCAAGGCTTGTGTCTTCACAGAAAGGTATTTCCACTGAACAAAATGTTCTCAGAATCCCATCTCTGGGGTCTATTAAAAGCAGTAGAGTGATTAGATCATTTGGGGTCCTGTGTCTGAAGAGATTCTCCTAAGAGATATTGCAGGGTGGTTTCCCTCTTTGCCTATTTTCATTTGGGGAACACAGTGTTTTGGAAACTGAACCTGTGAACTCAGATCCACAGAGCCCTTCCTCTCTCATCCCTAAAGTTGCTTTTTCTTTTCCTTGAATTTTGCTTTATTAATACCTCTGCCTCCCGGGCCTTGTTTGTCTATATGTTTATGATAACCAAGGTTCAGGGTGCTCACGGTCAGCCCTATCTTTCTTGTCCTGGCATTTCCTGAAAGGAGTCCAAAGGATAAGGTGTGTTTATAAAAGGCCATGTCTTACAAAAGGCCACAGCCAACCCAGTGGGCATGACTGGAAGTCCCAGGGTAGCACAGTAAGTGGCAATGTCATCTGGACAGGGAGCAAAGCAGGGATGGGGCAGCTTGGGCTTCCAGAGGACAGGCTCAAAAAGGAGAGGTGACTGTAGAGGATCAAGCCCAAGATCCCAGGATGGTGCTGCCTATTTCTCTATACCTTGAGAGGCCTCAGACCCTGGGTCTCCATCTTTTGGGAGCGCCCTGCCCTGTGCAGCCCAGTCTTCTGGGCTTCTGGTCACATGCCCTGCTGGGTATGCTCTAGGACTCCCTCCTGCTAGCCTCACCCCTGTGTCTGTGATGTCAATGGGTATCTGTTTTCATCTGTGTAGATGCTGCTCTACTGGACCATCAGCCTTCTGCTGGCCACGGTCAAAGGTAAGGATGCTATCATCATCCCTTTAGAGAAAAAGGGCTGGATATCATGGGTGTCAAGATGAATAAGTGGCATCTCTGCAGAGTTTATAGGCACTTGATATTGAGAGCTGTGTGATGGGTACTGGGCTGGCTGGGAGCTTTCTACACTGTTTCATTGAAGATGAATGAGTCATGAACTTTCCTGATGATATGGCGCATTTAATAAACCTGCCATTTGCAGGGCCCCACCTAGGACTCTCTGAATCTCTGAGGGAAAAGCCTGGGAGCGTGATATGCCAGATACACACCTTTACCCCCACCCAAGTGGCTCTTAGCACCACAGAAGTCTAGGGAACAGAGGTTACAAAGATGAAGACCAGCCTGTCTGGGGTCCATCCTGAAGAATCTTGTTCCTTCCCAGAACCTTATACATATCCTGTCTGTGGCTCTTCCTCCCCCAGGGGGTGAGATCTGCTATGGACATCTTGGCTGCTTTTCCAATGAGAAGCCTTGGGCAGGGACACTTCAGCGGCCTTTGACAATGTTCCCCTGGTCCCCCGAGGACATTGGTACCCGCTTTCTTCTGTACACAAATGAAAATCCAAACAACTACCAAGTAAGAGTGGGTGTGGGTGTGGGATGACTGAATTGGATGGTAAGTTAGTTTGGGCTCCACAGTAGAGCCACCCTATTGCTGATTAGGGCATAATTGACACTTTGGAAATGTCCCCATAAGAGACCTAGAATCAAACTGGGCATGGTGATGCATACCTTTAATCCCAGTATTTGGGAGGCAGAGGCAAGCAGATGGAGATCTCTGTGAGATCAAGACCAATCTGGTCTGTAGAGCAAGTTCCAGGCTAGCTGAGGCTACAGGGAGACCCTGTCTCAAAAAAAAAAAAAATAAGGGAGATGAGAGAGAGAGAGAGAGAGAGAGAGAGAGAGAGAGAGAGAGAGAGAGAGAGAGAGAGAGAGAGAGAGAGAGAGAGAGAGAGAGAGAGAGAGAGAGAGACTGAGACTTAGAGTCATCTCTAGGAAGCAAAGCTCTGAGTGTCTGAGAAACACACAGCTAGAAGTCCAGAAATGCACACACTCCCATACACAGGTGTGAAGGTCTTCAGGGCCACCCCAGCATCAGCACCATGTCTCCTGAGAGAAAGAAAGCAACAGGTGAGATTTATGGAGACTCCCAGGTGCACCCAGTTGAGACCTATCCCTTTCTCACCTAGGGATGGAGTGGGTGAGGGATATAAACCCTTCCTGAGAATCTAGAAGAGGCAGAGAAGAGGGGACAGTCAATCACAAAGGATTTGAAAAGATGAGGTCCCTGGACCTCATGGACCAGATGCCTGTTTCATGGAAAGAAGCAGGACAGGCCTGTTCTGAGTGATCAGAAGTGACCAGGAGACAATTCAGTGATGACTCTATGAGGTGTCCAAGCTGCTCCATCTTTGGTCCCTGACAGTGCAGACAGTCAGGTGTCTGCCTCTAGGTGCCTGGGGTTTCCCACTGTGGGACTTTATGTTACAGATTCCCCACTTGGTTCTTCCAGCCTGGAAGCTGTAAAGACACAGAAGCTGTCTTTAGTGTTTGCTCCTTCTACTGTTTGTCCTGGAGCCTGGCAGAAGAGTCCTGAGCAGGCCCCTGGGAGTCTGTTCTACAGTCTCCAGGCCTTCTAGAGCTGGAGCTCAGGCCTATGCCTTTGGGCCAAGCTTTCCCCCATTTTCCCTATGCTGGAAAGCCTTTTGGCTACCTGAGGAAGCCTAAGGGCCCTTCTCAGAAGGATATTTCTAAATGCATAAAATGAAATATAATGGATTACAAAGGAAATCAGATTGAAACACAGTCACCAGAACATTTAAAAATAGAAAATACGGGACCAAGTATTAAGTATGCTGCTTTACCATTTCAATCCAATATCTAAAGCAAAATCTAATAATTGCTGTAATTAAGGAGCAAGGAGAGTAAATGATGCTCTGAGATATTCACAGCTACCATGTGGCCTGAAAATGTCTGTGACTTCAATGGAGAAATCAAGTCATGGGTGTTACCAATCCCACTGTGGTTTGTTGCCTAGTCTTATGGTTAACAAAAAGACTAGACTTTGGTTTGAGGTTCATGAAAACAGAAAGGCAGTGAACTCGCACTTTCTGAATTCCAGCCACACTCTGTTTCTGGAATTCCTCATAGGACCCAGTTTCAGGGTAGCTGGGCCTGGGATCCCAGGCTCCTTTGGACTGACTATCGCAGGCCCACAGATGGGAAAGACCAACAGTCAGGTTCATCTTGTCTAATTAAACCAGGTGATCACTGCCATTGACCCAGTCACCATTGAGGGCTCCAACTTCCAAATGGACCGCAAGACACGCTTCATCATCCATGGTTTCACAGACAAAGGAGAAGGGGACTGGCTGACAGACATGTGCAAGGTAGTGGCCCATCCTCCTCACCTGGTCACTTCCTGGGGAAACCGTACCCAATCTAAATACCCTTGATGTCCCCGAGATCAGGAAATGAAATACTCAAGGGAGAGACAGATCCCTCCTAAAAACCACTAAGAAAAGCCTGTGTCTCAGGGGTAGCCATTGCCAAGTTCCCCCTATCCACAGTTTGCTAGCCAGCAAGTCTCAGGGGTGGGGATTGCACATACTACCTGATACATTATCTCTGATCTATGTGTGACATAAAAAAGAAACAAAACAACAACAAAAAACCCCACTTACATGTGCTAGTGCCCCTGAGGACAGAATTAAGGACAGTACAGGGTAGGAATTTGCTTGCTTCTGATCCTGTGACCCTTTTGACCTAGCTATGAGACCCGAGACCAGGCACTCAATCACCTCAGTTTCCATATCTGTTTAAGTAGGATGAACACACTCCGTTCACACAGCTTCACCAAGGGCTGTGGCATGGAGGAGGGAGACTGAAACTGTGATATCAACCAGGCACCTGATGGGTGAACACTTTGTCTCCAAGGTGTGCAACTGGGCCTGTTGATGAAATTCTCAATCTCTCTCTGTCTCTGTCTCTATCTCTGTCTCTGTCTCCACCCCCCACCCCCAGGATATGTTTCAAGTGGAGAAGGTGAACTGTATTTGTGTGGATTGGAGGCAAGGGTCCCGGACCACATATACCCAAGCCACCTACAACACTCGGGTCGTGGGCGCAGAAATTGCCTTCTTAATACAAGTGCTGTCGGTAAAGCCCTGCCCGAGTCAAGACAGGGGTGGCATTAGAGAGGGGGGAGGAAGCACCACCTTGCATACAGAGGTGCTGGGGTTCCAAGTCAAGTATCCAAGGTCTTCAGACCCCTCCTGGGGTGAAGCAGCACCGTGTCCTAGCTATGGGGCGTGGGAGCCTCAGTTTCCCCTTTCGAAAGCTGACTAACAAACTGTTTTGGGAAATGAGAGCAAGCCAGACTGTCTAGAAGTTCTCTCTGTGGAAGTCGGGTCTTGGCCTTCATCCTTGACAACATGGGATGGGTGTGGGGTGGGGACTTGCTCTTGGCTCGGTTCCTTTTGGAGAGGCTAAGTCTCTCTCCAGCAGCCGGCCCTTACTACTCGGGCGGAGGGCAGCGCCAGCAGGAGGACAGCAGGTGGCGGCAGCGTCCCCACCAGCGAGGCGGCCTGCAGTTAGCGCGGCAGCCGCTGGCCAGCACTGTTGCCGAGCGCTCCAGCTTGGAACCCTCCAGCCGCCCTGCAGCAAGCAATCCCGCCCCGGCGCAGTTCTAGGTGGCGTTCCCCCAGGCCTCCAGCTGGGTCCAAACCCCATCCCCTGGCAAGGGCCAGCATCTCCTCCTGGACCCTCGAGTTCTCATGCAATCCTTGGAGACCTAATGCTCCCTCTCTCGGCAGACTGAGCTGGAGTACAGCCCCGAGGACGTGCACCTCATCGGCCACAGCCTGGGAGCGCACGTAGCCGGGGAGGCGGGCAGGAGGCTGGAGGGCCACCTGGGCAGGATCACAGGTAGGGTTGTGCAGGTCAGCCTGGGGTTCCCAGATGTCCCCGGGGTATGGGTTGGGGAAGCCTAGACCAGACCAGAGCACGTGTCCTCTACTGGCTCTGCTGGTTTTAGATGATACCCATGATACCCTAACTTTAAAAAAAAAAAGTGTCCTTGTATCTTAATGCGTATTAGAAAATCACTGATTGTAGATAAAAATGCGCTTGTAAAATAAGAAAAATGTAAGTAACACATGAATCCTGACTTCAGAGATATTTCTGCTGGAATGTGGCAAAGTAAAAAAAAAAAAAAAAAAGCAAAAGGATTTTTTTTTAATGCATCATTTCCGCAAATATTTCTTGAATGTTTTTGCTCTGGCAGGCACAGGCAAAAAGAGACCTGCCACTTAGGAAGTGCTCAGTGATTGAATGAATGAATGAAGAGTGGATGGATGAATAATGATTAGGTAGAGTAGATGCATACAAGATGAAAGGAAAACAGCTATTTATTTTGTGCTGTCACACCGGTAAGTAAGTTTGGCCCCTTGCTCCTGGCACTAGATTGAATGTCAGTGGTTCATAATTGTGTAGAAGTTTTCAGTTTGTAAGGGACTTTCTGTCACATCTTCTTGTGAGACTTTCACAACCCTGTAGGAGAGGTTATTCCCCCTTTCTAGATGAAGGTGGACACCTGACATTGCACAGAGTCAGGACAAGAACATATAGGTCACCCCATACTTGCTTCTCTTTGAAGATGAAACAGGCACAGTCTGCTTTCAGGAAACCCGTGGACCAGTCCAGGATGCAGAAAATTAAGTAGACAAATAAAATTCAAAGCAAAATTAATAAGCACAAAATAGGGAAGCTAGACTGGTCTGTGAAGGGAAAGACTGAATGTTCTATGAGGCTGTTTTTGAGCTGGGGTTTGGGGAAGGAAGATTAGATACATGGAGAATGTGAGGAAGGGCACAGAAGGCTGGGGAACAGCATAAGAAAAGACACAAAGTCATAGATGTATGGGTCTCAGGGACTCAGGGGGAGGAGGCAGATGGGTGAGGCCAGGGAGCTTGGGATCTCTGAGAGCAATGATCAAGTGCTATTGTGTGAGAAAAAATAGGAAAAGGGAAATGAGAGGTGAGTGTTCTACCCAGATCCTCCATGGAGCAGGCACTGGGGATGACTGAGTGTTCTTCAGGCAGCACCCCTGTTCCTGGCTCTTCTGCCCTAGCTTCTTTCCCAAACAGACCAGGAGGCGCAGGCCCATTTCTCAGAGTCCTAACTGCTGGGGTATGAGGCTCTTTGCCCAGAACTCCTTATGCTCTGTTTGTGGTTCGAGACTTGGAGCCTATTCTTCCTTAGTGTGCATTTGGCCCACCGCCTTCCTACCTTTCAGGGCTGGATCCTGCAGAGCCGTATTTCCAGGGCCTGCCTGAGGAAGTTCGGCTGGACCCATCAGATGCCATGTTTGTAGATGTGATTCACACAGATACTGCCCCCTTCTTCCCCTCCTTAGGTGAGTTCCTCAGCCCCACCTCTTTGATGACCTGTGACTTATGACATGGGGTCCAGGTGGCCCCCACCCCATCACTCACACAGCTGCAGAGAGGCTAGTGAAAATGGCTAACTATAGGTTAGATCCCTACCAGTCAAACTGGGTGTCAGCCACAAACATTGAGTACAGTGCCAATGATATCAGCCTGTGGCCCCAGAATGGACCAGTCTAGGGAAGCTGTCACTCGATCTTCAAGCTCAGCATCCTGCCCTAGATTCAAAGTCACAGACATGCTATTTTCACTTGATCTGACTGAAAAGTAAGAACTTAATTTTTGATTTTTAAAAAAATTGGCCAGGGCTGGAGAGATGGCATAGCGGTTAAGAGCACTGACTGCTCTTGCAGAGGACCTGGATTCGATTCCCAGCACCCACGTGGTGGCTATGAACCATCCTTAACTCCAGTTCCCGGGGAATCCGAAGCCCTCTTCTGACCTCCGCAGCATTGCACAACACGGGTGCACTCACATACGTGCAGGCAATACACTTATACACATCAAATAAACATTTTTTAAAAATTGGCCAAAGTTTTGTTCTTCTAAAATCTGTATTTTTTTTTTGGTACTTTACATTGCACAACTCGAACCCTTAAGCCCCTTGGGCTGATCATTTTGCTCATAACAATGTAACCTACAAAGTGAATATTGTCAACATTTCACAGCTCAGGAACTGAGGCTCATTGAGATTAAATAATTCAGAAAGATTATGAAGGTTATAAGTAGAACCAAGGTTTGATCACAAATCTGTGCACCTCAAAAACTAAAGTTCCTGGACATTATTCAAACACTCAAGAAAGAGCAAAATAATGCTATGTGGTCTCACTATAGTAATATAGTCTAGCGGTCTGAGGATGTATCTTGGCTGTAGAGAATTTGTGTAGTACACTCAGGCCCTAAGTTCTATAGCCAGCAACACAAATTTGTTTAAAATATTTTACTTATTATTTTTATTTTATGTGTATGAGTATATTACCTGCATGTAGGTAAGTGCACTTGTGTCAGACGAGGGCTTCAGATCCCCTGGAACCAGAGTTACAGATGGTTGTTAGCTATTATGCAGATGCTGGGAATGGAACCAGGGCCCTCTGCTAGAGCAGTCAGTGCTCTTAACTACTGGGCCATCTCTCGGTCGCTAGCACCACAAATTTTTAAAATGCAATGCAGAGAGCTGGAAACATGGCTCATTGGTTAAGACCACATAGTACTCTTGCAGAGGACCTGAGTTTGGTTTCCAGCATTTCTGTTTGGTGGTTCCAGAGTGATTTGATGCCTCTGGCCTCTACGAGCACTCACATGCACTTAACACACACAGATATTCACACATACACATATTTAAAAATAAAATACAAAGCCAGGCATAGTGGCACACTTGTTTAATGCCAGCACATGGAGGCAGAAACAGGTAGATCTTTATGAGATTGAAGAGAGAGAGAGAGAGAGAGAGAGAGAGAGAGAGAGAGAGAGATCACAAAATTTAAAAATGCATACTATAATACAAATTGTACTGGATGTGTGCTTAATGGTATCAGATGTATCAGTATTGTCCAGGGCCTCCCAAAGATGGACAGATAGGTACCTATAGATGTGTGCACACTTACCCAGACAACACATTCCTCCCATCTCACTTCTGTGTTGCTCCTTCCTCCTTGTCACACCAAGTGCCCATCTCTGAGAACTTTCTATAGAGTTGAGGGTTCTATGTCTGTGCTAATGTAAGAAGGCTTGTGAATTGAACATCCCACTGAGGCCAAGATGTGACTTTGGAATCAGAAATGTTTCTGCTCACTTCTGCTTCAAATGTTTCAGGTTTTGGGATGAGTCAAAAGGTGGGCCATCTGGACTTCTTTCCAAATGGAGGAAGAGAAATGCCCGGATGTCAGAAAAACATACTTTCAACCATTGTTGACATAGATGGAATATGGGAAGGTATGTATATGGAAGAAGTCAGGCAGCACCGGCTGTGCTGGGGGTAAAAGCAGCACGCGTCAGGCTTGCCACCATAGCAACTTATTTGCCACCATTCACGTTGAGCTTGTTCTGAGCTAGGCATTTTTATAACAATGCACTGAGATACTTCCTCCAATTTGCCCTACCTCACCCATGCAGACACTGGGCATCTGAAAAGTTAAATACTTTGTCCAAGGTTGTACGATAGTTAAGCCTAGTTTCTTACTGTAGGCCCTGAGCTCATGCCTTGGTTGCCAGGGTGCCAGGGTAGGGGCTAGACAGACTAAGTGGTAAACACTCACCTCTGGCTTCAACGCTGCGTCCTATTTTTAGCTCCTGAAAGAATTGCAAAGCATGAGCAAGGATTCAGAGGTGCTGTCTTTCTTGCTGTTGGCTGTGTCGGGTCCTGGGGACTGAGCTGATTAGAAGGGGACTTGGAGTGTACGAATGACAGGGAGGTCGGGGGACTGTGGTGGCTCCTTGAGACCTGTGTGTCTTTCTGTTCATCTAGAGAGCAGGACTTGTACCCCTAACATTAGATGGCATCCGGTACTATCAACACTGTCTCTTGTTCTAACCTTTGATTGTTCCCTTTGTCCCTCCCCTCGTCACTGTCCTCTCTGAACGAAGAGTCTTTGGGTCAGTAATCATTGTATTTGTCTTTACTTTTCTGAACAGGGAGCTCCCTGTGGCTGAGATCTTAGAGACACCCCTAATACCCCAGTACCTGGCCCCGGCCCAAAGCAAGCACCAAGTACACTCTCTTGAGTGGCTTCTTTGGGCCTTTTAATGTCCTGTGGGCTTAATGTCAGCAAGTTGGATGAATAAAACTATGGCCAGCATCTAATGACAAATAAACAGAGCCTTTGCCCTCTCAGCCCCTCACCAGGTAACTCCCAGGAGGATGTGACCGATCTGCTCACCCTGAAGGAGCCAGAGTTGCGATAATAGCTATTCCCTCCAGAAGTGACAAGCAGGGCACACACAATAGCAGAAAGCCCAAGTTTAATTAAAGAGGCAATTTAGAGTGAACCAGCCTATGAGCGCAGAAGTACGTTTCTATTGTGTGCAGTGCCAGTCATCCAGGCGCTGGGCACTGGGAACAATTAAACCCCCTTTCTTCTCTATTAGGGGGTACTCGGGCAGCAATTTTGGATGAAAGAAACAATTAAGTTTAAAGCAGGTTCTGTTGTCTGCTAAGGAGTACTGGTGTGGTCATTCAGAACCGCCTGGCTTAGCTGGAGGACCCTGGGCCATGAGCACAAGGCAGGGCTGGGAGCTGAGAGAGCAAAGCTACCTGGACCACAAAGGAAACCATTCCTTTCTTGATGAGTGACTTCCAAGAATGGTCCCTGGTCTGTCCTGGGTCCCTATAGACCCCTCCAGGGGAAGTTTTATGTCAAGTAGCTGGAGAAATGAAAGGTGATTTTCAAAATATGTCAAAGATGGCAAATGAAATGCAGCGGAAGGCTGGTCAGAAGCACCCGGTGCTCAGCATAGCAGAGAGGGAGGCTTGCTTGGCCCAAGAAAGGTCAGCCCACAGGAAAGGCCTGTCCAGTGCAGCCTAGGGTCTTCCCACATGGCAGAATGCACAGCACAGCAGTGTCTGATGGGACGACACAGGGATTGCATTTTAAAATGGAAAGCACTACGGTCACTGAATGGGTGAAAAGATTTTCACATAAAAAATTTTTGTCATGAAAAATCAGGAGACCAAGCAATTTGGGCCTTTAACATGTATCAACTAGCTAGGCAGGATCCCTTTAAAATCTATTAGCTCTCTCTCTCTCTCTCTCTCTCTCTCTCCCTCTCTCCCTCTCTCTCTCATCTTTCCTCCCTCCATCACTCCATCTCTCTGTCTTTCTCTGTGTGTCTCTCTTCTATGAGAGACAGTGACAGAGAGACAGAGACAGAGACACGGAGGTCCCTTAGTATCACAGGTATTCCAGGACCCCCACAGATTGAAACTCGTGACTGCGCAAGTCCTTTACATAAATAGTGTATGTAGTTCTTGCATATAACCTACCGTGCTGGTTAGCTTCAGACATCAACTTTACGTCACACATAAAAACACCTGGGGAGAGGAACCTCCATTGGATTGGCCTATGCCCATGTCTGTGAAGCATTTTCTTAGTTACTGATTGACATAGGAATGCCTAGCCCACTGTAGGTGGTACCATCCCTGGATCTATGGCCCTGGGCCACATAAGAGGGGTAGCTGAGCAGACCATGGGGAAGCAAGCCAGTATGCAGCGCTCCTCCATGATCTCTGCTTCAGTTCCTGCCTTGAGTTCCTGCCTCAGTTTCCCTTGATGATGAACTGTGATTGGGACATGTATGATGAACTGTGATTCAGACATGTAAGCCAAATAAACCCTTTCCTCACCAAGCTGGTTTCGGTCAGCATTTTATTATAGTAACAGAGAGCAAACTAATGTGCTTACACAATCCTCCTGCGTATTTAAATCATCTCTAGATTATGTATAATACCCGATACAATGTCAACACTGTACACAGCTGTTGTGCAATGTTGTTCAGAGAATAAGGACAAGGAAAGGTCAACACATGCTTGGTACAGCCACAGCCATCACAGTCCTAACTGTGTGGTCCATTCAGGGGAGCTGAATCCAAGGGTACAGAGCTCATAAGTAAGGAGGGATAACTCTCTCTCTTTCTCTCTCTCTCTCTCTCTCTCTCTCTCTCTCTCTCTGACTATATGTATGTGTGTGTCTCTGAAAAGAAATATATGTGTATATGAATGTGTATTCTACTTTTAAAAGCTGTTGCTTTGTCTTTAAAAGATTTTTTTAAATCTTGGGGCTGGAGAGATGGCTCAAGAGAGTTCCATTCCCAGCACCCACATGGCAGCTAACAACTGTCCAAAACTCCAGTTCGAGGGGATCTGACACTCTCTTCTGGCCTCTGTGGGCATTGTATAGCACAGGTGCACTTACGTACATGTAGGTAAAACATTCATATGCATAAAAATAAAAAGATTTTAAAATTCTGTTATAGTCTGTCTTTCTATGTGTATACAGGTTTTGTTTGTGTCTCTCTCTGCCCTCCCTGTCTCTTCAGCTCTAGCTTTGTGTCTCTCTCTGCCCTTCCATTCTACTCCATCCTCCAGTCTTCTCATATACGTTACATATATGTTACATGCCCTCAACAAGCCTGCTTGCCGGGACTGGTCGCTCCCCAACCGGTGCCTGACCCCGAGCACGCCTCCTCAGCACATGCCCTAGAGGCTTCAGAAGTGAGAGGCATGGATGCCGCTTCTTGCCCACTCTGAGTGGTTGGCATGCCAAAGGGGAAAACCCTTCTCTAACTCCTGCTGCCTTTGCTGTATCAGGAACGAGCAACTTTATAGCCTGCAACCACCTCCGGAGCCACAAGTATTACTCCAGCAGCATCCTCAACCCCAACGGCTTCCTGGGCTACCCCTGTGCCTCCTATGAGGAGTTTGAGCAGGTGGGTCATACCAGGGCTCTGAAGGGGGCAGTGGCTCTCCTCACGTTGCTGAGCCCTGTGGCATAGACTAGATAAAAAAGATGCATGTGACTCTACACACATGAGCAGGGAATTGCTGAGTTTTCCAAAGTCACCTTCCTCCAGGAGCAGAGCTGGCTGTGCTTGAACTCCCTGGGGCCCCCAGCTTTTCATTTATGGCGATCCCCAGTCTACATGGAGGTTGAAAGAGGAGCACATAAATGCCAGTTACACCCATCACTTACGCATGCCAATTTCTAACGTTTCATACATGTGCATATATCTGTACTGTGTACCTTAATGTGAAAGTGAATTAAACATATTAGGACACCTTATTCTGTAATCATCTCCAAAGAACAAGTCCTCTTAGAAAACAACATTCAAGAAATTCACCTTTGATATACTAATATTTTTCATGTATAGACCATAGGCAAACCTTCCAGTTATCTAAATAATGTTCTCTATAACTGCTTTGGCCTGTCTGCTGTCCCTCCTTCCCTCCCTCCCTCCTTCCTTCTCTCCTTCCTTCCCTCCCTCCCTCCTTCCTTCCTTCCTTCTTCATTTCTCTCTTCCTTTTGTCTTGCTTTCCTCCCTCCCTCCTCTCTTTCCCTTTCTTTCCTCTCCCCCCTTTCCTCCTTCCCTCCCTCTGTCTTTCCTTCCATCTCCCTTCCTCTCCTTCCCTCCTTCCCCCTCCTCTCCTTCCCCCCTCCCTCCCTCCTTCCCTCCCTCCCTCCATCTTTCCATCCCTTTCCTCTGCATTACATTTATTGCCTTACTTCTTCCATCCCCTTTAACCGAGATCAGCTCTGCCTTTTTTCTTAGTCTTCCGGGACATGGACAGTTATGAGATCAGGTATTTGGTAGAAGGTCCACGCTCTGAAATAATTTTGTGTGTGGGGGGGATTTTTTTAGTGTTTGATATTGAGTCCTTCTTGTGCATCACACCAAGAACATTTATTTAATGGTATTTGAGTACTTAGTTAGGGTCATGTCTTCTAGGTTTCTCTATTATAAAAGTACAAGTTCTCCTAAATAATCTATTAGGTGATATTGTTGTCCGGACATTTCCAAAGTAAACCTCTGGTGAAAGGTTTGAGTTCCTGCTGGTGCTCCTCACCTAGATCACTTATGGCACTAGGATTGCAAAACTCTGATTTTTTAAAATGTTTTATCGAGGAAGAACACATATTTAAATATGCTTTGTTTCAAAACTAACTTTGACTTTGACATCCTGAGGTATAACAAGATCAGAGTGACCTCATATCTGATCCCCATGGCCTGTGATTATCTAGTGAGTAGCCTTGACTGCACTGGTCACTGCTATAGACTAGGCCATACTGCGGCCTCAGCACCTGTCTGACACTTCCCAAACATCACACCATGTATTTTAGATGAGGTACGAGGTCAAAACAGAAGCAGAGATGCTGTGTCAGAAAGCACTTGCCCAGTTGAAGGTTCGATTAGTGAGCAGCCATTTAGGGAGCAGCAGATGGGAATCAATCAGTCTGGTGATGTCACTCACACTGAAGTAAAAGTGAACATGGATCTTCCTTTCCTCTTTTCTGTAAAATAACTTCTTGTCTTTCCCATTTACTTCTTCCTAGTGACACTGTCTTGTGTTCCCTTTTCATGTTGCGTCTTATTGTGTTTCTTCCTATATGATTTGTCTCACGGCTGTACTCCAAGTCTTCAAGGGCCTTTCTTGAGTAGTCTTCAGTTCTATGCAAAGCTCTGAGGATGAATGCATGAGCCCACTGGTACAGGAGTGCATAGATGAATAAATACACGCATGCTTGGGTTAGTGGAGGGGAGGATGGATGAATAAAACAGTGGGTGGGCAATTGAGAGGACAATTGAGAGATGGATAGAAATAGACAGGTGGTAGAAGATAGACTGATTGATCGATTGATAGATATATAGATGGATGGATGGATAGATAGGGATAGATAGACAACAACGCACAAAAAATAAATAGAGAGATGATAGATAGATGATAGATGATAGAAGATAGATAGATAGATAGATAGATAGATAGATAGATAGATAGATGATAGAGATAGATAGATAGATAGATAGATGATAGAAGATAGATAGATAGCTGATAGCAGACAGATAGATAGATAGATGATGATAGATAGATAAATAGATAGATAGATATAGATAGATAGATAGATAGAACTGAGAGGGAGAGTCAGGAAAAGGGATATTACTAACATATTATCTCTTTCCACTAGAATGGTTGTTTCCCTTGTCCAGCTGAAGGATGTCCCAAAATGGGGCACTATGCTGACCAATTTAAGGGGAAAACCAATGCGGTGGGACAGACTTTCTTTCTGAACACAGGAGATAGTGGTAACTTTACTCGTAAGTTTACATTTTATTTAAAATTTTCTGAAAACAATTTTTAAAGATGCGTGACCTTTGTTAGTGAAGATCTTCAGTAGCAATGAACAAAAACGCATCTACTTCCAGCTTAAGCTGTGATGTGAGGGGAATGCACCGGCATTTGCTTTGGGTCTCTCATTGACTCTTTAGCCAATAATCCTCATGAGAGGCTTAAGAAAGAAAAGTCAGTGTCTGAGTCACATGTCCACCTACCCATGACAGAGAGAAGGCATCTGTGACTGTGGGAAGAAGGCAACTGAGGCAGAGTGGTTATGTCAGAAAATCACCACAGTGACAGCTAGTACACACACACATGCATACATATGCACCGTGCATACATGCACACACGCTATGCATACATGCACACACATACATGCACACATACACACATGCATACACACACTATGTGTGCATGTACATGCACTCATACACACGATGCATACATGCACCCATACACGCATACATGTAGATACAGTAATACACTATATACATGCATGTACATACATACACATATGCATACACACTATGCATACATGTACATATACTCATGCACACACATACACATTATTATCATGGTTTTTATTTTGCTCAGTTTCTAATTTAAAAATACAAAATAGTAAAAACTTAAAGACTAATTTGCCATTAGTAGTATCAGAGAGTAGCTGGAAATAAGCCTTATTTCGATGGGATATTTAAATTGAAAAATTACATGGTATTTTACAAAGCACTTCACACACAATACTTCATGTAACCATCTATTGTCATAAAACAGAATAACTTGGTAGTACCTATAAAGTCTTAACATACACATTCTTTTGACCCAGTCACTCTGCTTCTCAGAACAGTCTATAGAAATGTGTTCAAAGATGCTCGCTCATAGCATTGTTTATTAATATTTTATTTTGATTATTTTATTTATGTATTTATTATGTATATGTGTGTATTTATGTATTTATTAATGCATATGTGTGTCCGTTTTAATACCAAAAGATTGAGGAGAAAAATCTAAATGTTGATCAATTGGAAAGGAATTAAATACGATGAATAACCCCTAAAAAAGGACACAGCTCTATAAATACAAAGGCAGGTTAGGTGGAAAGGCAAAGAACAAAATAACACATAAGCACGCCTTAGCCAGTTCAGGCAGTTACAACAGTATTTTTTAAACTAGAAGCTGGCCAGGGTCTGGGAGCTTTATAAACACTTATGTATTTCTCATGTTCCTGGAGGCCAGAAATATTAGGTCAGCACACCAGCATGGCCAGATTCTGGTGCATACTGCCATCTCCCCATAGCATCCTCAGGGTACAGAAAGCGTTGAAAGAGCCTTTGGGAATCCCTTTTATAATTTCATCTATAATGGTTCTGCCCACATGATCTACTTACCTCCCAAAGGCCCATCTACTAATTCTATCACATTGACAGGATTTCATCATGCGAACTGGCATGGGGGAGGGGGCACACACATAAGCCCATCACCTCATGTGTTAGTCAAGGATGTGTGTAGTAAAGTGCTGCCCCTTGTTCATCAGGGAACATACTACGCTGTGCTTAGCTGTAGTGTTTCCTGTCTTCTGAGTCTCCTCACCCTAACCCAGAGTCTGAACTCATGGGCCAATTCCATAGAAGGAAACCACTAGTCACATCCCCTTTACCTCTTGCCCACAGAGGATTCAGAACTTAGAAAATTAAAGCTTCTAGTTGGATCTTTTTTTTTCTCAACAAGAGAAGTTCATTGAACTGATGTACTTCTTGGGACAGGTTGGAGATATGAGGTGTCAGTCACATTGTCTGGAGCAAAGGAGCAGCAGGGGCACATTTGGGTTGCTCTGTATGGAAGTAATGGGAACTCAAAACAGTATGAGATTTTCAGGTAAGTTCCGTGGTAAATGAAATCGCCAAGCTTTCCATAATAGATGACTCATAAAGGTTCCCTACTTTGTAAAGTTAGGTATCTACTTTATAGAACCACTGAATCCTGGTCTGTCAGGCTGGCAGGAAATCTCCACACCTAATTCAATCACCTCATTTTATATGGGAGAAGAGTGAGACCCAATTAGAGGGAACTCATTGTTTAAATAGGTTATGTACTTATTCCCTCTGGAATGCCAATTCCAGGAGTTAAGGGTGTGTGTGTGTGTGTGTGTGTGTGTGTGTGTGTGTGTGTGTGTGTGTGTGTGTGTGTGTGTGTGTGTGTGTGTGTGTGTAGTACTGGGAGTTGAACCCTAGGGCTTTCTGCATATTAGCACATGAGGCAAATACTTTACCACTGAGCTGCATCTCCAGCCCTCTTTTTAATCATTCTTGTTTTGGGGGTTGTTTTGTTTGTTTTGTTTTGAGACAGGGTCTCACTAAGTCACTTAGGCTGGCCTAGAACTCATTCTATAGCTCAGGCAGGGCTTGATCTTACAATTCTCCTGCCTCAGCTTCCTAAATAGCTAGAATTACCGGCTTGTACCAAGAGGCCTGGCTTGGTCTTTGTTCCATCTGTATGACAACTCTCTCCACATGTTCCCCTCCACACACACAAAGCCTGGGGTCAGAAGCTTATTGCTGTTATGATCTCAGACCCTGGCTTATGAGTGATGTAAGAAGAACTTGGTAGATACATGTTGAGTGAATATATAACTTATATACTGAAAATATATATGTGGTGAAAATTAGACTATTTTTGCACCAACTTTTATGGCTCAACATGTGAGTTTATTTGACAACTTCTGCTGCTACATTTGTGATGTTTACAAGTTGTGTTTGCTGAGCTACATGCATTTTAAAGCAAAAGACACTGCATCAATTTGTCCTGTAGCACTCAGAGTTACCAGGCACCCCCAAATATTTCACTTCTTTCTACAGACAAACTAAAACAATGAGACACTGAAGGCGGGCCATTTTAAGAATTCTATTCTGTATAGGTGCATTTGAAGCCCCTGGATATATTTGGAGTCTTTTTAGGTATTTGCAGAAAGCCAGCCACAGCCAGTATTTGGAGAAACAATAATTTCTATAATCTTGTGTATCCATGCATCCAGCTGATGAGTATTTATGTCTTTATCTCTTCAGTGGATCTCTCAAACCAGATGCAAGCCATGTGCATGGCATTGATGTGGACCTCAATGTTGGAGAAATCCAGAAAGTTAAGTTCCTTTGGAACAACAGTCAGATAAATCTCTTCCAGCCTGAACTGGGGGCTTCACAAATCACAGTGAAAAGAGGTGAAGACGGGACAGAGTATGTATCTTTCATCCCATCTAATCTGATTGTACATATTTATGTACCCATCTCTCAATCCATCCATCCATCCACCCATCCATCCATCCATCCACCCACCCATCCATCCATCCATCCATCCACCCATCCACCCATCCATCCATCCATCCATCCATCCATCCATCCATCCATCCATCCTTCTTGCCAGTCACTCTATATCCATCCATCTGGACTGAAGAGATGGTTCAGCTACTAAGAGCACTGACTGCTCTTGCAGAGGACCCAAGCTCGATTCCCAGCACCCACATGGTGGCTTCGAACCGTCCCTAACTCCAGTTCCAGGGGAATCCAAAGCCCTCTTCTGACCTCCGCAGCATTGCATGACACAGGTACACTCACATGCAGGCAATACACTCATACACATAAAATTTAAAAAAATAATGCACCCATCCTGCCGATCACTATACACCGTACATCCATCCTGCTGACGACTCACCTGTCCACCCACCTATTCCGCTGCCCTTTTCTGTACCTTTCCACCCACCCACCTGTCCACCCGGTTTCCCCATCCTTTGGAATGCCATCCAGTCGCTTTTCATCTTCCCATTCATCTATCAACTAACCCAACTGCTCATTCACCTTTCCACCTATCCATCTGATTGACTTTGAAAAATCAAGGCTGGAACTCAAGGCAGAAATTTGAAGGCAGACCTACTTGCTAGTTTACACAGCATTACCCTCCAACCAAGGAAGCACTTCATAGCCAAGGAAATACGGTAGGAAGCACAGAGAATGATGCTGGCTAGCTGGCTCATAGGCTGGCTTACATTCGGCTGGTTTTCTGGTATAGTCCGGGACTACCTACCTAGGGATGATAGCCCCCACAGTGGGCTGGACCCTCCTACATCAATTATCAAGACAATCCCCCACACACATGCCTACAGGCCAATCTGATCAATGAGAGTCCTTAATTAGGACTTTCCTCTGAGATGACTCCAGTCTGTGTCGAGTTGACAGTTAAATTTAGCTAGACCACCAACTAATTTTAAAATACAGAAAGGAAAAAGAAAGAACACCTCAAAAGAGAATACTCAGAAAATAATGAGATACTGAAACCTGAAGAAAATGTAGACGTGTTAGGGACAGTCCCCTCGGGACCAGTGGCTGATCGAAGCAGGAAACTCTGAGTTACAAGCTTTGGTTTGATATGGCTGATCCACTTTCAGCATTCTAAGGGCCCCTAAGATGAAGAGCGAGTTCCTGGGCAGGTCTTCTTAGCTGGAATCACTTGGGCCGTGCCTGGTATCCCAGAGCCTTTCAATCTGAGAAAGCAAATCCCAGAGTTCTCTAAATGCTGCTGATCCATCAAAGTCATGTGTCCACTGACAAACAATCCTGCCGCTTTCTCTCCACAGGTATCAGTTCTGCAGCAAGGACACGGTGGGTGAAGCTGTCTTACAGACTCTTTACCCTTGTTAAAGGTGTGGTCGGGCTCTTACCTTTTTATGAAAATAAATTTTTAATGCATTTGGTCTGAAGTTGAGGTGTAGCCTGACGTTCTTCATGTGCAAGGGTCACATTTTGGAAATGATTGCAGGATCTACAGGCAAGTTCACCACAGAAAATACCTGGAACTTCACACACACACACACACACACACACACACACACACACACACACACACCTCTGTCACACTTCTCTCTTTCGGGCACTTTATGTGGCCTGTGAACATGAATTTGGTTTCTTTACACAATGAAGTTCTGTCCTGTTGGAAAGGACATGTTACCTCCATATGTTGATTATCTACTTTTTAACCTCCTATGAATAGGAGCTAGATACCACCTAAGAACCAACCTCAACACCACTGTGAGTTGGGTTAAAATCCACCTGTGAGGCATGGTGGCACACACCTTCAATCCCAGCACCTGGGAGGCAGAGGCCAGCCTGGTCTACATGTGGAGTTCCAGGCCAGCTGAGACTACAGAATGACCTGCCTCAAAAACCAAACCACAAACAAAATCTACCTATGACATGAAAGGAAGGAGACATTAAAAAACAAGTTAATACCTGTATGGGGCATGACGTGTGAATGAGATAGAACAGTATTTCCACAAACAGTGAAGGCCTCTGCCCACCTGTCTTCAAGGTTCTCAGTTTTTCTTCCCAGAGATAACTTGGGTTTTTTTTTTCCAGAAATATTCTCCATATGCATATGTTCTATCTGCTCACCTCCCACTTTTTTGTTTAAACACAGATGGAAGAATACTATACATTCTGCTTTGCAGTTTGTTTTTCCATTCACAATAAACTGGGTATTATCTGATAGCACATGAAAGGCTTTCATTCATTGGGAAGCTTTGTAAATTCTATGATAGATAAACATGGCATGTATGGTGGGACCTGCTGATGAATAGGATAGATGCTTTCCAGAACTTTCCTATTACAACTGCCTCTACAATTAATATCTTTTTATTAATTTATTTCTTACTAGGAGTTTTTCTCAGGATGGGTACAGGGTAAACCTGGTGGACTAGAGTGGGATAGTCACTGTTCAATTCGTGGACTCCAGAAATGGCCTCATTTAGTAACTCCCATGAATTTAGTCCTGACGGTAGGGGCTGGTACTTGAAAGGGACCGCAGGTGGGTCTCCAGTTCGTGGAGTGGAGGTACATGA
Source organism: Nannospalax galili (assembly GCF_000622305.1). Classification (NCBI taxonomy): domain Eukaryota; kingdom Metazoa; phylum Chordata; class Mammalia; order Rodentia; family Spalacidae; genus Nannospalax; species Nannospalax galili. Next base: position 7,172,133 of record NW_008332149.1, on the reverse strand, counting down.
GCCCAGTGTCTCCAAGTCTTCAGCTCGTTCCCATTTTCTCATTCCTTTTCATGGTATTTTATAACTCCTTTTCCTTGAAATCTACCTAACACTTAAGCTCTTAGCCTGGTACAATGAAATAGGCCTTTATCTGAGACTTATTGAGACTTACTTTGAGGTAAGACCACAAAGTATGGTCCTGGGTACACATTAGAATCACGGTGGGGTTTTACAAGAAAGTGATATCAAGGGTGTACCCTAGATGCATCGCCACTTCTGGGCAAGAGTACCCATGTTCTTAAAGCTCCCAGGAAGCATGGAGAGGCAACTGGGTACACAGGCTTTAACATATAAGATAGAATGCAGGAAATCCTGTGGGTGGGCTATGAGGAAGTGCAGATAGGAGAGTTCTAAATGTATTGATTAAAATGTATAAAAAAAGGAGTTGGATGGGACTATCATAAAAATACATTGCATAAAATTCTCAAAGTTATCTTTATTAATTTTATCTTTATTTTTATGTTTTAATAGTGTGTGTGTGTGTGTGTGTGTGTGTGTGTGTGTGTGTATGAATGCAGGTGACTTCAGAGTCCAGAGGCCTTGGATTCAATGGAGCTGGAGTTATAGGTGGTTGTGAGCCACCCTATGTGGGTGCTGGGAACCAAATCCAGGTCCTCAGCAAGAGCAGTGAGTGCTCTTAACTGCTGAGTCGCTCCTCAGCCCCTGCGGATTACAATGGTGTGAATAAAGTTCTGAAATTGGCCCGAGGTGTCTTTGAATCACAGCTTCCTCTCGTTTTGCTGATTCTACTTCTTTTGGCCACTTAACTCCTCTGACCTCAGCACTCAGGAATGACAGTAGCTCTGCCACACAGGGTGACTGTTGGAATAAGACAAGCACGAAAATCACATTCCACCGTGGTTGGCACAGAACATACAGTCAATCCATAAAGCCAGAAGGGCTGGTTAGTATGAGTTATTCTTTTTTTTTAGAGTTATTCTTTTTAAAATATATTTATTTATTTTTTGTGTATGAATGTATTGCCTGTATGTAAGTGCACCCATTTTGAGCAATGCCTGAGAAGGTCAGAGGACATTGGATTCCTCTGGAACTGGAGTTACGAAGGGTTGTTAGCTGCTATGTGGGTGCTAGGAATCAAACCCAGTCCTCTGTAAGAGCAGTCAATGCTCTTAACCACCGAGCCATCTCTCTAGCCCTATGAGTTATTCTTTAAGTGTAACAGAGACAACAGAGATGAAGAGGTAAGCAAGCTATGGCCTTAGGGAAGGTATTAGAAGTAGGTACAACCAAGGACACTAGGGTAGTATTCAGATCACATAAATAAAAGAATGTTATAATGGAAAAATGGACAAAGACCATAAGCGGACAGTCCATACAGAGGCTGCCGTAGTCTGTGTTGCTATAAATAAATGCCTGATGCTGGGTAATGTACAAGGAAAAGAAGCTAATTTGTCTTACAACTCTGATATCTGGAAAGTCCAGATAGTATAATATTGGTATCTGGCAAAGACTGGGTCACAATATGAACAAGCAGATATATGTAGAAACAGAGAGAGTCAGAAAGTCAAACTGGCATTGTAATAATCCATCCTCATGGGAATTAACCCAGTTCCATGAGACCTGACCCACACCCACAAGAAGCCATCCGTCCCTTCCAACAGTGGAGTCCCTTTTGCCTAAACTCCTCCCAAAAGCCCACCTTTTAAAGATCCACCTCTCTCAACATCCATCCAGGGAACCAGCGTTCCATTCTGTGAACCTTTAGAAGATGAGTCACATCAGAGGAAAACTCAGGTACAAATGTTTGAGATTTAACCTCACTTGAGTAATCAGGATACAAGTGGAACCAAAAGGATAACCCCGTTGTCAAATTATGTGAAACTTAACATTACTAAAGGGCTAGAACAAACTGGGACCATATGCATCAACTTAGGTAGAGTTCCAAATGTCCTAGGGAGGGGATAACAAGTGTTGAGAAGACGCCATCAGGACACAGCCATTTTATACAGTTCATTCATAAAATATTAGTACTCACCACACAAGCTATTCAAAATACCAAAACAGCCTAGCAGGCCACTTAGAACTCTTAAGTGACCAGCAATATCATATCTATATTTCATTATAAAAGAAGCTGAAATAAATGTGATTAAAAGGTTTTCTCTTTTTTTTCCAATTGTAGGTAGTTATAGTGGTAGTTATCTGTATGTATTGTTTTTTTTCAGTTTAAATTTTCTTAACCAAATCTAAAAGAAAGGAGAAAAGTGGAGATGGGCTGATATTATGGAGACCAGGAGGGTTGCAGGAGCCCAATAGATGAAGTTAACAGTATTTGCAGTTCATCCAACTGTGACAGGTGAGAGGTGACTGAGTGGCCTTCAGTGGCTGACTCCCCCAAGAGGGGACCTGAGTCTCTATTGGATCCAGATCTTGATTTATCAGCCACCATTGCTGGGGTACACAGCAAGAGTTTCTTTCTCCCTCTCCTCCCCCCGCCCCCCATGCCTGCCACAGTGAGGCCTCCATCCTCACCTTCTGACAATCTTGCCCCTTGCCCCGGTGTCACACTGTCAGCTCTGTACCCAATGGCCAACCTGAGCAGCACCCTGCTGGACCAGCCAAGACCACGGTTGCATAGAAAGCTTTATTCTACAGCAGTAACCTGCCCAGGTACAAGCCACATAATTCCATGAAGATTTTACTGAATCAAGATGTTAACAGCAACAAAGATGCTATAAAAAGTCATCCGCCGAGAATCAGGCATCTTCTTTGCATTGCCTCAGCCTCCATAGGGTGGAAAAACGAATACTTTACAAAGCTATTTCATAAAATGTTATGTTAAATGAATAACAAATAACTTTCTCTTTTACTAGCTTTTAATGCTAATAGTGCCATTTATTCCTGACCTTCAGAAATATGAGATATTTTAAATGACAACATAAAAAGAGTTCTTGTTTGAAAACCCAAGCTACTTTAGACTGCATATTATTACTTCTAAGTATAGTGTATGCCTGCATCCCTCATTTCAGCATCCCATTTCTATCTGGCTGGTGTGTATTTCATCTGACATTTATTGTTCTCTTGCATACGTGTCAAATTCCTTAATGACGACTCTGACAAAGCCGTAGTGCTCGGTATATATAAATTACATTTGCTACCATATAATCAGTGTTATCTATTAGAATGCTATTTGTGACAAATCAAGTTCAAAATAAAAATTGAATTGATTTTTCTGTTATTTTAATATTGTGCCGCACGCAGCACGCCTTTGATTGAACCTTAAACACTTTAATGCTCTATTTTTGTTTGTGGCAGATCAGAAATGGAGTTTGTACTATTCACAAAGCTAAAACAATTTGCTCTGTCTCAAAAAGACCAAAAAAAAAAAAAAAAAAAAAAAAAAAAAAAAAAAAAGCGTCTTTATTTTCAAGCCAAGGGAATACATTTGCTAAAGCTATCGTTACAGGATACACGACTGAACGCGGCCGAAAGCCACGCACACACATTTAATTTCTGTGCCTCCATTTTCATCTAAATTAGATTTTAACTTTAATGCACGGTATGAAAAGCCTCTCCCGGGCCTTTGTTTCTGCCTTTTCTCTCAAGCCATCGCAGGCTTTCTCCTGGCTAATACAAGCTCCACGTTGGTTTTTTCCTTCCATCTTTTGGCAGTGTTTAGGCTGCATTCTCAGGGCTCTGGCTGCAGGCGGTTATGTTTCTGGAATCCTCTCATGGGATGTCTCTCAAGAGGGTGTTTGCTTGACCCACACAGTAACCAAATAAATCATAGAGTCTGGCTAGCACTATGCTTTTGGCTTAATTTGTGGCTTAGAGCAGAGGCTGGAAAATTGGGGTCCATGGCCACCTGTGGTTTGGGCCCTCCCTTTAGTTAAGAGTAAACATTCATAGTTTAAAATTCAAAACACAAATGACATTTCATGATACATGAAAATTGTGTGAGCTTAAAATTTCTTATTTGTCAATAAAGTTTTATTGCAACACAGAAGCCACTCATTTCTTACACATTGTTCCTAGCTGCTCTCCTGTTAAGATGGCAGAATTGAGTAGTTGGGAAAGAGCATACTTCTCCTGAAGCCTAAAATATGTACTTGTCTGGCCCTTTAGAGAAAAAGTTCTCAATTTCTGGTTTAGGAATGCCTAGTGATTTATGTCCTGCTAAGGGGGATGGGCACCCAAATGAACAACTGCCTTGATCAGATTGGCCTGTGGGCCCATCTGTGACACATTTTCTTAATTGCTAATTTTGTAGGTGGGCCCAATCCATTGTGGGTGGGACCACCCCTGAGCAAGTGGTCCAGGATTGTATAAAAATGCAGCCTGAGCGTGCGGTAGAAGTAATCGGCATTCCTCCACTGTCTCAGCTTCAGCTCCTGCCTCCAGGTGCCTGCCTTGGCACCCCTCAAAGATGGAGTATAATCTGCTGTCTACAATAAACCCTTTCCTCCCCAAGTTAGTTTTGATCAATGCTTAGTCACAGCAGCGCTTAGTCACAGATCACAGCTTAGTCAAGGACAGTGAACACTTCCGCAGTGTGCATCCTAGGCCCCACATGAGTGCATATCTGGCATATTTTCAGACATAATTAACTCAAGAGGCCTGTGGGAAGGAAAAGACCAAGACCCAACTGTTTCAAGTTTTATGGTGAGAGAGGGGACTGAGGAGCAGGCCCTGTGAGCAGGGCAGGAGGTGAGGGAGTCCAGCCTTTAGCCTTTCCTGAACATTTTTGCTTCTGGCTATGTTGTTCCTTCTAGTGCTTTTAGTGGTGATCAAACATGAATGCTTGTCCTCATGAACCTAGCACCTGCAAACTATGAAATATCACACATGTACATTAGTTCACTGAATCTTCCAAAGCAACCTCACAAGGAAGGTAGAATGATCATTTTACCGAGGCTCAAAGCAGTTGTTTACTGTCAGAGAGCATTCATCGATTATGTGGCACCACTGACTCTAAGCCACCTGTGTCCACCATAATCCTAGGGCTACTTCTGTTCCATTGACTACACTTGTGTGTTCTTCCTGTTAGCCCCTCACCTGTCATCTTCCTGAGCTGATTCCAATTCTTTTTAAATTAAAAAAAAAATTCATTATGTATAGAGTGTTCTGCCTGCATATATGTAAGTATGCTACATATATACAATACCCATGAAGGCCAGAAGAGGGCATGCAATCCTGGAATTGGAGTTACAGGCAGTTACGTGCTGCCACATGGTGCTGGAACTGAACACAAGTCCTCTGGAAGAGCGGCCAGTGCTCTTAACCACGAAGCCATCTCTCCAGCCCTAAATACACAATTCTTTAGAAGTTGTTCATATCACATTGACAAAGGCCAAGGAGGAGATACCCAGGCCTCAGCATGGCATGAGGGCTAGGCATTTAGACCTGACCTCTTGGCTGTATCACTGTGTGTGTGACCTGGACCATTTTGTTTTGTTTTGTCTTGCCTAGTTTGTAGACCTGTTCTCAACTTAACATGATCTAGAATCATCTAGGGGACAAATGTCTGGGCATGTCTGTGGAGTTTCTAGATTGGGTTAACTGAAGTGGGAAGATTCACCCGAACCGTGTTCTAGTTTTATTCTGTTGCTATGATAAAACACTTTAACCAAAAGCAACTTGGGAAGGAAAGGGTTTATTTGGCTCACACGTCCAGGTCATAATCTATCATTGAAGGAAGTCTTGGCAGAAACTCAAAAGGGAACTGAATGAAGCCCAAACCACAGAGGAGCGCTGCTTACTGGATCACTCGCTGGCTCATGCTCAGCCAGCTTCCTCACACAATCCAGGTCCTGCCTAAGAGATAGTGCTGCCTACAATGAGCTTAGTCTTCCCACATCAATCATGACAATTCTTTACAGACAAGGCCACAGGTGAATCTGATCTGGTAAATCCCTCAATTGAGACTCCCTCAGATGACTCTAGGCTATGTCAAGTTGACAGCTAAAGCTAACTAGGACAAGGTGGGTGGCCTGGACTGAACAAAAAGGAGAGAGCTAGCTGAGTACTAGCATTCATCTCCCTCTACTTGCTGAGTATGGATACCATGAGACCAGCTGCTTTGTGATCCTACCATCATGTCTTTTTCACCATGATGGACTGTATCCCCTTGAACTGTAAACCAAAACAAAACTTTTCTTCCTTTACAGTCCTTCTTGTTAGGTATTTGGTAACAGGAACAGTATTAATAATATAACATGGTTATGAATTGAACCCAGGACCTTGCCCATGTTAGGCAAGCATTCTACCACTGAGCTGTAGTCCAGCCCCATACCTGCCTAGTCTCTATTTTAATTTTTTTTGTTTTATTTATGTGTATGAGGGTTTTGCCTGCATATACATAAATACATCTATGTCATGTAATGTCTACAGAGCTCAGGAGAGGGCATCAGATCCCCTAGAACTAGAATTACAGTTGTTAGGCTGCCCTGTGAGTGTTGGGAACCAAACAGGTTCTCTGCAAGAGCAGTCAGTGCTCTTAACCAATGAGTCATCTCTCCAACCCTCTGCCTAGTCATTAATCTCATATCAATGCTACAAGGCTCTTTTTTGCTATTTTTATTTCACAAATTATGAATGTGAGGCTGAGTGGTTAACAAAAGTATTCGGAATCAATCAGAAAAAAAAAAAAAAAACAAAAAAACAAAAAAAAAACGAAGCTGAGATGCAAACTCTGGGAATCTGCCTCCTAACATACAGCCTTACCTGAAAAAAGTCAAAACCATGGTTAAGACCCTCTTTACACGTAGCCAGTCACGACTGTGGGACCTGTGACAGAGACAGGGGACCCTGGTGGCCCTCCCAACACCAGCCTCAAGGGAAGCTATGAATTTCTGTACAGAAAGTAAAGGTGACCCCTAAAAAGAGCAGCTCAATTGCTACAGAAGCCAAACTATCCCGAAAAAAAGACCCAGTTAGCCCAGGGAATTTTTTTTTCCTTATCAGGTAATGGAATTGTTTTTACTAGCAAGAATGAGCTCATTACAGATGCAGCCTGTGCTAATAACAATAATTTGCTGAGCGGTAAAAATCACCTCTGTACACCTCCCCCAGCCGCCAGAAGATGCTTTGGAAATTATAGGCTAGGGAGAAGGAGAAAGGATAAAGATTAAGGAATGGAATTGCAATGCAGAACTGCTGAACAAAAGGAATCAGAGCTTTGCACCTTGAACTTGCTGATCTTCATCATGACTTGTAGAAGAATTAGAGACTGTTAAAGAGTTGAATTACCTCTATTTGGTTTCATTACCTCTCTCACTGGGTACTTTTGGGGGGGGGTGTTGGGGTTTTAGAGCTCAAGCTATTTTTTAAAAAGTGAAAAATGAAATTAAATATTGAAGCAGAATATGATTGGGGGAGGTGAATTTAATAAACATGCTAGTCTTGTTGCTTCCTTGATTTCATTGCAATCACCCTGCTAGTCCGAAACACCTGTGTGTAAATTGTGGTTTGGGAGAAGGGGTCAAGCAGACATACCTCCCATGTCATTCATCTCTGACCCTGATGGAGAAGCAGCAGTCTGAACCAGATGTGTTAGATCCCCCTGGAGCTGGAGTTACAGGCTATTGTGAGTCACCCAAGGTTGCTGTTGGAAACTGAACCCTCTGCAAGAGTAGCATGTGCTCTTAACTGTTGGGCCACGCTCCATTCCCAAAGTATATCACATTTTAAACCTTTTTTTGTTTGGTATTTTTGTTGTTGGTTGGTTTGAGATAGGGTCTCCTTGTAGCCCTAGATGGCCTAGAACTTGCTTTGTAGACCAGGCTGACCTCCATCTCACAGAGATCCATCTGTCTCTGGCTTCTGAGAGCTAGACTGGGATTAAAGATGTATGCCAACACACTGGGCTAAAACTTAATTTTTTTTGTATGTATGTGTGTTGAGGTCAAAGAACAACTTGTAGGTTCTGGGGATCAAACTGAGGTTGTTAAGGCTTGGCGGCAGGGACGTTTACCCACTGAGTCATCTCGCTGGCCCTAAAACATCTTTTGGCCAATTCTTCACCTCCAATCTCTCTGACTCTGTCTCTCTGAGAGATGGAGTTTCACATATTCCAGGCTGGACTCGAACTCACTTTGTAGCTGAGGATGACCTTGAACTTCTGATCCTCCTGCTCGGATTGCCAGGGACTGAATACAGCTGTCCACTCCTGGTTTATGTGGTGCTGGGGATCCTATCTAGGACTTCATGCTAAGCAAGAACTCTACCTTCTTAGTTACACCACCAGCCCTTCTTTTAAACAGTTGAAATTCAAGGCTTTTAAAGGTGATGTTTGTTTTGTTTTGTTTTTTCCTAATGACAGCAATACCTGTTGAGTGTGGAAAATGAGGAAAAGCACAAAGAAAAAAAACCAAGCGACCAATACCCTCATCATCCAAATGACCACAGTTGCATTATGGCTTGGCACCCCTCTTTTCTATTAAAGCACACGATTAGACAGTGCTGCTGCTGTGTAGGTTTATTACTATTGTAAGCCTTGTGGCCCTCCCTTTTCGTGTGCTGTATCCTCAATGTTTCCACAGCAGCATTCCAAGTGATGATCTGCACTGTAATTCTGAATCCTGTGAAAGTGGAATATTTCATTTTGTAGGACAATCGCCCGACTACATCTTTAACTGCTTTTCTGTTCAAGAGATCTTAACTATTTTGGGGGTCCCTCTGGCTGTGTAGTGAACTCCTGAAAAGGCCTCTTTTCAGAATAACAGTCTCAAGTGTTCAACAGCAAAACACGCCTAGCAAGTAAGTCCTCCTATGTTGAATAACAGTGTTAGAGGGTAGATGTCGAGGCTCTAAACAACTGTGCTGTCACCTGGCTTAGGTTGCACTTAATCGTAGAGCTCATCATGTCATGTGTACAACAAATTTCACATGATAGGGGCAAGAGTCAGGATTCCTGTGGGGCTGAGGGAACAGGACCAGCTGTCTGTTGCTCACATTGAAAACAAAGGAAATCTATATTCTGCTTAGAGGTCTGTGACCACAGAGATGGGAATTTTCCTCAAGACTTCTGCCCTCCCCGTCTACTCAAGGAACCCTAGGGGCCCAGGGAGTAGAGCCCACCCAGGCCAAAGTTCTTGCTGTGGGAGAAACTCCCAGCAGGCGCTGTGTCTTTGGGCTCCGTGAATGTCTGGGTTTTTTAATTCCCACGGCCTCCTTCCCCTCAGATCTACCTGATTTCTTTGGAGTGCTAAGAGCTGCCAAGTGATATCAGAGAGCCCACCTGTCAGGGGCAAGAGGCAGTAAGCCAGTCTTACTGGTTGAACAGTGTACTTTTGAAATGGCACACTGAAGTCCTAGTCCTTGCACCTCAAAATACAAGTGACTTGGAAATAGAGTCCCTGAGGGTGTGATTGGTTAAGATGACGTCAGGCTGGAGTACAGTGAGCTCCTAATCCAATGTGGTCAGTGTCCCTTTGAAGATAGCCATGTGTATACAGACACACAGGGGAATGCTGGGTGACCAGGAAGACAGAACTGAAGAGGCATGGTGTGGTTCGAATGTGAAATGTCCTCCATAGGCTCATGTGGTTCAACACTTCATCTCCAGTTGGTGACAGTTTTGGAATGTTATGGAACTTTTAGAAGGTGGAGTCTCACTAGAGGACATGTATTACTTGGGAGGAGGGAGGCCTTCAGGATTTATATAGCCCAGTCCTACTTCTTATCTTTTGTCTCCTGACTGCAAATGTGCTCTGACTAGCTACCTCAGGCTTCTGCCTGCCACGCTTTCCCCACCATGATGGACTCTAATTCCTCAAACTGTGAGCCAAAACAAATCCTTCCTCCCTTAAGTCACTTCTTCTCAAGTATCTGGTCCCAGCAACACAAAAAGTAATGGATACACATGGCAAAGGATGCTAACCTTACCACAGCCACCAGCAGGAGGAGGATGCAGGGAAGGGGTCCTTACAGGGTCCAGAGAAAGGCACTCTGCTAGCCAGCTCTGATTTGGACTTCCAGCCTCCAGAACTATGAGACAATATATTTATGTGTGGTGAATCCACCCTGTTGGATACTGTGTTTGAGCAGCCCTGGAAATGTCATATACCTGGTATCTACCAACAGGGTTTGGAATAGGATATCTGTGCCAGGGTTGGAGGTAGGCCATGCCAGGACCCAATATGGCTGACAGGGATGGACTGATTAGAATGCTCAACTGGATTTTCAAAACGCCTGGCCCAGTTTCACAAGGTTACCTTGGGGTTAGGAAGAGATGGCCCTGTCCTGGCCTTTCCCAAAATTAACATACTGAGACACCCCCTACACACACACACACACACACACACACAGACACACACACACAGACACACACACACACACACACACACACAAACATAGCAGGCTAAGAGTTATACTATCTATTCCTACAGGACAACAAAGATTATTGTGAATGACATATTATTGCCAGTGACTCAGGATACAGATACTTAAAGAATTCTTATTTAATCTCCTTAGTGCCCGAGAGTAGAAGGAGCTGGCTCTGATGCAAGTGCAGCATCTCTTTCTAGCTCTCTGCAAATTTCACTGAGGGCAGTGGCTCTCCATACACATTCCTGTTGCATGAGAGACTGGCCCACTGAACACAGCCACATGTTCCTGGAGGTCTAGCGTCTTCATGTGGGGGTCTTCCACCTGGAAGAGAAAGTCTCCACATGAGTTGCAGGTAGGTAACCCAGCTGAGCAGAGGCCTCTGTAAACATGATCTCCTTTTATAATACAAAGCAGTCAGAAGGAAACAGAGCCTCTTCTGCTTACCTGGCACAGAAGATTCTGGGTATGGGGTTGGGATCTCATGGTGTGGTGAAACTTTTGGATCAGAAGACTGTGTGGTGCTCACCCCATATATTCTAAAGTAAGCAAAAACATGAAGTTACTCCTTTTTTAAAAAAATGTATTTATTTGTATTTTATGTGTATGAAGTATTTTGCCTGCATGTATGTTAAGTGCGTCCATGCTGTGTAATGCTCACAGAGTCCAGAAGAGGGCATCTAATCCCCTAGACCTGGAGTTACTGTATAGAACCGTGTTAGCCACCATGTGGGTGCTGGAAACCATACGCAGGTTATATGCAAGGGCAGTGCAGCCAGTGCTCTTAATTACAGAGTCATCTTTCCAGCCCCAAGTTACTCCTTTAAATAAGAAATATAATATGCAGGTCCTGACCAAGCACAATGTGTTTGTTCTAATCCTTACAACTCATCCTAAACATTAGACTCCTCATCCCTATTTAACAGAAAAGTAAACCGAGACATGGGAGCTACCCTGTGCAGTGCTCCAGGGTCCCCTGCCATCTTCCTCCCTCAACATCTTTAGTTTTAGGCTGATGCTAGACAGGTGAACCTGTTGATTGTTGCTTCCAGGCCCTCCCTGCAAACCAGCAAAGACTATCCATGGTGCAGCAGGAGGCGCTATGGGATGTGGGGCAGACCGTGGTTGTCTGCTAGGAGACCCTGCAGAGACAAGTGAGGCTATTCTACACAGCAAACCAGATCCAGAGTCAAGACAAGACAGCTCTAGAGCTTGGATGGCGATGCCGGGGAGTCCCCACCAGCTCTGCTCTGCTCCCTGGATTCCACTGTGGGTGATGCGAGCTACACTTACTCCTCATACGGCTTCAGTCTTGCTCTCTTGGCCTGCTCCACGAGATCCAGGAAATCCTTGTAGCACTTTTTGGCCATGATGGTATATTTTGTGGCACAGCCATATTCAGTGACCCTGGCTCTGGGCACGTAGCCTGCCCAGCCAGGAATAGGGGGCTCGTGGAGCGGTTTCTTTATGCATTTGCATTCTGCAAGGAGACAGCAAGGGTCCTGAGGGTTTCAGAGCTGCACAGTGGGCGATATTCCCAAGCTCCCTGGCACAGCTTAACAGTTAACCCAGGAACCCCGAGGCCTGAACAAATAATAAGAGCAGCAACATGCTTAGTTGATTTGTGTTCCAGTACCTGGGAAGGGACTTTCTCATTCCCAAGCTCCCTGGCACAGCTTAACAGTTAACCCAGGAACCCCGAGGCCTGGGAAGGGACTTTCTCACGGCATCTCGTTTCATTCCCTTGGCAGGCTGACACCACTGTTACCTCTATGTGTACTGCCTCCTCAGCAAGTCCTGAGATACAGCCAGGAAGTATAGGGCCATGACCCCACCCAGCACTCTCTGATCCTAAGGCCTGCTCTTAGCCAGACCCTGCTCCTGTATCAGATGTAGGGAACTGATCAGACATCCCCCAGGGCTGCTTTATACCAGGGAGGGATTCAGAAGAGCCATGTCAGAGTCAGTACCAGAAGCTGCCTTTAGGTCCTGACAGTGACCATGGCTGGGTGACCTTGGATGGTCTGACTCTATCCACTGCCTCCTCTAAGTGTTGCAAGAATCAAATAAGGCCCCTGAGTCCCAGGATCCAAAGCTATAGGGCACCCTAGGGAGCATCTAGTCCATGCTTCTCTGCCATAGATGAACACACTGGAGCCCAGAAATGGGGAGCAGGTTGCTGTAGGGTACACAGCAAGCGCCATACAGATGGACTAATTTCCAAAACTTGGGCAGGGAGTCTGAAGTGTTTAGAATATTTTAAAGCCCAGCAAACATATAAATTATCATATATTCTGGAAAAGTCCCTGAACAATTTAGCAACAGCAAAAGCATCATTTGTGAATGTGTGTGTGCATTATTGTGCATGCATGCATGTATGCATGAGTATGCATGTATGTGCTGTTGTGCATGCATGTACATGTGGAAACCAAGAGATTAATGTTGAGTACCTTCTCGAGTGCTCTTCACTGTATTATACATTTTTGAGAATGTGTCTCTCACTCACTGTGGAGGTTGTCAATTTGGACATACTAATTGGCTAGCAAAGCCCCAGTGAGAGATCAGCCCCAGAGATCTTCTGTCTCTGCCTCTGCTGTGCTAGGATTACAGTCATGTACCACATGCCTAGCTTTTACATGGGTTTCGTGGGATCGAACTCAGGTCCTCATGCTTGTGTGGCACTCTATCAACTAAGCCATTCCCCAGCCCTCTATTACTTTTCCTATAGGCCTTTAGGCCTTCAAATAATCCAGGTCAAAAATCTCATCATATTATCACAGCAGCCTCTGTCATTACTGTTCAGTGTGAAACCTTTTCCCACAACATCTAGAAGAGCTGGATTCAGATCTAGGAGTGATTTCACACCCTGGCTGTCACTTCAGTCATATGACAGCACCTCTGGGAGAGCCTAACATGGGGATGACTGCCTCGCCCTCACAGAACAGCTGTGCCTGCTCAGGGTATGATGGTGTCCAAAGCAGCGAAAACTCCCAAAAATGGCACTCACAGATCTATAAGCTGATGTTTACAGTGCATCGTGACTTGTCTCAGGGCTCCTAGAGGTTCACTAAGTCCCCTCCTGGCTGCTCAGGATGGGGTCCCTTCCCCTAGGCATGCATTTTTCTTGCGTTGGTGTTGTGCTGGATTCAATGCTCTCTCTAGGTGCACCCTGGCCTGCTAGGGTCTGCACTTAGGGCCAGGGTTAAGGGAAGCTGGTTTGGGGGGACCTATACCCAGAGTCCAGGGGTGGTACTTCTGAGCATATTTATGTAGCTCCCGCAGGACCGTGTTCTCAGAACTGACAGGCTTCAGGGTCGGGGCGTTGGCCACCAAGCAGTTCAGTTCCTGCAGCTGGTCTTTGTATTGCTGTGTTCTCTCCTGGAAGGCTTTCACACAGTAGTCCATGTGGTCCTCGCTGGGGGTTCCCTGGCAGCTGAGCCACGGAATGAAGCCTGCAAGAGTGCAGGGAATCACACAGCCTGAGAGAGGCAGCCAGCTAGGGGCTGAGAGCCTGCCTCTCTGTACCCCACCACTGCAGCCTCTACTTGGCTCCCCTCCACTGCCAGCAAGTCTACATTTTTCCAAAGGCCATTAATTCAAGCAGTGCTGTTGTTCCCACCATGACTGGGCCCTCCCAAGGCTGCAAGAAAACGACCTTGGAGCTGGGGAGGGAAGGTCCGCTTCAACAAAAGCAATGACAGTCATACTCTTTGATAGCAAAGCCCCCGATGTCAGGCTGAACAGCATATGGGGAAAGCATTTAATGGGCCCAAATGATAGTCTGAGGAGTAATTGAAATTATTCATCTTTTTAGAGAGAAAGCTTATTTTCCTTGACACTTCCCAAATGCAATCTGGGATCTTTCTTGCCAGACCATAGGGAAATTGCAGGCCTATTAAAAGCAGAGACCTATTACACAAAAAAGTAAATTCATTATCTGCAAGACCCACCCCTAGGACAATTACAAAATAACATGTAATCATTACAATTAGTAAGGGTAAAACACAACTCTTTATTTAAACTGGATGCTGAATCCTAAGTACTATAATATTGTCACAATAAAACCATTTTTTTAAAGGAACAGATGAGGAAAACTGGTTAAGAACTTAGTTTTAAGCTGCAAAGTAAATAAATAAATAGTTCTCAGTCTTGATGACTACTGTTTTTGTCTTCACTCCTCAGGAAAGAAAACTTGGTTTGGTGGTTGAACACAGCTCCAACCTGTGTGCCCTGCAACAAGGCACCTTCAGGAAGACCCTAATGGGCTGACTTTGGCAGCGTTGAAGTCCTACACCCATCATCTATTATAATTTGGATGTTAAATGTGCCCCCACAGGCTCATGTGTTTGAAACCTGGTCCCCACTTGGTGGTGCTGTTTGGGGAACTGGGGAACCTTTAGGAGGTAGGGCCTAAATGAAATAAGTGGGTTGCTAGGAGGAGGGTTTTGAGGTTGATAGCCTAGCATCACTTCTTGCCCTCTCTCTGCTTCTTGGTCCGACAAAGTGTGAGGAGGCCTAGCCACATATTCCCACAGCCGTGCCTTCCCAGACATGATGGTTTGCACCCTCAAAATGGAAGCCAGAATAAACCCTTCCTCCCTTCAATTCCTTTTTATCAGGTACTTGGTCACAGCAACAAGAAACGTTAATACACCATCAAATTTCCCCAAGCCTTGCATAATCAAAATATGTCCTATAATGTCATGGAAACCCGAGGCCCTTTCTGAAGTGGCAACTCTGCCACCAGGTTCTACTTTGATCCATACAGATTTTATGTATGTGTTTATATGCACATTTACACCACTCATAGACCCAGTACTAGCAGTCACCTTACTGGATCTTGCCAAGGACCAGGACACTTAAAGGAGCATATATATGCCGGGTCCTTTAATCATTACAATAACCATAGAGAGGGCTCCATGTGATGGAGTACACTGGGTACCTCAAATGGATATATCCAAGCCCTTAACCCCTGATGCCTGTGAACATGCTACTTCTAGGAAACAGGGTCTTAGAAGATGTAATTAAGGACCTAGAAATGAGATCACTTTAGATTTATGGTGGTTCCCAAAGGCAATGACTGGTGTCTTTATAAGACAGAAAGGAAAGACTGGAGACCCTCAAACTTAGAGACAAGCATCACTTCAAGAATCAGGTGACCATGGAGGAGATCACTGGACTGATGCTACTTGAGCCAGAGCTCCTGGGAGCTACCAGCAGCTGAAAAGAGCAACAGAAGAGCACTGTGATTTTTAGACTTCTAGTCTCAAGGACTGGGAAATATTATGTTTCTACCATTTTAAATTATCTAGCTTATGGTAATTCCTAAGAGCATCTTGGGAAACAAATATCTCCATTTTAGAGTAAGCCCTTGGAACCAGGGATCTGGTTTATAACTGAAGTCCACTCTATCAGCCAGCTTTGAGTATGATGGTGGTGCTACCTCTCAGCCTCAACCCTTGAAAGTCATTCTTTTACACCCAAGGACTCTTGCACATGTGCAGTAAGTTGTTGAGACTGGAACCATTACTTACACAGTAGGGGAGTTACTTACAGTCATGTAGATAGTGGCCAAATATATAATGGTATATACTAAATCTAAGCTTGTTAGAACCCAAAACGTATTCTCTTGTCAAGTAGGACCAGGGTGAGGCTGGGCAACTTTGGAATACTGTCCAAGCATAGCCCCCTTCTGAGAACAGTTAGGTATGAAAATTAAGGGCCCACAGAAACCCACTGGATTTATCAATTATAAGGATTTCCCATAGTTCTCAGTATCTCAGAAGTCTGAGGAAGAGCTTTTAGTAATGGGAAACAGTTGCTTTAGTGTGCCAAGGACAGAGGCAAGGACAGGACCTTAAGTGCTACAACCAGGACAGTCACAGGAAAACCAGGACAGGTGGTCATTCAACCTTTAGATGATGTGAAAAAGAAGGAGAAACTAAGGACAACCCTGTGGGAGACTTGAAGAAGCCCAACTTGAGAAGGACAAAGCTCCAACTTACCTACCGCATGTGTCTATCTTCAATCATTATGTCTAGCCTAATCCACAATTCCACATGCATTAAATGCTTGCTGTGAATTAAATGCTTCCTATGTATCAGGCGACCAGGGTGAGGCTGGGCAACTTTGGAATACTGTCCAAGCATAGCCCCCTTCTGAGAACAGTTAGGTATGAAAATTAAGGGCCCACAGAAACCCACTGGATTTATCAATTATAAGGATTTCCCATAGTTCTCAGTATCTCAGAAGTCTGAGGAAGAGCTTTTAGTAATGGGAAACAGTTGCTTTAGTGTGCCAAGGACAGAGGCAAGGACAGGACCTTAAGTGCTACAACCAGGACAGTCACAGGAAAACCAGGACAGGTGGTCATTCAACCTTTAGATGATGTGAAAAAGAAGGAGAAACTAAGGACAACCCTGTGGGAGACTTGAAGAAGCCCAACCTTTAGATGATGTGAAAAAGAAGGAGAAACTAAGGACAACCCTGTGGGAGACTTGAAGAAGCCCAACTTGAGAAGGACAAAGCTCCAACTTACCTACCGCATGTGTCTATCTTCAATCATTATGTCTAGCCTAATCCACAATTCCACATGCATTAAATGCTTGCTGTGAATTAAATGCTTCCTATGTATCAGGCCATGCCCTGGCAGACTTCACCTAAGTATTTTCAATTATTCAAGCATAGCTATCAGCCTCGTACAGCATTAGGTGCTCTCCATGCGTCTTAAAAGCTGGAGTGCTTACACTGGCCCAGTTAGCCACGGACACAGACAGTGGGCCAAGACAGGGACAGAGACCTTAGTGTGTTCTGAGCACTGCCACTTACCACTGTATCCTGGTGTGATGGGTAGCTTTCTCATGAAGGTCTTGGAAGACTCCATGATTTCACTCTGTTAATGAAGGGAAGGGGGAATGAAATGGTTTCATCTAATACCAGCTATATAAAAAGCAAGACCCTTTCCCTCACCAGGGATCACCGGTGGTCTCCTCCAGTGGACCAGAGTGTGCATCTGAAGTCTGTGGCCCTTCTATGTCTTTTCTGCCAAGCCAGCTCATCTCTTTATAGTGATGCCTTTGTGGCCAGGAGCAGGGGCCTGAAGGGAGAGGAGAGCTGAGAATAGGAGTCGACCATCAGCAACTAGAGGTGTTAAAGCAGATCAGCACTACCACGCCAAGAGCAGTGGGAGCTGAATCACATCCAGACCCACCTAACCCCTGCCATCCTGTACCTGATGCCAGAGAGATGGGGCTGGTCTTAGAATCTGACAGACCTGGCTGAGAACCTAGATTCAACACACACTGACCATCTGCTGATTAAGAGTTGTTCTGTTTTCCATGTGGTAAGAACTAAACTCTCTCAATAGCTCTGTGACATAAATACTGCAGTACTATTATACCCATTTCCAGATAGGATTAAAAAGACAACAGACACTTATAGAATACCAGCTATGGGGCATGGCTGAAGGGAACTATCTTCTTAAGTGCTACAGTATTCCCAAGGGTCAGCATGTACTGGGGTCCCCAATAGACGAGAAAAACAAGGCATGGAGATTACTTTGGTGCAGGGCTCTGGAGTGAAAGGGGTATGAACAGATGTCTGCTAAATTCTCCGGGGTGGGGGTAGGGGTGGAGGTGGGAGGGGTATATTCTCCACCCCCTTTCCGCCTAGCCCCTGCTCTCACCTGGGCAGGCCTGAGCACCACCTGGCCTCCGCCCTGGCCTCCTGGCTTCCAGCCCTCTCTGGCCTTTGTGAGCTCACTCACAAAGCTAGGTCTGGGCAGATGCGGAATCCATCCGGGATCTTTGGAACCAGCCCTGCCCCCTACGCGAGAACCAGGGTGGGGGTGGGGAGGTGGACAACACCGGAACTGCAACTGGGTCTCAGAGTCCAAGCTCCTGGAAGACGATAAGCCCAGTGAACTTGGCAGTTAATCTAGCGGTGGGTTCTGCCCTGCACGTGCAAAGTCCACGTTTGCCCCATAAATCTTTGTCTTCAGAGCTGTTGCCTATACCTTGAGTACCTCATCTCCACCAGTGGAGGCGGGGCGCTTGGGTCACAGCTGCTGTTCTGCGGTGTGGACACAGCCTGAGCGCTGTTCGCTGTGCGCAGCCGTGCCACAGACCCGCCCCAGAAGAGGTGCAAGGTGGTATCCAAACCCCACCAAAGTCAAGGCCCTGTGAGGGGCAGGAGGCAGTTAGGGAGAGAAAGGTGCCATGTTCCATGTTGACTTCCAAACATAGGCAATCTCTTTAGCCCAATACCATCCCCCGACCCTGCCCCTTCATTCTCCCCCCTGAAAGCTGTTTTGTTGGTTGGTTGGTATGTTTGTTGTTTTGGGTTTTTAGTTTGTTTTCCCTAGGGCCCCAGGCCAAGTTAAAGTTTACCAAAGTGAAGGTGTGCCTGGGGAAGTGGTCATATTTTGTATCAGTGTGTGTATGTATCTGTGTATGTGTGTCTGTGTCTCGTGAGCACGTATTTTGAGACCGGATCTCCCTGCAGTCCCAAGATGGTGTGGAACTCTCTATATAAACCAAGCTGGCCTCAATCTCACAGATGTCTGCCTGCCTCTCCCTCCTGAGTGCTGGGATAAAGGCTTGTGCCACCACCCCTGGCTCTATCATTTTACAGGAGGAAAAGGAGCCTGAGCTTTTATTTCATTGGACTGAAAGGCACTGAAATGCCCCTGTGTGAACCAAATGGGTCATACAGTAGGCCTACAGCTCACCTGTCCTGCTGCCTTACAGAGAAGGAAACACCCACCTGGCAGCCTTACGGTTCTTTCCATTGCTCAGGTGATGTTTGGTTAATGAATTCCCGGGCTAACCTGCTTCTACTCTCCTTGAGACTGAACTTTAGATCAAAGCAGGTGGAGCTGACCACCATTTACACTCCCTACCCCCTAGACTCCTGGAACCACACCTTAAGCCATCCAGACCCTTCTAGCCAACTCAGAATGTGCCCAGGGGTAGAGCCTAGAAGAAAGCCAGGGATCTAGACAGCCAGCTTCAGGAGGGCAGGCACTGTCCCAGGCCCTCTACATTTTTAATGACTGATTTGGATGACATGAGTCATCACTTGACCCTGCCTATCTACTGTCTGTCTAAACCACTTTCTTCCCACTTGGAGGGAAACAGGACTCGGTGTCTATGGAGCCTTGGTTAGCAAAGCTTACCTCACCTGGGACAGGACCTTAGGAGAGGGAGGAAGTCAGCAATGATCCCTCTATAATTTCACCTACAAACCCAAAATGTGAAAAGAAAATATAACCTGGGCCACATGAAATTCAGTTTTACTTTATTAGAATCTGTGAAGACAAGAGAGTTTGCAGATACAATCCTGCCTAGTTGTGAATTGCTGCAAAATTCTGTGGTTTGGATCTATCTTACAGTGCTCAAGACTCCTGATGGCTGAGATCTTAGAATATTGTTCCACATTTCAAGCAGATGAGCGGTGTTAGAGACATTATGGCCAACAACTTTTACACTAGCCATCCATGTAAGCCAGTCCCCTGCATACATATGCAGCTTAATCATGGCCATTACATCGCTACAATGAGAAATTCGATCTTCATCTAATAATGCATTTTGACTCCTGTTTATATTGGTGCATGCGATTCCTTGCTACCCTGGCAATTGACCAGACCTGGACTCTAAAAGCTAAACTTGGTCTAAATAACATTCTAAGAGTGGGGCAGGCTGTCATCTGGACTCAGTCATCACTCTGCACAACTCTCCTGTGGCAGTGGCTCTTTCCTACTGTATGCCTGTGCCTGTCACTCAGCATTTATGAACCCCTGCTCTGTACAGATAAGGTGATTAGGAATCTAGATAATATATGCAAAGAACAAATAACTGGTCAAGACCATAGACCTAGAAACGTCCCAAGATTAGGAAATGTGTTCCAAGTGACATATCCAGTGTTGTTACTCAAGATTATTTCAGTGGAAGGTAGGGATAGACTCAAGGGGGGCTTTGTTTAAGGAGTTTGACTACTGGGGCTGTATCTCTGGGGCCAGAAGAAAGTCCAGTAAAATTATCACCCCTTCTCTACAGTTTGCTAATATGGCAGACTTCTATTAGCTCATTTAAGTGAAATAGGAGGCACAGAGCTATCCTAAGTGTGAGGTGAGAAGCGCTTTACCTTAGCAAGGAAAAGAAGGGCTTGACTTTATTGCTCCCACTTACACTCAACCCACAGAAAAGAAAACATTGGTTTATGTACCATTTGGTTCCTTCCTTTGACCCTGAATTACTGAAAACACCATACATAGTGCACCATGCTTTGTCCTCAGAGTGACTGCTTTACCCCGCAATGGGAGGCTAACAATCCTGCCGGATGCCAAGCATTTTGGTAGGCTTTTTTTTACAGTCATGTTGCTTACAAAACCAGACGATCAGCTCTCCAAGTCTGGACAGGAGAATTGATTTACATAGAACCTATGCATTTTTGCGAAGCGTGTGCATGTGGAAGGGTCTGATGAAGCTGTTGATCCGGGTGGTCCATGTGATCAGAAGAGTACTCTGACCCAAGGCACCTCTGTCTATTGCTCAGTCTTGCGTACACTGTCCTCTGCTGCTTGGTATTGGCACAAGTCAGTGATCAGTGAGAGCAATTAAGAAATGAAGCAGCTTATGGGCAGCAAAATCAACCAAAATTAAGAGCATTTTCCTTTTCAAATAAGAGAAGCACACTGTAGAAATAAAGATTCTGTACAAGATTCTAATCATGTATATACATAAAATTATGTTCATTATAACAAAATTGAAAGTCTTTGTAGACCATGGCTGACCACACCAAAGAGAGAGCCATGGCATCATGCTTCTGAAACAGAGAAGGCAAGAGAGCCCTAGCAAACACACCTTGACACCTGGATACGATTTCCTGCAACTCACTTTGGGGCTTGAATTCTCTCGTTCTATGGTTTGATAGCAGTTCACATTCTAGCAGGGAATTCTGCAGCAGGCAGTGTGAAAAAGAAGAGTTCAGTTGGAATTGGAAATGCTATTTAAAATCTGCATATTGGCTAATGATAATGGGTTTGTGGATCCAATTTGCATTTGCTGTCCCTTTCCTCATTCTCCATTCATCCATTCATCCATTCATTCATTCATTATACACGCCTCCAGTGATCTGAGATCAGAATGAATCCCAGCAGGTGGGAAAGGCAGCTTTGAACAGATCAGATGGACTGAGTCAGGTTCTTGATTCTTTATCCTCAGTTGGCTCCTGAATGTTGGGGGGAGACTGGCTTTGTACAGAGGAAAGGAGAGAACACAGAACCACTGGCTGGCTCCGCGGGCAGCTCCATTCCTGGGGTTCCTTCTGTGCCATCTTTTCCCTCCCCTGGTCCTTCCTGTGAGGGTTAAAATGCACCCCCCGTGGAGGGGGGCAGGTAGATTTCCAAGTCCACTCACCAAGAGGGCAAGGTATACTTGTCCCCAAGGGAACTCTGACTGGAAGGCTAGAGGCTACAGGCTATAGACACAGCTTCAGGGACAAACCTAAAACTAGAAATTCTCCCATTCCAGCTGATCCCTAATCATACGGGGGTATATGCTAAAATGCAGATCCTGGCCCTCCTCCTCAAGTCAGCTCCAGATAAAAGGGATTGGATCCAGGAACCTGCTCCTGACAAGCACCCAGGCAATTCTGAGGCATGTGAGCCACAGTCCTGCTTTAGAAGAAGTTGGCTTCACTGGCCAAGTCTAGATTTACACACTATTTTTAGGCAAACTGGAAAAGCTTGAGATTTTGACGAAACATTTCATGGACTAGACAAAGCCTCCTTTCATTGAAATCATTGTATTCCTATCAAGATTGGGACAGAACAGCTCAAATTCTTAGGGGAATGAAGAGGCACAGGAAGAAGGGTTGAAATTTGCATGGTTCTCAAGGCAAGGGCCTACTCTGCACTTTTGGGTGACATAACAAGGCAAATGGCAAGTTCATTTTTGCAAACTAAATTCTTACCAAGATGGCCTAGAATTACTTAAGAACTCTGAAGTTGGGATTCATTGTTCTGGGAGTTGTGGTCCCGCTTGCTATAGTTTAAGTACCCCCCCTCCCAGTCAACTGTGGTGCAAAAATACAGTACAGTAAGATACTGTGAGAGACCACATTCATATAATCTTATCAAAGTATGTTTTTATAATTGTTCTATTTCATTTAGCTATTGTTTCTAATCTCTTACTAATTTATTAAACTGATCATTATCATAGGTATGTAAGTGTAGGAAAAAAAACACTAGTATATATAAGGTTTGGTATCATGTATGGTTTGGCATCCACTGGGGACCTCAAAACTGCATCCCTTGTAGATAAAAGGGGACTGCTGTAATTTGGAATAAGTAACTCTTTAGTGTCCTTTTCCATCAAAGAAAGCTTTACCTGCTGGATAACTGAGGTACCAACCCTCTTATTCCCCAAAATCCTAAGGTTAGCCAAGCTGCCATATTCTTTACTGAACCTTCTTGGCATTTAAATTAGATGAGAAGCTAAAAGAGTGCCCAATGTAGGCAGTCTTCTCCCACCAGCTAAAATTGCTCCAAGTTCCCACTGAGTCACCACTTTGAGTCCCATGATGAATGGAAGAAATTAGCTGCAGATGGCTGGCATTTCATATTGACTGCCATCCAAAACAGTTTTAAAAGACCTCAAATGAAGATTCTCTCCTAGCTAAAAGATCTCCCTTCAGATCTTAAAAGATGGCAGTCAGGCATCCTAAGTCCTACCTTACAGGGACCTCTTCAAAGCAAGCTGCTGAAATGAACCGGTTCCCTCGGCAAGAGCTGTTTTCCCACTCTGGTACCTGTATAAGCTAGCTACTCTTCTAGGCTCCTTGAATTCCCTATTCTCAGACCTTAATATTAATTTCTGAGTTTTTTGACTCCAGTGTGCCCTCAAAAAAAAAAAAAAGTCTTTAGTTACTTCTCACCCTGGTTGTTTTCATCTTTCTTTTTGAAATTCAGGTGAGCAATGGCAAGGGTCAAGGTCAGGGATAAAATGGTAAGTAGAACAGTCATGGTTGAGGTCAGCTAATGCAGATGAGTTGAGTCCCAGGGGGCAGGTGGCAGGGAAGGACGGTTAGTAATTTAAGAAGTCGATCCCCACTTTGACGCTCTTTGAGGTGGCTATGTCAATGGCTGTGGCCTTGATCTCAGTGTCCCCAAACTGCATGAGGGTCTGGATTTCCCTGCGGGCAGGCACCGCTGTGCCGCTGGTCCCCGTGAGATCCAAGCGGAGCGTGCCACACTTCTTCACCCCTGGGTCGGTGATAAAACTGACACTGTCATGCTCAGAGCTGTAGATGTTGATAACGATGATGAGCTGGGAGGGCTTGGCTGGAGTATAGCTGCGCTTGACCAGCTCCCCCAGGGCCACGGACTGGTCGGCAGAGATGAACTTGTCGAAGACATCAGTGCACCAGCGTGTGCCATCCTTTACCAGCAGCTTCTCAGGTGGGTGCTTGCCCTCCACAAAGCGGTTCAGCACACCCACCCCGTAGGTGAGCGGGGACCGGCGTACCTTGATGACTGCAGGGTCCAGGCCAAAGAGGACAGCACCCTTGAGGATGGTGAGGCCCACGTCCTGGGGGATGATGATCCGGCACTTGTCACCAAAGGCAGCCTGCACTGCCTGCTGCAGGAGAGGTGCCTCTGCAAAGCCCCCCACCAGGAAGAGGAACTTGACTGTGGATACCTCAGGCTTCTGAAACAGGTCCCCTGAAAGGGAAGAGGAAGGAAGATCAGGTCACTAAAAGCAAGCAAGCAAGTAGTACTGGGCTGCCTGAGCCTATGGGAGTCTGCTAAACTGTGAGCATCGGCTGAAGGCTGGCTTGGCGTGGACTCATTGGACTGAATTTTTGTGGAGCTGGTGGTTTGAAGGAAAGGAGTTTACACATCGTACGCTTAGGAATAAAGGCCAGAGCTGCTGCCAAGTAGAAGCCCAATTTATCAGAAGTGGTAATGTTTGTCATTAGAATTCCTTCCTCATAAGAATATTAGCTCTCTGAATCTATGGTTCTGGTAAGCCCACACTGTTATCTTTCACAAAAGTAGGTGAGGGATACATAAAGGATGTGTTGAAATCCTGAAAAAAAGTCCCTGTTAGGATGACAACATGGACAGACTGTCTTCTTGTTGGAAACCTTCTTTTGGTTCATACAACAGTTCCTTCTCCCCTAGCAGGGTAACGATTCCTAAATTTTCTTGATACTTCAAACAAGACACAGTCCCTAGGGCCTGTCACTCTGGGGTAAAATGGCTTCAGAGATTCCCGATCTCTGACCTTTGCCAAAGTGAAGTCCAGGTAAGGACAAGTTCTTGTAGTACCAGAGAGGCAGAATACGGAGCCTATGAGCAGCAACCTCCCTCAGATGTGCCTGCCCAAGCCTTGCCCACTCCTGTGGGCTCCAGCCTGTAGCTCTCAGACCTAGATCCACTACCAACTGGGCTGTATGAATACTGCTCTTTGCTCTGTCCCAGCAAGTGGCCAAGACCTGGCTGATACTCACGGAGGTGCTCAATGATGCTGTCTATGGTTGGCTTAAAGAGGGCGTTCATGGCATCTGGACTCATCCTCAGCATCCCCTGGGAGGACCACTTCACAAAATCCACACTGGAAATAGCATCAAGAGGGACAAGCAGTAAGTTGAGGGCACAACACCCAGGTTTATCCACACATATATGTTCTGGAAAACATTTATCACATCATGGGCTAAAGGAGTTCACAAAGTCAAAAGCATCCTTGGAAATCCCCTAAACTGCCAAGACTTGGACTCTCAGAAGTTCAAGAACTAAGACATAACCTCATCTGTTTCTTTTTACTGCTGCCAAACGTCCCCTGGGAAAATGAAGGCTAAAGTCCAGTGAGGAGACAAAGACACCCAGGACGTCTGCTTTTGGAGGACCACACTGTTACCAATGATGGTTGAATGCAAGCATGCTAAAGGCCCAGAGGATATGTGTGCTGTACTGCTGTAAATGCTGTAGAACTGCTCAGGGGCATCCCTCCAGCCCTCCAGCCCCCTGCAGCATCATAGAGATAACCCTAATCTTCTAGGGTCTCTAGCTAAGACACAGCATGCCCAGAAGCAGCAGTGGAACAGAAAGAGCACCGAATAGGGACCTGGGGAGGCTGGGCTTCTGTGTGGCCCCATCACTTAGCAGTTGTGAACTCTGGCCATGTTGGCCTCCATCTTCCCTGAGCTCGGTCTTCTCAGCTGGGAGCCAAGGATAACAGGTCTCACCTTAACTTCCCTCCCAGGAGAGGTTGTGCAGATTGAGTTAGGTGTCGTATGTGAAAACACTTAAAAGTTTTAGGCACTAAACCAATGAGGCCAGGAACTATCAGTTATCCAAACCCACAGGAGAGATCCCATCTGCTTTGAGGGTCAGGGATCATGCAAATGGTGCTTCAGTCTCTGAGGCAAAGCACACACTGCTGCTTCCCAGCAACTTATTTGGATGCTGCCAGGCTTTCTCAGCCAGGACATCCTTCCATGGTACAGAACAAAGGGCAATGTGGTAGGCGATGGGATGACCCAATGGCTAGCTGTAGCAAGTTTCCTCATTGGGAGGGTTGGCAGACTCCAGGAATTGGACATTTAGGAAGCCAGAGGGCTGGTGTTCTATGCAATGAACAAGTGGGGCAGAGAGAACATCAGCCCAGTAAGACAGCCTGCTATGGCCCTCTGCAGAGGGAAAAAACAAACAAATCATAATCAAATCTATTTTGTTTCCTACTAAAAGGAACCAAGTCAGGTGTGGTAGTACATGGCTTTAGTCCAAGCACTCAAGAGGCAAAGGCAGGCAGATCTCTGTGAGTTCAAGGCCAGTGTGGTCTACATACTGAGTTCTAGGTCAGCTGGGGCTACAGGGAGACCCTGTCTCAAAAAGACAAAAGACCAAAGAAGGAAAAAAAGAGAGCAGAAGGTGTCAAAGACTCTTGCTGTGTCAGAGACTCAGAGCCAAGTGAAGGAGGCTCCTGCAGTCCAACATGAAACGAATGAGCATCAATAAGGTCAGAATTACTATGGTTTAAAACATATTAAACATGCTTAAATCCATGTTTCCTACAAAATGAAACTCATTACTACTTTGGAGACTGCTAGGATCGGAGGGAAAAATAAATAGAAAAGGAGTGATGTAAGCTAATAACCATGGAGCTACCCCAGGGAAGTGTGGACCTAGGTAGTGATCATCAGTGGCTGCTGACATCACAAGAGACATGCAGACCTCGCATGTATCCTGATGTGAGGTATTAAACCTCATAGCTTCTGTGACTCTCTGCATAAGATTAGCATAGAAAATGGGCCTCTCAATATCCTGTCATGGAGGAAGACGGGACTCATGAGACCCAAGCCTTCCCTGAGGACTGATAGGCAGCTAATGGTTGCTGAGAGTGATAAGACGTTTTTCATAGTCATAGTGTAGTCATTGGTGAGGTTCCCATGCTCCTGCAAATAACCCCTCACCCATGTTCCTGTAGGCAGGCCACCCTAATGAAACTGGGTCACATACACGCATAGCATGAAAGTAGAAGACGGACTAGCTGGGAAGAGGAAGGGGATCTGAATGGGAAGAGGACATGAGAGGGAATACCAAGGGGTGACTGTGATCAAAATATACTAATGTGTGTGGAAATGTCATAATGAAACCTGTTGTGTACAATTATTATATGATAATAAAAAACATAAAAAAATACTGCCACCCATTAAGATTTGCCAAAAAAATCAAACTTGAATTTGATTACGGCGGGAAGTCAATCTGTCTGTTTGCAAGAGCCCAGCAGGGGACAGAAGAACAGATCATGGAACCCACAGGCATGCTGTGAGCAAAACGGAGACAGGGAGACTGGGGGTGGTCATCCAGGCTGCCATCTATTACACTGTGATAGGCAAGTTATCCTGAATGTAGTGACCATTTCACTCTGGATATGGATATAAAAAATTATTTTTAAGACAGGATCTTGTTGGGGCTGGAGAGATGGCTCAGGAGTTAGGAGCACTGGCTGTTCTTACAGAGGACTTAGGTTCAGTTCCCACCACCTACACGGCAGCTAACAGCTGCCCTTAACTCTAGTTCCAAGAAATCTGACGCCCTCTTCTGGCCTCTACGGGAAGGAGACACAAACACAGTGCACTTACATATGTGTAGGCAAAACAATGTACATACTGTACTTATATACATGTAGGCAAAACACTCACATGAAAATAAAATCTTTAAAAAGGTAAAAAGACAGGGTCTTGCTATATAGCCCAAGCTACCCTTGAACTCAAGACACCCTTGTCTCAGCTTCCCTTTTGCTGAATTAGAGGCATGTATCATCACACATGGCTCAAATAATCAGAAACTCATGATTATTTTCTATCTATTTTAAAGTTCAGCATTAATTTGTCTTCCAGATGTATTCATTTTGCAGCAAAGTGAACTGAAAACACAAGGGATTCAGAGAAGCAGGAAACTAATTCCCATGGGATTTACTCTATAAACATCTATTCAAATGAACAAAGCTCTCTTCTAGACACTATCATAGCAGTGGCCCAAACAAAACCAACCTGTTTTCACAAAGCTATTGTTTTTGAGTAAATATAGCAGCTGTCACATAGATCACACTTGCTATGACTCAGGTATCGTGCTAAGCACCTATCAGACATGAATTCATTTCATCTGCACACTAATACTTTGAGGTAAGTAGAATTATTACCCCCATTTTCCATACTAAAAATAAACTGAGGCATACATAAATTGAGTCACTTGAAGTGTGTAGGATTAGAACTCACAGTCCACACCAGCTTCCTCCCTCCCATCCACAGTCTACCCCCAGCCTGACTCACTTGCTCTTCCTCAAGGCATGCTCCACACTGTGCCCTCGGAACTTCTTGTAGTAATCGATGAAGGAGAAGGGCAGAGTGATATTCAGAGGGTTTGTTCTGTCTGGTGCGGCAGCTCTTTTGCGAGACTCAAATGCAATCATTAAGTCTACCCAGGCTGCTGGGCGTTTGATCTTGAACTGTTCAATAAAATCCTCTCCAAATATTTTACAAAGTAGTTTTTCAAATTCATAATCTACTCCCAGAGATCCATAGGGTCCACCTGAGTAGAGAACAAAACTGTATGTTAAAAACCATCAGACTGAAACCAAATTCTGATAAGCAGGCCTTCCCTGTGTTCTTTGCAGCATGAAGACACATAGACTCGGACCCACTTATGGTTAAACGTTTCCACTCAAACCTCAACACTCCATTCTTATTCCATGGGGAATCATGTATCAACAGTTTAGATCAATTATATTTTAAAGAAGATCAATACACCTAAGTAACTGCAAGCATCACACTATACCCACCCAGGAAACCCAAAGGCAGGGTCTAGAAAAATCAGCGGGCTTCCATTAGGCCTTGTGTGGTCTGCTCATCATTATCCCACCAGGCCTCTGTTCTCCGTCACTCATATCCCTTGCTTTGGTGAGCTTGGTCTCAGTGTAGGTGCCCTAAGACCTAGAATGCTGGTCTTAGATCTCAGTCAGAGGTGACATCTCTTGCAGAACTTTCAGAAAAAGAGTCCCTTGGCCAATTTGATGCCTGAACTCAAGTGCTGGTGGTTTGTGTTTGAAAGGACCTTTAAATGCATTTTGCTTCCCAATTGCACATAGACAAGAGGGCCCTCTACCACCCACAGCCCATATACACTGAGAGAAATTGGAAATGAGTGAATTGGAAATGGCTGAGGGTTGTGAAGGCTTGCTAGCCAGGCAGTGGCTCACCTGTTGCTTTATACAGTTCCTTAAGGTGTCCCTCTGGTAACCGTATCTGATGGACTGTCAGGTCTACAGTGCCTCCGCCACTGTCTACAACCACATATTTGTCACCTGGTATAAAAGACAACAATCTTCTGGATGGAACATGTATCTGCTCCACCATGAACAAGCTGGTGTGCAATCGCTTATACCCACCTATGTACCACCAACACCCTCCCCTCATTAACACAGCGGTTTTGCTAGTTATTAGCAGCATAGCAAGTCATTCATAGTTGAAGAGATGCAATCATGCTTGTCCATGGGCAGGCAGACATGAATGATGAGCCCAGGTGAGTGAAACTTGAAGACCAAAGTAACTGTGTCACACAGTGTTGTATCCCTGCTGCTGATGCCCATGACCTCCTGTTCATGGAAGCACAAGACTTCCTCCAGGACTGGGGAGCTCCAATGCCTGCCTTCCTTGGGAAGAGTCCATCTAGATGGTTCTCTAGCATTCAAAATGGAGGCCCCCAAAGGGCTCTCCCTGAGGGAGTGGCTTTTAAAGCCCACTGCTACTGAACATTTTCCCAAAGTGCAAAAGGAATAAACGAGCAAATGCATTTTTTGGCAGCAATGAAATAAAATTAAGAATTGAGCAAGGGCAAAAGACATTGAAAAACGCTACCTTCCTCCAACTCCGACCAGATTTCTCCTATGACATTCTCCACCAAAAAGGTCCGACTCTGCCGGTTCCGCCGCACATGTTCTTTAGCTAGTGGCAGACAGAAAGAAAACAGCGATGAGTAAGAAAGCATGGAAAAGCGATAGTCATCTGCAGTCAGTGGAGTCAACAGCACGACCAGGTTTAGGGATGGAACATTTCCTGACACTCGATCAAAAGGATTAAAAAACACAGCATTAAAAACCACAGAGTCAGCTCTTCTGAGAGAAAGTGGGTCTTCCACCAGCCCTGGTCTTTGGCCTGTGCCCAGCTGGAAAGCCCACCCGATGAGATTCTTGCCTCTGGTAACATTCTTTGTGGGACTGGGTTAATAAAAATGGGCCAGATTCCCAGCTTTGCTGCCCCAGGGAGGAGGCTCTATGCCAAGCAGTTAAACAGTTTCACATCAACGAACTTTGGAATGCTGGGTATGTTTTCCTAATCTGGATCTCTGGGATGGATAAATGGATTGAGAACCATTTCCTGATGCTATTGAAGACAATGTGATCTTTGGCCACAAGGTGGCGCATTGGCCACAAGGTAGCATCGGAACGTGGCAAAGTCCAACACTGCCATGGCTCAGAGGCCCTGAACAGCATGGGCCTGTCTTCTGTCCCGACCTGTGGCTTTCTTGAACTGCTGAATGGCTGGGACATCTGTGGGGCAGAGAGGGCACAAGCTACTGCCCTACATTCAGAGGAGGAAACCCAGTTCGGTTCTTATAGTTCCCAGGATTCTTGGTTGGCAGCCTAAAATGAATCCTCAGGCCAGAGACCCTCACAACTTTGAGGTACAATACTTTGCAAGCTTGAAGAAGCAGAGGAATGGGACAGTTAGGGCCAAGAAAGGTATGCAAAAGAGTACTTGGAAACAGCAGACCATAGCCAAGGTGGGTGTTTGGACCAATTGCCTAAACCCTTTGGATCTCAGTTTCTTTATTCATAAAATGAGGATCTGGCTAGTTGATCTAAGTTCCAAATGGGCAGAGAAGGGACTGCTTCCTGTGTACCTGGAGTGACAGCCTGTGCACAGTAGGCGATAACAAGGCAGAATACCTACTATGAGTCCTGGTGTTCAACGAATGACAGCTGCTATGAGTGATTTATTAAAGCAGACCTATCTATCCAGCATCTCACCGTCCCTGTCACTGTGCCTCGGTTGTTTAAGTCCCCAAACTGGCTACTGCCTTTGAAATGTCCTGCAAATCCCTAGTTGCTGGTTATCCAGCCAAGCACCCTGGACCCTCTAGCTTCTTTCTACAAAGAACAGTGTTTGCAAAACAACTTCTCTGGGGATTTGACAGGCAAACCCCCAGCCAGCACCAAGTTCTTCAGAGCTTGGGTTAGAGTGGTCAGGGAGGCACCCCAGGAGGGCTCCCCAAACTGGGGCTTCACTTCTGTTTCTCCCACTGGCTCCGGATGTACTGTGTTGGAGTAGAGGTACAGTTTAGTTTGCCTAACATGCACAGGGCCGAGTTCAATCCTGAGCACAGCATAACCAAAACAAGAAATGAGCTATGCTGCAGACCTTGCAGTAGGGATCTGGTTTTCTCAAACTATCTAGATGGCCACTCATAAAAACCATGTGAATGGCATTTATAAACAGCACCTGAGTGAGACAGTCAGCCTATGTTCCTGAGATGGACAGAACTCATTCCCAATTCTCAAAGAATTATCTCAATTTTCAAGCAGATTAAGCCCAAGATTAGACACAAATGTATCTTTTATTGATCCCATGAAATCCTTCAGGAGTGAAATAATGCCTGCAGGGCTAAGGGTCCACCAGCTCCACAAACCCCACAAGCTTGTCAGATGTCCTGAAAAGAGCTCCCCCGGGGTCCCTTCAGCACCCTCTCCTCTGGGAGAGTTGTTCCAATTGTAATACAAAGCTGACAGCAGACACACAAACACACACACACACACACACACACACACACACACATACACACACACACCCCTCACTCACTACCCCTTCAAGGCATAGTGGCCAACAATTGGAGGATTCCAAAACAAAAAGGAAAGGCCCTTGTGAGCACACACAGACAGCAACAAATTCTACAAGCCACAGGACAGACATGGGCACACAGCAGTATGGAGATGTGACAGATTTAAAGGAAAGGTGACTAGAACTGAACTGAGCTCCTGAAGAAGGTCTTGTTCAAAATCAGATTCCCCTGAAGCCTGAGGGCTATACTTATCCAGTGTGTAACAGATCCTGATATTTACTAATTTCTGTTTATGAAGTAAAAATTAGCATGTAAGACACAAACTTAGCCTTTTTTTCCCAATGACACTGTGTGTGTATAACACTGTTTGAAATTTGATTTTTTTTTTTTGAGACAGAGTCTCCCTGCAATCCCAGCTGGCCTAGAACTCACTGCGTAGACCAGGCTGGCCTCCATCGCACAGAGATCCACCTGCCTCTGCCTCCTAGTGCTGGATTAAAGTCATGTACCCTATTTGAAATGTTAATGTGTATGAGTTCTTTGGCAGTAAGACCAGCTCTGGTATCCTGTGGATACCAGAGTCTATTAAAAGGGATAAGGTCTAACTCAGCTCTCAGGCTTAAAGAGAAGCCTCTTTCCATTCATTCTGGGTAAATCAGATCTAAGGTATAAACACATAGGCCCCTGGCAAACTGAGATTACCATTGCCTGGTAGCTGATGTTTATAGACAGCCAACTATAGGGATTAAAATGAAAAAGGGACAGTTATCCACATGAAGAAGGAGGAGGAAAGGTCAGAAGAAAGCCCCAGTATTCCCAGGGTGGGAATGTGCATCTACTCAAGGTGTGCCTGGACCAGGTCCCGGGGAGGGCAGACTCAGGCTTTTGGTGTGAGGACCAAGGAAAAGGTGGACCAAAGTTTGGTCAAGGCAATCCTCACTGGTGTTCCTCCTCCTCCTCCTGGACCTGAGACCTTCCAGGGCAGCTTGGAGGTGCCCACAGGTAGCAGGTGCATTTCTGCCTACCATATCCTCACAGAGCTCAGAGATGTGAAGCATAGCACTGCCCACCCCCCAACACACACAATATTCCCATTAACATCTATTCTCATGGGGATGCTTTGACCCTAACCACACCAGTCTAAAAACCTTGAAGCCCTGGATAGACCCTCAGAGCCTGGACAGAGGGCAAATAATTCTAGCGACTAAGACTGTGACCAACCTTTCTGCAGGTAACTATTAAAGAGGAAAACTCCTCAAAATGCTCAAGCTGGGCCTAGCTAAGCAAGTGCTCCTTCCCACAGCTAAGTGCACATCTCTCAGATCAGGACAAGTCAGCCCATTTGGTATGTACTAGAGATTGTGCTAAAGCACATAATGAGCTCATCACACACAAAGCAGCCTAGTGAGTAAGTCAGCTGTAAGTCAACAGTCTTAATGGAGGAATTAATAATGAGCAAATTGGATTAGACTAAGACCAAGTTAATAAGCGAAAAAGATTCAGATTGTAGTAAAATATAAGGATAAGAACTGTGCTCAGGGCACCCTCAGGTTCTCGGGGAGATACCCCTCAGAGGGTGATGAGTCAGGGTAACTAATGCTTAGTT
Source organism: Nannospalax galili (assembly GCF_000622305.1). Taxonomy (NCBI): domain Eukaryota; kingdom Metazoa; phylum Chordata; class Mammalia; order Rodentia; family Spalacidae; genus Nannospalax; species Nannospalax galili. The sequence goes on along the minus strand of NW_008332149.1, from coordinate 7,138,801 downwards.
TATGGGGTGGCCTGAAGAGCCAGGTAGGAAGACCCAGCAAAGAGGGGCTTAAGACTTGATTCCCCTGGAGTAGCCTGATCCTTTACAGCACAAGATGCCTTTAGTATCATCCAGGTTGAGTAATGTCTAGGAGTGGGGAGGGAAGAGTGGAGGGAGGGAGAGAGAGAGCAGAGGTACCCTGTGCAAACCCCGCTCCTACTGTGTCACTGGCGCTGTACCCATTGACCGCCGCCTTGCTGCTGAGCTCGATCATTTGGTGTAGCCGCAGCTTCCGGCAGTAGATGGAGGCAGCCTCGGGCTCCAGGGCAATAATGAGCTGCTCCGAGTTCTCAGGGGAGGCCAGGCCCGCCTGGAAGACAGAGACAAATGTTGGGACTTAGGGCTCACACTTGGAGTGTGGTTGACACCCCCAAGGTTTGTTCAGGGAGACATTCCCTCCAAAGGCCTCTGCAGAGCTTAACACTGGAAATGACTGTACACTAAGCTCCTAGACATCTCAGCATAAGCGAAGCACCCTTGGGAAACGCAAGGTGCTCTAGCGATGGGGTCTCTTGCCCTTGGGGCTTACTCTGGTCAGAACTGAAAAGCACCATGGAAGGGGCAGGGGGAGAATGAACTGTGAGTAAAGATGAGGTTCAACACACAAGTAGGGGGCAACAGAGTTGCAGTTGTCACCAAATTTTGAAAACCACCACAGGTAGAAGGCAGACGGATCCATTCCTGTGACAATGGACCACACCATCTGACCGAGGCTGAATAGATCCCACTCTTGGTGAACCACAGTGAGGCAAATGTATGACTTCCCTCCTGATGTCACCAGAGCACTGGGAGGGCTCCTGCCACTTGCCTACCAGTGTGACATATGAGCAGTGGCTCCCAGGAGGAATCCTCCTTCATGTTCTACAGCCAGGGCACACAGTCAGCTGACAGTTTTACCCAAAGCCTTTATTCTTCATAGCTTGCCATATACTAATTCTTCCTTTGGCGACAGCATCTCACGTATCCCAATAGTCAAAGATGATTTTGAGTAATGTCTAGGGATCCTCCTACCTCTACTTCCTGAGTGCTACACTGGGATTTCAAGTGTGTGAAACCAAGTCTTGTTTATGTGGTGCTAGAAATTGAAGTCAAGGTTTTGTGCATGCTACATAAGCATTCTACAAACTGAGCTGTATCCCAGCTCCTACATATTCTTCATATTATCACAGTTTGATCCCTGAGTTCCTGTCTTGATCCCCTATCTGCCTTTGTTGACAAAAGGCAGAAATGCTTCTGTTTCATGACATGTGGCTAGTCCCAGTCATGACCCCTCCAGTCCCTGGAGGTCCCAAAAGAGTGTGCTCAGAAAAGTGAGACTTGGCCTGTAACCAGGTCCTTGGCTATTTCCTAGGGCTCCAGGCTGAAGCAGGAGGTCTCACTGCAGGGGCTGTGGTTGGTGCACAGGGTTTCCTTGGCCACCAGCAGCATGAATCATTCCCACCACCACGGTGCTGCTTTGTTGCTGCTTCCCAGAAAAGCTGGGGAGCTGTCTGCATGGCACACCCACTTGGAGAAAACTCCCCACCTCCATCTCCACTCTATACCATTGGTTTAGTGGACAGAAGGTCCCCTAATGACCACATATGCACAGATAACCTCTCAGCAAGAAGAGCAACTGAGAGGAACTTAGGTGTTCCATTGGCAAGGGGGGCAGGGGGGATGGGGAACAACTCAGGTTAGAATACTGGAAATCTTCAGAGCCTTTTGTCTATCTACTGCACTCCATGTAGAAAGATGCCAAGGCCCAGAAAGAGGGTGACTAACTGTCCTAGTTTGCCTGGGACAGAAGGATCTCCTGAAAAAGGTGACTTGCAGTGCTAAACACAGTGCAGTCTTGCTCCTAAGTATCTAACATTAGCACAGATGAAAACTTGAGTTCTGCAAGCCAAGTTCTTTAAATTATTCCACCTGTCCTGCCTGGAGTGCCTTGCAGCTATAGGGATGATGAGGCCTGTACCTGACCCTTTGACAAAACTCCTTCCTCCACAGGTTTCAGGACACCATCTCTTGACCCATTGGGTGGGAAGAGTATAAGATACACTGCCCAAGTTCTTTATGGCAACCACCATCCCCAAATCATCAATTAACCCCTAAATTATAGATACTAGCAACAGGCAGAAGGAAAACCTTCACTTTGCAAACTATAAGCCCCTCAAGGAGCAGAATCCCTCTAGGAAGCCTGGCTTTATAAAACCACACCCATGCCCTGAACCAGTCACAAGGTACCCTATTGCTTAGTACCCTCAGCTACAGCCAAACCACACGGCAACAGTGGTGCTCTTTAACCTGGTCCATGGGACAAATACACTGGCCTGTCCTTAAGTGGCTCAGGCACGAAGGACCTTCTACTACTCCCAGTTCAAGCAATTACAAGTCCCTCTATTCTAGTTTCACCTTCTCCCCAGGTCAGACCATATGTCCTCAGCACAAAGACAGCTGAAAGTTCAAAGTCCCAGTGAAATAGGACGGTCAAACATCTGACAGGCCAGGTGACTCTAAGAGCCTGAGTCCTGGGGTTTCTGGAAGAAGAACAAAGGACAAAGCATGGCAGAGCAGAGGCCCCTTCTAAAAGACAGCTCCTGTGCTGCAATCCAGGCCTGGGTTTGTAGCATCAAGAACTGGAAGAACAGCTCAAAAGAAGGTACCTCCTATCTGGCATTGTTGCTTGTTATGTAGACTTTAGCTATGCATATGGACTCTTAAGAAATTATATTCTTT
>NW_008332149.1:7132136-7135362 GCF_000622305.1 Nannospalax galili | reverse complement strand
AACTGTGAACCTAGAAACTTGCAGCCACTTGTGAAAGAGATGTACTCTTGCTCTGGAGTGTGTTACTGAATATGTTAAAGCTGTAGTGAAATGCTTCTTCTAATCATGTAGTTATTACAAATTTTTAAAAATGACAAAAAATAATAATTCTTCAAAGCATAAAAAGAAAAAGAACTGGAAGAACAGAAGCCCAGCAGCAGCTTTCTCAGCAGGGGTGAGGGATAAGGGAGACTCACTGGGAGGACTCAGCTGGACCCCTGTACAAGTTTCTCTTCTGAAGTTCACACTAGAAACAAAACCAAGGTCGCTGGACGGAACCCCAGGGTGGAGCTCAAGGACTGTGAAGGAAGGCAAAGATCTTGTTGACTCCAAAGTCATATAACTGTTCCCACATCCCACTGGGATGACAACCATGTCCCGGTGGGATTTGTGGTTTCAAGGCTCCTAGGTGCCAGCCAGATCTACAGTGGGTCTGGACCATGACAAGGAACACAGGCACAGGAGGGGGAAAGGAGCTGCATACAAAGGCCCCGTTTCTCCATTGACTACAACCCTGACATTCTGAGCAGGAGCCCTGACTCAGATTGGGGGGGGTGGTATATGTATGCATGAAGGTACATGTGTTCCTGTGTGCACGTGCCACAAGTTGACTCTGGATGTCTTTATCATGTTCCATTCTATTTATTTATTTGAGGCCAGATCTCTCATTAAACTTAGAGCTCACCATTTAGAATAGACTGGCTGGTCAGTGAGTTCCAGGGGATCTGCCTATCTCTGTCCCTCTATTGCTGGGGCTACAGGCACATGCGATGGTGACCTGTATTTATGAGTATGCTGGGGATCCAAACTCAGGTCCTCATCCTTGTATAGCAAGTACTTTACCCACTGAGACATCTCTCCAGTCCTGGGAAATCTTTATATGGAAAATCTAATCAAGAGCAGAGGCATGAAAAAGCCTGCGTGAGATGATGCAGCTGGAGAGAGTATGGGCTGACCACAGATATGCCTCTTTCTGGAAGGCTCCCACATCCTAACATTGAAAAGACACACCTGGGGAGCAATGACTCACTGATTCAGAGCACCGGCTCCTCTTGCAGAGGACCCAGGTTCAGTTCCCAGCACCCACATGGTGGTTAACAACCGTCCATAATTCCAGTTTAAATGTTTAAAAATAAAAATCTTTAAAAGGCACACAAAAAGCCTTTGCTGGGCATGGTGGCATGCCTATAATCCCAGATCTTGGGCGGCAGAAGCAGGTGGATCTCTGTGAGTTGGAGTTTAGCCTGGTCTACATAGCAAGTTCCAGGCCAGCCAGGGCCTGTTTCAAGAATAAATAAATAAGGCAGAGAAACAATTAAGGAAGACATACTGACATCAATTTCTGGCCTCCGTATAGGCCCATATGGGAAAGCATACCCCCACACGTGCATCCATGCATCCAACACACACACACACACACACACACACACACACACACACATCACAATCATTACCTAAGTCAAGATTCATTAGTCTGCCTTTCCTGTTTCTACCTTGCAATGTCACTTGACTTTGACTGAGAACAACCACAAGGCTGGGAAGAACCCACAGGCCCAACCCCAGCAGCTGTGTGCTGGTTTCTTTCCAGTCCTGTCTCAGGCTGTCAGAACCCCAGACCAGCTGGTTGAGTCCTGACACCTGCTTAGCCTGTGTTGGCCTATTTCACAGGTGGCTGAACCCCCAGTTATTTCCCACTTCCACTCTCCTTAAGTTGCACAGACTGTGAAGTGTCTGTGCTGACTCGGGTCTTTATTGGACCCAGTACAGGGTTATATTAGTTACTTTTCTGTTGCCTTGATAAAACAGTGACCAATATCAACTTTAGGAGGAAACACTTCCAAGTGACTGTCCGTCACTAAGGGAAGTCAGGCAGGAAGGAACCCAAGGCAGGAACTGAAGCAGAGACCATGAAGGAACGCTGTTTGCTTGCTTTCCAGCCCTGTGCTCAGCTGACTTTCTTATACAACCCACCCGTCCAGGGGAAGCACTGCCCACTGTGGGCTGGGCCCGCCTACATTAACCAGGAATTAAGAAAGTGCCTCACAGACATGTCCACAGGCCACTATGATCAAGACAATGCTTCAGGTGAGGTTCCCTCTCCCCAGGTGTGGCAACTTACAGCAGAAGCCATCCAGCAGAGAGGTCTCCACTGCCCTTTGTATACCAAAATCCAAACTTTCACTGACACCTCTGGAGCCATTCCTGCATCTGGATCAATTCATCTCACCTTGCATTCACCTAGTCCTGGCATCTTTCCATACCAAGTTCTTTAAATTATTCCCCCTGTCCTGCCTGGAGTGCCTTGCAGCTATAGGGATGATGAGGCCTGTACCTGACCCTTTGACAAAACTCCTTCCTCCACAGGTTTCAGGACACCATCTCTTGACCCATTGGGTGGGAAGAGTATAAGATAATACACTGCCCAAGTTCTTTATGGCAACCACCATCCCCAAATCATCAATTAACCCCTAAATTATAGATACTAGCAACAGGCAGAAGGAAAACCTTCACTTTGCAAACTATAAGCCCCTCAAGGAGCAGAATCCCTCTAGGAAGCCTGGCTTTATAAAACCACACCCATGCCCTGAACCAGTCACAAGGTACCCTATTGCTTAGTACCCTCAGCTACAGCCAAACCACACGGCAACAGTGGTGCTCTTTAACCTGGTCCATGGGACAAATACACTGGCCTGTCCTTAAGTGGCTCAGGCACGAAGGACCTTCTACTACTCCCAGTTCAAGCAATTACAAGTCCCTCTATTCTAGTTTCACCTTCTCCCCAGGTCAGACCATATGTCCTCAGCACAAAGACAGCTGAAAGTTCAAAGTCCCAGTGAAATAGGACGGTCAAACATCTGACAGGCCAGGTGACTCTAAGAGCCTGAGTCCTGGGGTTTCTGGAAGAAGAACAAAGGACAAAGCATGGCAGAGCAGAGGCCCCTTCTAAAAGACAGCTCCTGTGCTGCAATCCAGGCCTGGGTTTGTAGCATCAAGAACTGGAAGAACAGCTCAAAAGAAGGTACCTCCTATCTGGCATTGTTGCTTGTTATGTAGACTTTAGCTATGCATATGGACTCTTAAGAAATTATATTCTATCCTTTAATCTTTGGTTAGTTATACTTTCCTTTTGGGTGTTTAAGGCCATACAGTTGGCCCAGATAAACCAATTTATTTTTACTCTTAAGGT
>NW_008332149.1:7088769-7130550 GCF_000622305.1 Nannospalax galili | reverse complement strand
TGGAAAATCTAATCAAGAGCAGAGGCATGAAAAAGCCTGCGTGAGATGATGCAGCTGGAGAGAGTATGGGCTGACCACAGATATGCCTCTTTCTGGAAGGCTCCCACATCCTAACATTGAAAAGACACACCTGGGGAGCAATGACTCACTGATTCAGAGCACCGGCTCCTCTTGCAGAGGACCCAGGTTCAGTTCCCAGCACCCACATGGTGGTTAACAACCGTCCATAATTCCAGTTCCAGGAGATCCAATGCTCTTTTCTGGCCTCTGTGGGCACTGCATGACATGGGTGCACTTACATACATGCAGACAATACACTCACACACATAAAATTAAAACAAATACATTTTTTTAAAAAAAGAGTATATACTGCTCTTGCAGAGGACCCATGTTCAATCCCCAGCATCCACATCAAGCAGCTCACAACTGCCTGGGGACTCCCAGATAGTAACCCAGCATAGAACTGGGAAAATGAACAGCAGAGCTGTTCAACTACAGCTAAAGGGGATCTGATACCCATTTCTGACCTCTGTGGGTACTGTACTCATGCACATACCCACATACATATACTCATAATTAAAAATAAAAATAGCCAGCTATGGTACTAAATGACTAATCCCAGTCTCTGTGAGACTGAGGCTGCCTGGTCTACATAGCAAGTTCCAGGCTAGCTAGGGCTAAAGGGAGACTCTATCTCAATAAAATTTTTTTAAAAGTCTTTTAAAAAAGTATACATCCAGGCTGATTGAGTCAGCTCCAAAGAGCAGAGGCTATACCTATGTTGAGGGTTTGGCCTTGGTTCCACAGTGATACGTATGACCCATCTATAAGGGGCTCCCTACTGCACCTGGGAGAAGATGCAGGGAGGTGAAGAGGACGCCTCTCCAGATGGAGGAAGCAGCATGGACACATGGGATCCGGACAGTGTCAGAGGGGCCTGGGGAAAAGTGACCACACCCCTTGGTTTGGCCCAGGCCCTGTCCCATTATCCAGGAGACTAAGGAGCCTTGTTGCCACCAGAAAAATCCTATGGAGCCATGAAGGAGAACTGCAGGAAGTGGTTCAAAGGGGTGGAAGAGAAAATAGCTGGCTCTGTACACACATGTCCATCTCTCCAGGAGGATCCCAGAGCTACTCAGGAACCCCAGGAACAGGAAGAAATAGAAAAGAACCACCAAAACCATCAAAATTCCAGGCATCTTCATCTCTGACAGGAGACCCATACCCAAACACAGTCACTCTGATACCAGACCCCTGACCTGGAGGCCCTCAGGAGAGTAGTGGATCCATCTGTGTGGGATGGGGCCTGGCTCAGCTAACCTAGAACATTCTCTCTGTCTTTGTCAATTCAGCCTTTGGAGCTGGTCCTTCAGAGTTACTATTCCAATGAGAACTCTCCTGCACTTGGGGGACAGACTAGCATAGGGAATCAACCTGGGACTCCGCTTGGTTTGGGCTATGTATGCACCCCTCCTAACAATGTGCTTAGCAGCCTAGAGTATTCGCTTACATTTACTATGTAACATCTCCTCTCTAAATAATGCAACTAGCAACCTGCTAGCAACCTAGGACCTCCACCCACACTGAGCCCAGGCAGTAACCTGGGGCCCTTTTTACCTTTAGTTCTGGGCCACTGTCAGTCTTGATAGTGTATTCCTTTCTAATCTGCATTGTCACTTGCTTGGAATAAAGTATTCTTGCTACTTGCAGCTCTGTGTATGCCTTTATTTCACTCTTGAACAAGATGCCCAAACCTGGAAATACCAGGCCCAGACCTTGACCACCACTTACGCTGGGGCCCCTGCCAAGCATTTCACACTGTCTGGCTCTAACTATATAGTGTTGGTACAGACACATCCAGCCTTTGCAGCAAGGCCGTGCAGTTCCCAAGGCCAACAGAATGGTCTTCTTGCTCAGTTCAGGTATTAGTTGCTTAGGAGGCAGCCGCTGAATGAGTAATTCAACCACCCTTCCAGCCAAGCTTCTGCACTTTTCTGGCCCAGGTCTGTTGAGCTGAGTGTGAGCATTCCATGGAGAGGATCTGGTCATGTTCACAAACAGAAAATGTGTGAACCAGTAGTAGTCTGCCAGGTTTACTCCTCCACCTAAGAAGCTGCCTTAGAGCTTTTGAAAAAAAAAAAGCCTTCAAGGGATCACAAGATCCACTGAGGAGGGGTAGGCAGAAAACCGCTTCCAGGGATCCCACGGAAATGACTGTCTACTCCAACTACTCCGCCCCTGCAATCTGCCAGGAAAATCTGCCAAGAGACTATGTCCACAGCTGAGAAAAATGGCCAGACCAGCTATGCATTCTGCTGGGCTGTCATGGGGCTCCGAAGAGCCCCAGCTGTCGCAGATCTAAGCATCATGCACTTTGGTTTCTCCTGATAGGATTATTGTTCACTGCAGCCTGTTCAGACAGGAAGGGAAGTACAAGCTGTGTCTCCATGTTAAATGAGGTCACCACACATGGGAGCATCATTTATTTAACAGGCTTCTGGAACTCACTAGAGTTATGTTTTATGCAAAATGCCTTTAGAATAAAACTTAACTTTTTCATAACTATGATCCCCTAAGATTCAATAGGACTCTCTCCCAGTCCCAGGTCTTTCCCAAAGGCCTCAATAGAGGCATCAGCTGTTCTTGTGACCACCCTGCCACTGACTGCTCTTCAAGGGCTGGAGTGTAAGGATCATAAAATACAGAGATTTTGCATACGCCTTCACTGAGGACTGAGACCTAAACACTTTGGGGAATTCTTGAGATGCATCCATGTGCACAGCTCTGCAACCATCATCAGAGGCCCTGGACCTGGTCTGGACTAGAGGCTGTTATGTAGAGATCACCCCAGCTCTGCTGGCTTCAGGCCTCCTTCCCTCCCCCTGACAGGTGACTGTGCTGTGAACCTGTGCCCAGGAAACCTGCCACAAGCCTGAAGGAAGGGCCCCATGTTTCACACCCAAGCAGAATGGGCATATCCAGTTTACCAGTGTCCTGGTGGCACCCAGCTCTGTTTCATTATGAAGTCACTCTGGGTGGAGGGCTGGTGATTAGTCACCACCTTGTAGGAGGAAGCAAATATCCACCTGATACAATTCTTTTCATGGAGATGGGCACCCCATGAGGAGTCTTAGACAATAACCGGCTCAGAACAGGATTTTGCTCAGCCAGGGTTCTCTAGAGAAACACTTCTAGAAGGATACTCAGATACCTATAAAGAAATTCATTATAGGAGTTGACTCACAATTACAGTGCTGACAAATCCCAAGATCTACAGCTGGAAGCTAGGAGATCCAGCTGTGTAGCTCCTGTCCTAAGGCCACAGGTTCAAGACCCAGGAATAGACGATGTTTCTGTCTGATTCCAAAGGGAAGAAAGGCAGCCATGCCCAGCTCAAAGGCAGGCAGAGGGGAGGGTCGGCTCTCTGGCCCATTTGGGACTTCAGTTGACTAGAGGAGGCCCGGCCTCCTGAGGGAGGCAGCTGCTTTACTCTAATTAAATGTTGAACTCATCCAAAGCCCTTTAAAGGAACTCCTAAAACAATTTTAACCCAAACTCTGGGTTGAAGCCAACCCAACCCACAAAATTGACCTTCACAGAATTAGACTGTCCAACAAAGGCAGCAGGAGTGTGGTGGAGAGATGTGGTGTGCTGTATGCACTTCCCTTCTTCCTAGAACTCTCCAGAAGGCAAGCTGAAGAGACCATAGAGCAGCCATGACCCATTAGCACCCCTGTAACTTCCAAACTCTGAACCACTTGACTCATGGGTACCCTGAGGGCAGGACTCTGACTTGACTGGGCTAATGAATCCAGTGCCTCTCAGAGCCCTGGCACACAGGGGCCCCAGCGCAGTGGCCTCACGAAGAAATGAGTAAATGTACAGACTGGCTAAATGATGCTGTCATTTTAAATCCACTCAGTCAAGTGAACTGAACATAAACAGTAAGTACCAAAGCAGAACTACAAAGGATCAGACCTAAGCTGCAGAAACACTAGCAAAGGAAAACCTATCCTGCCCCTGGAAGACAGTCCCCGTGTCTGCACGTCTCTGAGCAAACCACGTCACATCTGTCCCTAGGTGTCCTCAGATATAATCCTTCTGCCTCCGCCTTCCAAGTGTTGGGATTACAGGGATGAGCCACGATGCCTGGTGTGGGGACATTTTTATTCCACAAAGCCGAGAATATCATGCCCTCCCCTAGCTGGTTTCCTCCCCAGACTTCCTAGGATGGGGCCACACTCCTTGTCCTACCCACTCAGAGACTCCTTCCTAGGAAGAGCCAATCCAGGGCTCCACAGCCTAACAAACTGAGCAGTCACCACACCGCCTTCTTTTTTCAGGCTAAAAATAAGAATTGACCCCTTTATGGGTCACACGTTTGTTCCTGAGGTCTTCCTGTGGGCTGGGAAATGTGACCTAAGGCCATGAATCTTACATACCCTTCCTGGGAATAGCTCAGAGTACTGGGTAGTATCTGCAGATGACCGTGTCCCAGTGTCCCATCTTTGGACACCCCTGAAGGATGAGACCATGCATAAAGCTCTGTGATGCCCAGGGCTCCTGTGAGCAGCTAAAATTTTCTTCCTTACTTCTCTTCTTAAAGAAATCTCCTTTTTCTGGAACTTGCACCCTCTTCCTTCATTCCTATAAAAACACATCTATTTTTGGCAGATCCATACACAGAGTCAGATTCTCACGCTGAGTGGAGGAAAGGGAGAGCACAGGAAACGGTCCAGGAAAGGGAAGACAGTGAGGGGAGGGATACTTCCCCACCCCTGACCTTGTGCAAGCTGAGCTCTGCAAGCTGCTTGGGGTAAAGGCCTGAGCACTGAACAGAGCGCATGATGTGCAAACTCCCAGGGCCACTCGACCATACACTGGGGCTCTGGGTTGATTCTGCAATTCTTTTGGAAGGAAAGGCTCATAGATCTGGCTACTAACTTGATGGCAGAGGTGTACCTGCTGGGAAAGGTGGGTAAGATGTCTCTTGAGAGGTGTGACAGAGAGAGAAGGGGATATCTATTGCCCTGTGGATATGCCTGCCCTAGCGGGGACTGAGGTTGAAGACTAAAAATTAGCACAGTGTTGCTCCAGGCCCCAGATAGGTGTTTGTAAACCTGGAAGGCATAGCCCAACAAAAACTAGCTTTGCCCTGGGGGACAGGGCTACCAGCCTAACATGGCCAGCTCTACTGCCATAAATTCACACTGTAATGAAAGACTGTTGGTACAGGCGGCAGACCAGCAGTTGGAGGCTGTATAGTTACTTTCCTCCTCACTGCAACAAAGTATCTAACAAAAGTAACTTAAGAATGGAAGGGTTTATTTTGGCTCACAGTGAGAGGGTACAGTCCATTATGGTTGGGAAGGCACTGTGGCAGGAGCATGAGGTGGCTGGCCACACTGTATCCTCTGTCAGAAAGCAGAGAGTAATGAATGCTGGTCGTCAGCATACAGTAAGTGCATGGCCGCTGTGCAGTGTCCATAAAAGCCAGAAGAGGGCATCAGATCCCCTAGAACTGGAGTTATTAAGGGTTCTTAGTCACCCCATGGGTGTTGAGAATGGAACCTAGGTCTTCTGGATGAGCAGCCAATGCTCTTAACCATTGAGCCATCTTTCCAACCTTCCTTTCTCCTTTGCAGTTAAAGTAGGTTTTCCTACCCCAGTTATGCCCAGAAATTCCCTAACAGACATGCTCAGAACTTTGTCTCAGGTGATTCTAGAGCACATCCAGTTGACAGCCAAATCAGCCATCAGAGGCCAGGAGGGTTTATGGCATTGGTGGCTCCTTGATGGCTGGTCACCAAATACTGAAAGGCCCTGCTGCTGAGGCTGACTGGCATACCATATAGCCATACCACGGCTTTCAGTACAAGCCTACCAGCTTTCAGAATGGCAGCCCTTCCCCATCTCTGAGAGCCTGCATGCTCCTGTGTAGCTCTGACAGGCAAGTGTGCAGAGGCCAATTTCATTCTCCAGATTTCCCAGCTGTAGATGGGCTGTTTTCAGCCTCTAGGCCAAGCTGAAATGCTTGGGCCGTAGCTAATACCCTTTCCTTTATTTCTTTATTCAAATATTTTTGTCTCCCCAAGACTTTTCCTGAAGTTTCTCATTTTCCTTCACCCATGAGAAGTGTCTTGAACCCCAACTTACAATCCCATCCCAGAAAATTTACAGTGGACACAGGACCCAAACACATAGAAATTCAGAAAGAAAATGGAGACTAACCCCTGTCAGACTCCCCCTGTTTCTCCCGCAGCTGAGGCATAGGAGGCACTTTTGTCCCTAGTCCCTTCCCATGGGAATTGCCTTAGGTACAAATTGGTTTTCCTTCGGTGGTACTGGGGATTTGAACCCAGGGCCTTGTGCATGCTAGGCTAGCACTCTACCACTGAGCTATGTGTTGCCAGCTTTGGGAGCCTCCTTAGGAAGCCTGTGAGTGTCCGGGAGATACCTAAACAGGGTAGTCACCACTGTGGGCCTCTGGGCTTCTTTTCTTCCAGTCCCTTCCCATTTCAACACCCCTTACCTGGTAAGCAGCCTCTCTCATGAACTGCTTCGCAGGCTGTTTCCAGATGGCAGGCACTGTGATGACCCATCTGACATCTGAGTTCTCGAAGTCTGACCCGGCCTGGTCACCCAGCTCCTAAGGCCAAGAAGAATAAATGCAGAGGGTGGAGCAGTAATGCTGGTCCCCAGGGCACAATCCTGTGGCTCTGCTGAGCAACCACAAACTCCTGAGCCTGTAGTCTGAACTCCTATACAGAGTAGGGGCAGGAGGCTGTTTTCAGAATATTCAGCAGGCAGGGGGCTCTGGCCCTTCTCACTCACTGACTGCTACTCCAGAGGGGAAGGTGGGTTAGAGGGAACGCCCTTAAACCACCTCAGTCATGGGACCTTGGACAAGTGACAAGCTCTTGGGCCTCAGTTTCCACATGTACACTGAGGACAATACAGCTTAGCACATAAGGCTGTAGAGAGGATTGAGAGCTGTGTTTACTGAGAGCCTACTATGTGCCAACCCTTTGAGGACCAGGCATATTTTGTATCTATTGACCTGTTCAAGAATCCAGATGGGAAGAAATGCTAAGTGTGCCTACTTAATAGAGCAGTGTTCAAACACACAGACATATCAGGTTCTGACCATTTCAGCTGGCCCCACACCTACGTCTGTCTCCACCCTAAAGGCCAAGGCCCTAACTAAAGGGTCACCTATAGTATTATGTCTAGAACAGTAACAGTTAACTGGTGGCTGCCACCCCCCCTAACCCTTCTCACTCGTGGTTATTGTTACTATGAGGTTATTGTTACTATCATCCACCTTGGCACAAGCCTAGCATCTCAAGGGGATTTTCCTGACAGGACAGGAAAGATACAGACAAGCATCATGACCTAACCAGGAATACGTTGCCTTTAGATTTTTGTTTATGTTAATCCAAGTCAGTAGATACAGACAAGCATCATGACCTAACCAGGAATACGTTGCCTTTAGATTTTTATGTTAATCCAAGTCAGTGGGACACACAAAAATAAATGGGATAGATGGGTGAAGTGGCCAGCATGGCCAATCTTTTGACATTTCATCATGACGTTGTCATCTATAAAGTTCATACTCAAAATTGAATTATAAAGAAAAATTGCAGGAGCTAGAGAGATAGCTCAGCCGTTAAGAGTACTGACTGCCCTTGCAGAGGATCCAGGTTCAATTCTCAGCATCCACATGGTGGCTAACAACCATCTGTAACTCTAGTTCCAGGGGAACCTGACACCCTCTACTGATCCCATGGTCACTGCACAACAAGGGTGCACTTACAGACAAGCAGGCAATACACTTATTCACATAAGATAAAATAAAAATAGTAAATAAAATATTTTTTTAAAACACATTGCAGACTGATGAGATGGATTGGTAGGTAAAGGTACTTGCCATATAAGCCTGGGTACCTGAGTTCCACATAGAGATGGAAGGAGAGAAATTACTCCACAAAGCTGTCCTCTGACCTCTACATGCATGTCACAATGTGGCACATGCCCCCCACCACATACATCATACACAAAATAATAATAAATATTTTAATCACAAAAAATGTCACAATGTTTTAAGGAAGTTTATGATTTTATGTTGGGTGGTATTCACAGCTATGTTTGGCTGTGTACCACAGGTTGGACATGCCTCCTAGGGCTTCCCACCTAGTCCATGTAACCAAAATATTTGGGTAAGCAGTTCTCAGGTTTAGTATTGCTATCAGTAAAATAGGAATAATAAAATGAACCCACAGCATTATTGGTGAAATTAAATGAGGCACACAGGGACTGTCTGGGCCAAGAACAGCCTCTAATAAATGTTAGCACCTTCCTTTCCTAACCATTTCCGTGTTCACCAAACAAATATGAACTCAAACCCAAACATACGCCAAGGCTGCTGTGCCAAAGCCAGCTCTGGGGACATAAGATTAGTAGGCTTCTTTCTTGGCTTATTTATTTATTTATTATTTACTTTTTTGTGTGTATGAGTGCATTGCCTGCATGTATGTAAGTGCACCCATGTTGTGCAATGTCTGTGAAAGTCACAAGAGGTGTCAAATCACCTGGAACCGGAGTTAGAGAAAGTTGTTAGCCACCATGTAGGTGCTGGGAAAGGAACCCAGGTCCTCTACAAGAGGAGTCAGCACTCTTAATCGCTGAGCCCTCTCTAGTCCCCTCTCCTTTTTTTTTCTTAAGTGATCTTCCTGACTTTTGCTATTGTTGCAAATAGCTACCTTGGGTCCAACCCACTGGCCCACTGAACTAACTTCCTCTTTGATCTGTGCACCTTTTTTTTTCAGAACGACCTGTTCTGATTCCTGGAACCCACTTAAAGGTGGAAAGGGAGAGCCTAATCCATGAAGTTGTCTTCCAAGCCCCACGTGTACCCCCCCACCTACCTCTCTCTCTCTCCTCTCTCTCTCTCTCTCTCTCTCCCCCACCAATAATAAAAAGTATTTTTTTAAATTAACTTCTCTCTTGGGCCTGAAGTAAGAAGCCTTTAAAAAAAAAAAAAAACATTGTTATTTGTATTTGTTCTCTACAGGTCAGCATGGGGCTGTGAAAAGCAGGTGATGGGGCTGACAGGTGTCAGGAAGGTTCTAAGCACAATGCTAACTATCAAGAGGCTAATTTTAACTCTTTAAACAAAAAGAGGGCTCTGGATGTGAGGAAAGGGCCTCCTTGGACTGCCTGGAGGTGAGAGGAGCTGCTGGCTGTGCTGGGGTGGGGTGGGGATGGGGGTGGAAGGGCAGCAACCCAGCAACAAGAGCCCTTCATCTCAGGCTGCTTCCTGGTCTCCTTTAGGAATGTCCCACTTCACAGGTGTGTGACTTCTCAGACACTCCACCTGACAGATACAGGAAGAAATTACTCTGGTCTGGCAGGCAAAGCCTCTTTCTCTCAGAACCCTCGTGTTTCCTATTCCTGGTCAGCCCCTGTACAGTTCCCTGTCAGTCCGCGACAGCTTCTACCCACGGGATTCTACCCATCAAGTCAGGAACGAAACACAAACAAAAAAAAGTGTGTGTTTCTCTCTCTCTCTCTCTCTCTCTCTCTCTCTCTCTCTCTCTCTCTCTCTCCTCTCTCTTTGTTGTGTGTATGTGTGTGTGTGTGTGTGTGTGTGTGTGTGTGTGTTTCACATGTGCAGCATCCACAGAAGGTAGAAAAGGGCATTGGATCTCCTGGAGCTGGACTTAGAGGTGGCTATGAGTCACTGGACATGGGTGCTGGGAACCAAACTTCTAGATGAGCAGCAAGTGCTCTTAACCTCTGAATCATCTCTCCAGCCCCTCCCCACCCCCCATCCCCTTTTGAAACTATATAGCCCTGGCTGGCCTGGAACTCACTCTGTAGACCAAGCTGGCCTTGTACTCACAGAGACCCTCCTGCCTCTGCCTCCTGAGTGCTGGGATTAAAAGTGTGCACCACCACATCTGGTTTGGGATTAAATATCTTGCCTGTGTATATCGTGTTTTGTCTCTTATCATTTTCTTTTTTAAGCAGTAATATAATACACATGTGTTCTTTATATGTGTTTAATTCAGTGAGTTTTAGTACATTCAGGTCACACGATCAACCCACCGTCTATTTGATCATCCTTTTCCTTTAGAAGGCCCTCCTCACTCCCATTCCCCTAGCTCCTGGCAGCCACTAATCTGTATTAGTGCCTTGGTGAATTTGCGTCTTCTGGATATTTCATACAAATGGAATTGTATGATGTGTGGGGGTTTATATGCTGTTTTATTTTTTTACTTTACATGATATTCCCAAGGTTTATTCAAACTATAGCATGAAACAGTATTCATTCCTTTTTTTGACTGAGTAATATTCCATTGAATAGATATCCATATCTTGGTTTGCCATCAGTTGATGGGCATGTGAGTTGTTTCCACTTTTTAGTTACTATGAATAATGCTGCTATGAACAGTAATATATATATATATAGTTTTATATGAACATGTTTTCATTTCCCTTAGATATGCACCTAGGAGTGGAATTTCTGGGTCATATGTCTGTGTTTATGGTTTTTAGGGACTGCCAAATTGTTTTCCAAAATGGCTACACCATTTCGCCTTCCCACCAGCAGTATCCAGAGCATATCCTGCTGTTCTGACCTCAGAGCCCATACTCTCTCCCTGCTGGCTATACCTTCTCCTAGCTGGCAGGTACAGTGACCCACAGATGGCCTAACATAGAGCTGACTACCCCAGCCCTCAGTCCCACCTTCAGCGCCTGCTCCTTAAAGTGCTGCAGGGCATATGTGAAGATTTCCAAGGCTTTGACTTTCTTGCCATTTGCTGCAGTCAGGTCTGTTTCCATGGTGAGGTCCTGGTAGGAAGAGGAGAGAGAATGGTATGGGTGGAGAGGAGCCAAGCTTTTGGTAGAGGAGACTGCTGCTCGGAGCAGGGAGATCCTAGGGAGCTGTGTGTGTCCTCTATGTTTGGAGAGGCAGGAGCAATGATAAGCCCTTCTAACAGGACCTGGCATAAGAGCTCTGGCTGCTCCCTCCCTCCTTCCCTCCCTTCCTTTCTCTCTCCCTCTCCTGGTTCCTGAGGAGCAGGAGTTTCAGGGCCCCAGCAGGTCCTGGGAAGAACAAATAGGAAGCAGGTGCCAAGCCCAGTGCAATTCACATACAACTTCCACACGTGGGTCACCATCAGGAGCCTTCTGATAGAGGCTTAAATCATGCCAATTCACTGCCAAGCAGGATGCTAACACACACGAAGCTTTCATTCCCTGGTGAGCTGCCAACAAAGTCACAAAAATAGAAGAGCTCCTATTTTAAGGCCAGCCCTGTCTAATCTGCTGGGAGCATCACTGCCTCTCTTGCTCTGCCAGAAGCCAAAGCAGCTGCTGCCCTGGTCCTCAGATGGAGGATACCATACAGAGGCCAGATGCTGGGTGGATAGAGGTCATTAAACACGATGAGCAGGGTCTGTGAGGGGTGGAGGATGGGTGGAGAGTGAGGAAGCCCCTGACTAACATGCCCATTAGTGCCAGGAAAAACAAACAGTGGGACCTCAGATTGATGCAGGCTCAATAAGCAGACTTTGACTCCGGGGTGAGACAGGGCCACAAATCATTAACAGGGCCTTGTGGAAGCATCATGCATGTCCTGAACCATCTTCACATGCTCATTGCTCCCAGCTAGCACCCCTCTTCTCCTAAGGCCCAGCAAAGGTATCCAACTTCTAGACTTCCAGGTTCGAGAAGTTCACTGAGCCCTAGGAAGCTGTAGCTCTGAGTTGAAAGAAAGCCCAGTGTTACCACTGTGTGTGGGTAGAGTCCCATCAGGAGATACAGGATCATCCCCTTCCAGCTGAGGTTGGTCCACAGCAAAGACAGGCAACCTCACATAAGCATGAGAGCCCTGGAAGGCTGGGGGAGGGTGGCTGGCCTTCTCACTAATCTGTGGATCATCATCTGCAAATTCTCCACAGCTCTGGGAACTTTGTGGATTTCCATCATTTTCATCCTTACACGCCCCTCATGAGCAAGATGCTGTCTCTGTCTCCATTACAGATGAGGTACAATGAGGTAAAGTCAAGTGACTTGGATTAAGTGCCTTGAAGAACCAGAGGTGTAGTTGAAACCTAGCCCATCAGGCCAGTGTTCATGGTCCTTAACGTTATCATCATCTGTGTCTCTTGGTACCCAGTGTTGAAGATAGTTTGGGGGTAAAATATTTGCTTACATTGAAAATATTCCATCTAGGCCCCACCTTTCCCATGAAGCTTTGAAGAGGAGTTTGTTATATCACTGAGACATCTCACGGAACACTGACACGCTCAGAGTTTTAAAAGTGAGGCCACTACTCTGACATTCAGACCTCTAATGACTGTGCCTCTTGATGGACTTAACTCCCTACTCCACACACAGAGGGCGACCTGTCTGTTACCGGTTGTTATTTCCAAACTGACTGGTTAGTAGCCGCAACCCTGAGTCCCCCAGTGTCCTCAGTCTCGAGTTGCTTCCAATGGGTAGAATATCCCCTTATCTCCCAACAACCTAACATTCCTAGAACAGCAAAGGGCAGTACTCTACCCCTATGCTACCACCAGAATCCCCTTTAGCCAGTTCCCTGGACAATCAAATCAAGCACCTCCTGCCCACGTGCACTCCAGGAAGCACACTGAGTTCACCAAGGGGCCTTAAGGGGTTGTGTACTTCGGGCTGTTTCTAGGATCAAGTTAGATGGCTATTCATTTCTACTTGGGAGAAACCGGGGCCCCAGGTTGTAGCCCCTCCCAAGCTGGAGGCCCTTCAAGCCCTCAGGAGAGGCCGCTCACCCCTGTGGTATGTAGCTTCATCTTGAACTTCTCCAGGTACAGCCACTGCTTTGCCTCATTGGGATCCAGGTCATGGTAGAAGTCTCTGGCTGCGTACCCAAAGCTGTGGAACTTCCTCTCGGGTGTCAGCAAGATGGTGGTTGGGGTCTTCTGATTGGACACACCAGGGTCGCCTCCCTCCCATCGCCTGTCACCAAGGAAAGGTGGAAGTTTAAGGTTACATATCTTTGGAAATCACAGTCTGGGAAGCCAAGTGGAGCTGAGTGCGGCTGAGTGCTTGCTATGTGCATGGCTGTCACAGATGTGGGTGCTCAGGCTCCCTCAGGGTCAGCTGACTGAGTGGCAGCCATAGGCACGTCTCAGTTAAAAAGAAAAATGGAGCGCTGGGCGTGGTGGTGCACGCTTTTAATCTCAGCACTCCAGGAGGCAGAGGTAGGAGGATCTCTGTGAGTTCAAGGCCAGCCTGGTCTACATAGTGAGTTCCAGGACAGCTGGGGCTACAGGGAGACCCTGTCTCAAAAAGACCAAAAAAAAAAAAGAAGAAGAAAAGAAAAGAAAAAGAAAAATGGAAGGGGCATTTGCTGGATGCTTTAGTGTCAACTTGACACACCTGTGTTGAGGGAGCCTCAACTGGGGAATTGCCTTCATTGGACTGCCCTGTGGCCATGTCTGTAGGGCATCTTCTTGATTACTGAGTGATGCCAGAGGGCCCAGTCTACTGTGGTGGTGCCACCCCTGGGAAGATGGGCCAGTGCTATATAAGAAAGCAGGTTGAGTTGGGGCCAGGGGAGCAAGCCAGTAAGCAGTGTTCCTCCATGGCCTGTGCTCCAGCTCCTGCCTCCAGATTTCTGCCCTGAGTTCCTACCTTGGGCTCCCTGATGAACTGTGACCTGGGAGATGTAAGCCAAATAAACCCTTTCCTCCCCAAGTTGGTATTGGTCAGAGTGTTTTGTCACAGCAATGGAGAAACAAAGTAGAACAGTGCAAGAGCCAGGTTCTTAATAGCGTCGGTTAGACAAAGCGTGGATATTTACTCTGTGGATAATAGGGAGCCACTGAAGGTCTAAGAGATGGAGCATGACAGAATCAGAGCTACTGATACGAGAACAAACTAGATTCAAAGGATAGGCAGCCAAGAGGCAGATGTAGAGGTCAGGCCTAGCTCGGGAACAGAGCTCAGAGATATACAGGAAGAGAAGGGTGGGGAAGAAAGAACACCAAGTAGGTCCAGAGGGAGAAGGCAGCCAATGGGTGTGGTGATGAGCAGGTGCCTGGGGACCCGAGAGCTGAAAAAGCCCGTTGAGAAGAACATGGATATGTGGCCAAGAGCCCTAAGGAGGGAGAGGCTGCTGGGGAATGTGAGGGGCTTCAGCTGAGCACTAAATGGACAGGAGCAAGACACAAGCCCAGAGTTCCAGAAAGAGGTCCTGGCAGGACAGGACCTGAGTGCCTCCATAGCCTGATGACAGCCACAGTGGCAAGATGGGCTGGAACACTGAGGGAGCATCCAGGACTGTACAGCTGCAAACTGAGGAGGAACCAAAAGTAGGCAGAGGCAGAGGAGGGCATAGGTAGACAGACACAGACATAAGCAATGGAGCAAGGATCAGTTTAACTCTGAGAGGCTTCCTTCTTGGATAGAAGGAAAGACAGAAGCCGGGGAAACAGGGAGTGGTGGGCTGGGTGCTGGTGCTTCCTCCTAGGGAGCCGGGCTGCCAAGAGCCCAGATTGTTCCCTTCCCTGCCAGGCCTAGACCTAGGAACATCCCTAATGCCAGGGATGATGAGACACTGGCTAGCCCAACAGGAGAGGGCGTGGAGGCCACCCTGGCTTGAGCTCCAATCTGCTCCTGTGAGTATCACAGCGTAAACATGAGAAAGTCATCACAGTACAGATGGACGCCAACCTCCAGAGGAATTTGCCACTCAGATGGCTCTGTAATCATCCCTGGCCAGCTTCCCAGTCAGAATGCAGGCTACCCCACAGGCTAAGTCCCCCAGGTGATCGAATGGAGCCTGAGTGATCCTTAGGCCAGGCAGCTCTGTACGGTGCTGTTTTGCTAATGGATACTCCAGGAGTCTCTTCCCTTCAAAGCTTTATTCGTTCATTCCTATTTCAATGCAGACTTCATCTATGCCTTTGGCAGGCTGAATCTGGTAGTGTGAACATGCTCTGACTGTAAGAAAACTCAAGAAGTGCCATCCTTCCTACAGAGTCTCTGAGGTAATTAGGATGGCATCTCCAGTGTTTCTGGGCAAGTTCAAAGTGACTTTTACTCCTTGTCTACTTTCATTGCCTGACCATCCTGAGCAAACAGCACTTCTCAGGAACACCTTCAAGAAAACTGACAAACAGGTTCGTATTCTTTCCCATTGGGGTTTTCCATCCCATGGGACATTTGTCTGGTTCCCAGCAGTGGAATCCCAGGGGCAGTAGGGCTCTGAAGGCCATGTGGCAACAGGATTCAAGATCTGAACTGGGCCAGTAAGATGACTTGATGGGTAGATAAAGGTGCTTGCGACCAAGCCTGACAACCCAACAACCTGACACCTGCTCAGGACCCACATGATAGAAGGAGAGAACTGGTTCCTGTAAGCATCTTCTGACCTCCACACATAGGCCATGGCACACAGGTGTATCTTGGCATGCCTATCCCCCACCCCCACAATTAATTAATTAATTAATAATAAATAAATGATGTTTTTACATACAAAACTGGCTTTCCATCATTTCCTTTGTTTTTCGTTTGTATGTGTGTCAGGGGGTATATATGTACATGTTCATGTGTTCCTGGGGGGGGGGTCGGGGGAGACAAAGGTGAACATCAGGTGTTTTCCTCAGTCACTCTCCACCTTATTTTTTGAGAGAGTGCCTCTTATTGAACAGGAAGCTCACCAATTACACTGCACTGGCTGGTCAGTGCTCCTTTCAGGGATCTGCCTGTTTCTGTCCCCTAGCCCTGGGGTTACGATGCTTGATGCCATGTCTGGCTTTTACATGAGTGAACTCTGATCTTCATACTTACACCGCAAGCACTTTAACCACTGAGTCATTTCTCCAGCCCCATTACTCAAGGAACTCTGGAACCTCTGAGATCAAGGATCTTGAGCTGAGCCGCCTCTGGTTTTTAAGAGACATGTCCAACCTTTTGACAAGACATGTCCAACCTTTTGACATGGCAGAACGATGTTGTCATCTACCAAGTTCACACTTGAGAACTTTGCAATAGAGTTACCAAAAAAAATATTGCAAAAAACCCCATCTCAGTGCTTTAAGTCTATGATCTTGTGCTGGGCCACACTGATAGCTATCCTCAGCCAAGTGTGACCACACACACCCTGCCGCACGTTGTTAGTAAGCCAAGGCTTGGTGTGAGTCACTTTTGCAATGACTTGTGTTTCATGAGACAGTTTAGAAAAACATCTGAAATCTTCCTCCAAGAATGATCATCAAATCCCACAGTTAACTCCGTTGCAGATAACACAAAGCTAATTATGGTGTATATTAAGCCATCCTCTAATTGGAAAATTTGGGTGATAAATCTTGAGCTTCTAAAGCTTTGAGAGGTTATAGACCCTACATGAAGGTCACATATCAAGACGGGAAAAGCTGATATTGGTACCAAGACAGAGCAGAGTCCTCACCGATACTGGATCCCAGGACAGTAGTGTGAGGGACTGTCATGCTGCTATGGACATCAAGAGGACCCAGGAGGTCCCAAGGCAACTTTGCCTTTAGGGGTCATCTGACTGAGGTTCACCCCTTCTTGCTCCCGCTGGCCCTGTGCTTTCTGCCTTGAGTTCTTCACTGGCATTTTCTGGACATGGAAGAGCCTGATGCTTACATTTTCTTATGTGTCGATTACTCCATAGGAAATCTCATTTAATTTGCAAGAACCACAGCGAGGCAAGCATCGCCTTTATCCCCATCTCAAAGATGAGCTGACAGAGTCTTAACAGGTTCAATAATTGCCTGAGACCACATTGCAAGTGGCTGAGCTGGCCCTTGAACCCCCTTCCTCACAGATACCATGGCTCCTCTCACCAGGCCATACCTGGAATAACCCTGGCTGGGATTCAGTCATACTGCAGAGTCCCTGCCTAGACCAACGAGGTCAGAATTTAACCAAAGCTTTGACAGATGGGAACCTGTAGTCTGGAAGTTAGAAAGTGTCACAGGAGTCTAGACAGAGCTGAACCAGAATCTAGGTCTTCTTCCTAAGCACCAGTGACTAGTCCCACCCCAAGTCTGCATGGGTGCAGTGACCAGCTCAGGTGCATGCGCTCCCCCCACAGTACTCACCTCATCACATGGATACATTCTGGCTCCTTGGTAAAACTATAGGCGTAACCGCTGGACGTGGTGCCAAAGTCGATGGCCACAACCACGAGAAACGTCTGCTGTTCTGAGACGGGGTCAGCATCATTCTGCAGGTATATAGTGAGACACTGCAAGGGCCAGGCCTGGACTGCAGGAAGACACTCCCACTCGGCCCAGTTTGGCAATCACTACAGGCAGACTCCCCCCAATTCCTGCTCTAGTCTGCCACAAGTAACTCTGGGGGAGGACAGGGCTGGCTTCAGCCCCCACTTGAGAGGCTCAGAGAGAAATGAAGGCACCCCTGACCGGGGTACAGGTTGACGGAGGGTGCTGCCTACAGGTACCTCCATTCATCAGCTATGCACACGTGGCTAACTACAGAAATCTACCATGGGGCAGAAACCCAGTAGAGTGGCTTCCTGAATACATAATCTCCCGACTTCTGCTGCCCCGTGGAAACCTTCTGTGGCTGGCCTGAGCGCTATGCCAGTGCCCACTCCATCTGTGCAGCATCTCCTTCCCATGGGCAAGCTGCACACATGGTGACCTTTCTTGATCGTGCATGCTAGTCATGTGACCTTCCCCCGCCCTGGGGCCTCAGCATCCACAGCTGTTCCTCATCTGTCAGGTCACTTGAACAGGCCACCTCAGGTGTCCAAGCTACCCCCAACCCCTTTCTAAAGCAACGTAGACTTACTTCTCCTTTCCTTCTTTTTTAACTCCCATAGACCTCTGAATTATAAACCCAACACATTTTGGACGGGGATACACTGTCTAAAACAGGGACAAGAACACTATCACTGGCCTCTCTGTCCACCACATCCCCACCATCCCGATGCTCCCCCCTAAGGAACCCTCAGGTGTAGTCTTCTCTGGTGACCAAGCCTCCCATCATGCTTAGGGCCTGACCAGGACTGAGGGCATTTCCCAGAAGCAAGACTGAGATTCCTGGAAGCAGCCCTTTCTGGGTGAAAGTGGGAGAGCTCTGGGACAAAAACGGATCAGCACCCCCTGCTGAGCGGTGGCTTCCATGTGCTCTTTGTGTCATCTGAGGAGCTGGTACAGAGCGGCCTCTGCTTTCGGCAGTTTATTTTGAGCAACTGTTCCTGCCACCCATCTCTTCTTGTAGTTGAGGCCTGGAAGGGCAACAGCTCAGCCCCCAGGCCCTCGCTGCAGATCTCTTCAGGGACTGTTGAGGAAGAAGCAGTAAGCCAGCACCGGCTCTTGGACATGCAGATAACTGCGGTGGACGGAGCCACTGTGCTTTACTGATTCATCCACCAGAAATGGCTATGTCCTTAAGAGAGGCTGCCTCACAGCTTCTAGACCTTGAGCCTCTCCAAAGCTGCTGCCCTGCCTGCTCACATTACCCTCTAGGCCCAAGACTCTGGAAACAGCCACACCCCAGAAAGCTTTTCCAGGATGAGGAAGGGCCTTGGCAGGGCTTGTGTTCTACTACTAGATCAATGTATTCTCAGTGAAGTCTATCTGAAGGCTACCTCCAGTGGAGAAACAGACCTAGAAAGCAAAGGCTGTTAGCACTTCGTGCGCGCACGCACACACACACACACACACACAAAATCATTTCTTACCAAGATATGGGAAGGAGACAGAGGCGTTATCCCTGTATCCCCAAGACTTCGAGCTGGAGATGAATATGCAGATGTAGGGGCTGATTCTGAAAAGAAAAGATAAAATCAGTTCCTTGGAAGTGATATGGACCAGCCCAGGAGCAGAAGAGAGGCCTGTGTGGTTTTGTTCCTCCAAGCAGGGCCTTCTAGAAAGCCCACTAACATGCTGAGCAGGGCCACTTCCCAGGCAGGAAGGCAGGATGACCACATCCAAGACAGCATACCCTTGTATTTGGTCTTTAGAACTTGACCAAATGGATGTCTCTACCCCTTTTCTCCAGGTGGTCACCAGGTCTTTCACTGTGCCACCCCCGCTGAGCAGAAGATGCTGCTCATGTTCCCAGAAGGCCTCTGCTCCTGGCTGAGTCCTGCCTATAGCCAGTTCTTAGCTAAGACTCCACAGTGGTCTAGTGGAACCTGAAGCATTTGTTGTAGAACATGAACCCCTGAGCAAAACAGTGCTATCTTCATCATATTAGCTGTGCCTGCTTGCAAGAGGCCATCCTGATGAGGTCTATTGACTGTTGGCATTCCCCCACAGAGGGAGGGGCTGAGAAGGATCACTGAAATTCCAGCGATTTCTCTCAGCCATGTTGATGCAATTCTGCCCTACCTACATGTGGTCTTGGTGGCTCCTGGTCTCTGCAGGTGCTAGAGTATATAAGCTAGGGAAAGTTAACGTAACGCAAGCAGGCTCCACTTATGCAGCTGTGGGGGAGCCTTCATCCATGCTGGTTGAGGACTTTCCAGTGTGGCTGCTTTGGGGTCACCCACACTTCTGTAGGCAATCTGTTGCCCATGTTAAAGTAAGCCCAATAAACTTACTGGTTCCCCAGGCTGAACTCTGGTGGAATCATACAGTGTCCTTGGGACATTATGGGGATTGGGGTAGAGTGGATTTTCTTAATGTCTCTCCAGAGAAGAAATTCTCACAACAGTACTGAAAAGGATGTGCTAGCTTTTGCAATTTCTGGAAGAGCATCTGTAGCCCACAGGATACCCTCTACCCTAAGGTTAACAACTCCTGTCCTGGAGAATGTGAGACAGGAGTGCAACTTCCAGACACAGCATCTGATGGTCGGTGCGTCACCTCCCACTCCCTCTAGCATGTGGCCCTCCAGAGCACAGTGAACTCATCTCCTCAGGAACAATGAAGGTTTGAGACATGGAGTAAGAAAAATAATGGCATATGGGGCTGGAGAGGTGGCTCAACAGTTAAGAGCACTGGCTGCTTTTGCAGAGGACCCGGGTTCATTTCCCAGCACCTGCATGGTGGCTAACAACCATCTTTAACTCCAGTTCCAGGGGATTAGATGCCCTCTTCTGACCTCTGCAGGCATTGTACGACATGGGTATACTTACACACATGCAGGCAATACACTCACACATGTAAAATAAAATAATAATAATAATGATAGAAAAATAGAGGCAAAACTGCAGCTGGGTTAGCGTCCCTGGCCCCGCAATGGGTCCTCACAAGGGTCATTAAGTCAAAGAGAAGAAGGACCAATAGCGAAGCAGCACAAATGTCACATTGCCCTAGAGCCATCACAATCATTCACATACAGACATTCATTCTGGAACCTTCTCTCCCAGGAAGATGCTCCCAAGGACAAACCACACTATCCCTGGTCAGTGCTAGAAGGCCCCACAGCACCCTCATGCGCACTGCCCAGGGCTGGTAGGGCCCAAAACAACCAAGCAAAGGCTGGGAGTTGCCACCCGGGAGATAGTAGACAAATGCTGCACACTGACCACCAGAGGCCATGCGTGGCTCTGCAAAGCCTGCTTGTTTAAGTACTCGGCTTAATTCTATGTAGGCAGTAAGCAGTTGGAGATAGCTGGGAAAGGCTCTCCCTCTGGGGGAGCATATGAGGGGTAGCTCCATCTGCCTCTTCTGCTAAATCGCTTTGTGTGAATCCCAGGCTCTTACAAAATTGTCTTTTTCCTACTTGGTGGGAAAACAGCATCATCCCAGTGGATCCTGAACAGGCTGAGGAGTGAAATGAATCATGACAGAGCAAGTGTGAAGCCTTGACTCTGCAGGTCTTCTCCCTTTGTCTGTGGGCTCATGGCCTTCCTCTTCCCCCAGGAGGCTTGTCAGCTGCAGCCTCCGCCAGACAGGTGCACACACACACAATGCAAGAGGAAAAACACATCTGGCTGGGTCAAGGGGCAGGCAGACAATTCTAAAGAGAAGACGTGCGACTAGCTCGTCAGTAAGTTTAGGAGACAACGGTCAGAGAAATGCAGATCAAAACCACAATGAGATGCCAGTTCGTGCCCACTAGGATATTACAATTTTAAAAAAAGGAGAGGAAAAACTAGTGAAAATTTTAATTCTATGTACTGCTGGTGAGAATGTAAAATGGTACAGCTGCTGTGGAAGACAGTTTGACAGATCCTCCAAAAGTCGAGCATAGAATTATCATATGATCCAGTCCTGCTGCCACCAGGTATCAACCAAAAATGGAATGGAACATAGACTCAGAGATATTGTGGGTAAATGCTCATTATGGTGTTTTGCATTATAACTAGAAAGCAGAAACAACCCGTGTCCACCAACAGAGGCATGGGTGAGCAGAATGTGCTATACTCGATACAAGGGAGTAGTGCTGGAACAGAACAGTGGTATGTAAAAAGGAACGACATCCTTACAAATACTACAACACAAATAAGCCAGAAAACCATGGAAATAACCTGGACGCGAAAGGACAAATATTACGTAATTTCACTGGTATGAACTCTGGAGAATAGGCAAATCCATAGAGACAGAAAGTAGATGAGAGGTGACTGGGTGCTAGATGGGGAGTTATTGCTTAAGGAGCCCAAAGTTCCTGGTTAGTGCAATGAAAAGTTTTGGAAATAAATAGTGATACAGGGCTGAAAAACAGTGTGGCTGTAAATCATACCACTCAATTAACTATACATTTAAAAATGGGTTCAATGGAAAGTTTTATGTTATATATACTTTATCATAATGAAAACTATTTATTAAAAATTCATCTTGGACTGGGGATATAGCTCAATTGGTGGAGTGCTTGCCTAGCATTTGCAAAGTCATGGGTTCTATCTCCAATACCACCTATACCAGTCATGGTGAAATCCCAGCAACTGGGAAGTAGAGGCAAGATGATCAGAAGTTCAAGGTCATCCTCAAGCTACATAGAGGTTTTGAAGTCAGGCTGGGCAACATAAGACATTGCGTAAAAACAAAGAAATGAACAAAACAAAACAAGAACAGTATTTCCTATTCCTATTAACACTCACAGTCCAGTGCTCTTGAAAAGAGAATGAAGTGCACTTGGTTTTTCAACTAGCTTGCTGAACACCCCCAGGTTTGTTAATCTCCCAGCACAAGGCACCTCCTTCCATAAAGTCAGGGGAGTCTGTGTCTTCATACAGGGGCTCAGCCAGGCGAGCCTTCCACCTGTTGGTGTTGGTTCCATCCTGCCCACAGCCCCTGGGGCAGCCTCTGGAGAGTTGCCATCCACCCAGGCGCTGCCCTGTCTCCACCTGCTTTCTAGAAGGCCTGGGGCCATGTGTCTACATTTGCACAGAAGGTCTTGGAAGAAACCAAACACCTAATCATCCAGAAAATCTGGTGCTGGCAATTAGCAAACAAGTTATCATGTACAGACGCTCCATCCACCCTGCTGTTGCTGGGTTCTAATTATTCCATCATTCAGCCCTTCTCAGGCATATCCCAGTTTGTCTCGCTGACGTGCAAAATGGCACATGTCAAGTCACACACTGAACATGTACATGCCTTGGACCTCAGAGAACACCAGGATACGTTGAGGGCAAAAGTCAAAGAGTTTTTGGCTTTTCCTTCCTCCACTAAATGTGGCACAGTGTTAAACAAATCATTTGACTTGCTGATCACTTTGCAGGCCGGAGGCAGTCAAATCTCATGGAATTCTTCCATCAGAAATAAAAACTCAGCTATACTTTGAAGACTTAAAACTGATCTGCATGTGGCTGGAGAGATGGCTCTGCATAGATGGGGTGGGAGGAGAACATTTGCACAGATACATGCAGATTCTGCACATGTATCTACATATGCATATGATGCAAATGAAGCATAATTCCCCGATGAATGCCTACTAGCCCAGCATGGGCATGCACAGAGCCAACCACAGCAACATACTGATTCTCAGGATAATATCTCTTTGCTTCACTATCTAGGTAAAGTCAAAGTGGGGCTTAAAACTTCATGCAAGGCCCCACGCCTTCTTGAGGATTTATAGGCACCTAAATCGTAGCTAATAGGGAGGAGCTCATGAGGCCTCACCCCTCCCTGAAGATCAGTAAGCAGTTCGAGATTTTCTTCAGTGGCATAGCCACTGGTAAGGTGCCCATGTACCTGTGCTCCTGCAAGTGACCCTAATGAAACGCGTTGGGTCACCTAAACAAAAATAAAGACATGGGAGTAGAAGGGGGGATAGTTGGGAAGAGAGGGGGAATCAGCAAGAATGAGAAAGGAACAAGAGGGGTGATGGGAGGTGAACAGGATCAAAATACATTCTATGTTCTTATATGAAAATGTCACAGTAAAACCCATTATTACATATAATTTATGAGTGTTAAAAAATTATAAAACAAAATGGAATTAGCAGTGGGAAATGGAATGACCTGCTGTATCCCCTGAGAGGTAACAATAGAAAGTTTAATTTTGTTGTGCTAACAGTTTCAAAGGCTGGAGATCTTTCATTCTTTACACAAGTGATTAGGACTAACACAAAACAAGTTCAATGGAGGGCTGGGCATGGTGTTGCATGCCTTTAATCCCAGCACTTGGGAGGCAAAGGCAGGATTTCTGTGAGTTCAAGTCTAACCTGAACTATGTAGGGAGTACCAGGCCAGCCAGGGCTAGATAGTGAGGCTCTGTCTCAAAGAAAAAGACCAAAAGAGCATTAACTACTATTACTTTGAATATTTGATAGATGGGAAATAACAGCCAACACGAGGATTGGTATACAAGATGTCTACATGTGTGAGGGATAAGTGTGCTTCCTGGCTACACTTAGACATGGGCCGTCCTCCACAGGAAGACATGCTGCGTGTCACTGGTCATGACCGACTTTATAATGTTCCTATAAAGCTGGTGCAATAATGCCTCCCAGGGATGATTTACATCTGCATGAGACTCTATTTCAGCATATACAAGTCAACTTAGAAAGACATGAGAAGCATGAAGCCAAAAGTTCTACCTGCAGAGAGGTGTTTACAGTGGGCTTGAAAGAAAAGAAGCTGAAGAAAGGGAAGCAGGCTCAGCTGTGAGGGAGGGAACAGTCTGCTAAAACAGAGGAAGGAAAATGCTTTACTGGGAATGTGATCGAGGGCAGAGCTGAAGACTCTGCAAGCCTGGGGAAATGTGTACCCCGTGTTTCCACTAGATCATGTAGAGACCGTATACATGTCAAGCACCGTTTTACCCAGGTGTCTCACAGTGCAGAGGGTGGATTAGCTTGCTGTAGCTGTGGCAAGATACCTGAGATTATCAACTTAAAAGGAGAAAAGGTTTATCTGACTTGCCATTTTAGGGGGCTGAATCTCTGCTGTCTCAACCCTGTTGCTTGGGTCCTGTGGGGACACAGTGCATCATGGTGGGAACATGTAGTAAAACAAGCCTGCTTACCTCATTCAGGTCAGGAAGTAGAGAGAGGGAAAGGGGTGGAGTCCCAATATCCCCTTCAAAGACACACCTCCAAGTGACCTCACTTCCTCCTGGCAGGCTCCACCTCTTAAAATTTCCTCTGTTTCCCAAAAGCCTTGGTGGCAATGGTTTCATGATTTCAAGTCACTGAGTCAGAAAGACGGAGACTATTTCAAAGATTCAAACTATTAACCACAAAATTCTGGTGAGGCTGAGAGGAGGTGACCCTGGAGCGTTCCAGGGAACAGAAATTAACCATTGGGTCTCCTCTGTCATTAATTTTGGTTAACTTTTTTTGTGGTACTCAGAATCGAACCCAGGTCCATACAAATGCTAGGCAAGTATGCTACCATCGAGCTATATCTTCAGCCCACGTTTTAGATGATTCAGCAGCACTCCAGTCTTGTATAATTAGTGTGCAGAAAATCTTTTTTAGTTTAGTAAATTTGAAAACAAATTGACAAGGGTGTTCATTGGTTTGCTCTTAAACCCAGAAGCGGTTCCCCTCCCCCATGCATTCTTCAAGTCACTTTGAAAATTAATTTTTGCAACATAGAGGGATATATAAATAGATGAAAATGTTTTTGCAGCAGTGTAGAACACAGATAAATGAGTGTATACTCAACCAATAAGTCTCCCGCTACAGGACTCCTTGGAACCCCAGCCAGGCTGTTGGGAAGGAACTAATTAGCTCAGTCCTCAGGGCTTGACTTCATGTCAGAATTAAAGTGTAGGACCTTCATCTGGTGCCAGCTATAAAATGCAAGGCACGTGAAAAATTAGACATTTTTATTTGCTCCTAGTTCTAATGGCTTTAATCGGAGCAGACATTCTTAAAATAAAAACTCATCTTGCTAAGAGAACCTCAAAGGAGCCATAAGCCATGAACCTGTTGGTGCCCTTTTCTCTGCAGGAGACATTAGTCAGCAAATGACAGTAAGCAGAGATACATAAAATCCATTTCCCTTCCTAAACTCAACACTTTTTAAAGATGAAGACAGAGCCACTGGGCTGACCTTCTGCAGAGCTCCAGCCTCACGTAAAATATGACAGGTGGCCCAACCATAGCAACAGACATGCCCCTCCTGAAGACTTCTCTTTGCTGGCTTTGGATTTATGTAGCTATCAAATAAACAGTCATTTCAAAAGACTTTTGTTTTGTTTAGGTCTGGTCCTTACAATTTAAAATAATGTAACATATACATTTTTCCATTTCTTTTCTCCTGGGCTCTGAGATGACAGGAATTTGCAGACGCTTGCCTAAATTACACCATCTAGGAAGAAGCCCACTCTCTGCTTTTACACCCTCTTGCAGTGTCATCTTAGAAAATTGATCAGCTCAAGGTCATGTGTAGGTTACTGGCAAATGTCTCTTAAGAAAGAGAATAAAAGATTTTTTATTACCCTGGAACAGGCTTCATGGTAGCTGAACCTAATGCATTATTCCGTAAGCTGAACTTCCATTTCAGTAAATAATTTATGGGCTTTTTTTTTTAATCACCATGGTTGATGTCCAGAGTAAATGGAAATTTTATTGGTGTGAGCAGGGAGCCCCTCTCACCATGAACAACACTGAGTGTAAAGTAACTGCTCTCCGAATGCTAAATAATCAGTATGGAAGTGAGCATTGCATGGTGGGAACTACAGTCCCCAGGGCAGGCCAGATGGGGGTCTGCATCAGGCCTGTGAAACCCAGCAACATCTTCTAGGTGTATTTGCATTCCTGCAAGAGCCCAGGACCAAGCACAGTGTCTCTACACTCAAGCCCAGCTTTGGCATTAGGTGACTGCCAAATCCCCATTTCACATATGTGTGGGGAAAAGCAGGTTATGACCACAGGGCATTCCCAAGTCCTGGCTGGCTGGCTCTGCTCCAGGCTCAGATGACCATATAGTTCATCCTTCCTTGGGCTGCAAAACTGAACAAGTGTCTTCATTTTGCAAGATATTGATTGTTCAAAACCCAATGGTCCAGGTAGGGGAGAGGTATTTCAATATCACAGAAGCACACGTGCAGAGCTAGGAAAGTCGGGGTTCAGTTCCCAGCATGGCCACTTCCTAGATGCACGCCCGTGCATAAGCGACTTCTTCTGGAGTCTCATTTTTCTCACCTAGAAAATAAGGCTGAGTAATCAGGGTGATATGTCTTAATAGAGTACTATGAAGAGTACGTAAAATACCTATAAAACCTGATGCATAGCAAGCATCAATTAAGTTATAGGTGCCATTTTAAAATTTTATTATAGTCATTCGCATCATCATCATCATCAAACTGGTCCAGCTGCTGTAGAGAAAAGGATGGTGTGCTTACACCATGGAACAGGCAGAGCATCCAAGAACATACAAGATGAGCAAATGTATTTCCTTTACGTTTAACTTCTCTGGGTTTGTTTATCAAAGCTGAAATTTCCTACCAGTCAGAAACCTGACAAATGGAACCTTCAGGAAAACTCTTAGTGATGGGAACTCTGAGGGTCAATACTGCCAAGGATGAGGGAGACTGTCTGGGTCCTGACTTCCCACTTGGACTGTCTGCTCACCCAGAGACACTTTCAGAATAGCTAAAGAATGCAGGAGACCACATGGCCATGACTAGAGCCTTCTTGGCTCCTATAAGAAGTTTCCATTTAAAAAATGAGCAGGCCAACTTAGAACTCTTTCCCACTCCAAGGAAAAGATCTTACCTGCCTGGGCCTCTGAAAGTCCTGTGTTTAGACCTCTCCAAGTTAACAGGAAACATCCTTGGGATGCTTCAGTCTTCAGACACCATGCTACAGTTGCTGTGATTGCCCTGAGGCTAAAGAAAGTGCCTCCACCATTCCTGACCAGTTGGTCTAAGACTGAGCAGGAAGAACTCTCCCCCTCCACAATCTGTCCTTGGGAGGGAAAAAGAAATGGGAAGTGAGGACAGGGAGATGGAATGGCTGGATTCACATCCCTTCAGCTGAACCTTCTAACCAGACAGAGATGTACTGTGTCAGGGAATGGATACAATCATGTGCCCTAAGCCTGGGGAACTTGAACACAAACCTCCAAACTTATGCCAGTGCCTATGAGGGTGGAGGTGTAAGCACCTTTCAAAACTCTCTGCAGAGTTCCTTAATGGAAGAGATGTCCCAAGACAGCTGTGTAAAGGGTGCACAGACCTTGGGGACATCTCCCAAGCAGAGCTGTAGCCTTTCAGAGATGGCCATTTTGTTTTCTTACACACAGGTGCTATCCCATACCATGATATCTGTGCTGGATAGCTTTAGTGTCAACTTGACACACCTGGGTTGAGGGAGCCTCAATTGGGGAATTTCCTCTATTGGACTGGCCTGTGGCCATGTCTGAGGGGCATCTTCTTGATGAGTGATGTGGGAGGACCCAGCCCACTGTGGGTGGTGCCACCCCTGGGCAGGTGGGCCTGTGTTGCATAAGAAAGCAGGCTGAGCAGGGGTCAGGGAGCAAGCTAGTAAGCAGCGTTCTTCCATGGCCTGTGCTCCAGCTCCTGCTTCCAGGTTCCTGCCCTGAGTTACTACCTTGGGCTCCTGGATGAACTGTGACCCGGGATATGTAAGCTAAATAAACCCTTTCCTCCCCAAGTTGGTAGTGGTCACAGTATTTTGTCACAGCAATGGAGACACAAACTAGGACAATATCTTAAGGGTATATCACCTATAGTAGGATTCCAAATTTTTGTACCACGAGCAGAGCTTGATCTAATTCACCCTCAACATAATCATGAGTAGTCATGACACTTTAAAGTGAAAAAAGGGAGGGCTGGTAAGATAGCTGGTAGAGGTACCTACAGCCCAGCCTGAGGACCTGAGTTTGATCCCCTGGATCCACATGATGGAAGGAGAGAACCACAGGTTTTCCTTTCACTTCTATACATACCTCATGGCATATGCATGCATGCACACACAAAACAAGTAAATATAATTTTTTAAAAGTTAAAAAAGGGGGAAATTGCATTTCATTCCCCATCCCAAAAGGAGTCAAGTAGAGGCTAGGCAAAGTAATCTGAAAAAGTATGTGTGTGTGTGCATGTGTATGTATGACAATGTGTATATGTTTGTACAAGTGTGAGTATATATGCATGTGTGTACAAGGGTATGTGTGTGTACGTGTGTGTATGCATTTATATATGTGTGTGTGTGTGTATGTGCGTGTGTATATGAGTGTGAGTATGTGTGTGTTTGGATGTGTTTGGGTCAAGGCACATGTGTGAAAGTCCAAAGTCCAACCAGGAGTTGGTTCTCTCCTTTTACCATGTGGATTCCAAGGGTCAAACTCATGTTGTCAGGTTTGGTGGCAAGTACCTTACCTATTGAACCATCTAGCCAGCCCCAGTTTCAATTTAATAAGGGGGAGGGACTCTTTCCTCAGACCTGGGGCATCTAAATAACCTAAGCAATTGCTGAAAACACCTTCTTGTCAAGTCATACAGAAGAATGACTTTGTGTATCTATTACTTTTGCCTCGTGGCAACCATGATCCCTTACAGAAAAAACTTAAGGGAGGGAAGATTTATTTCCACTTATGGTTTCAGAGGGTTTCAGTCCATTATAGCAGAACAGCTCAGTTCACGGCGGTGGAAGCATGTGATAAAGGCTCTTCACATCAAGGCAGGCCAGGAAGCAGAGAAGATGCAGAAACCAGGTCCAGGTATGACACATAGAGCCTGCTCCCAGCAACCTGCTCCCAGTGACCTGCTCCCACTTCCTAAAGGTTCCACAGCCTCCCAACATACCACCGCCAGTTGAAAAAAAAGCATGCAAACATGAGCCTGTAAGAGCCCCACAGTTCTGGTTGATGGGACACAGAAGTAAGTGTGCTTAGGCTCCGGGGCAGGAAGCATCCTTATACAAGCTCCCTGGGAAGAGGCCAGACCTGCAGCACACTAGGTCAGCACCTGCAGACACCATCTTACCACCAGCTCACAGGTGCAGCCACCAGTGAGAACCCTCCTTGGGTTTTTGACAGGTTCATGAGCTGCCAAGCCAGGTCACCTTGGAGCCTACTGGACCTTTAGTCTCCCTATCCTGGGAGTTGCTTTTTCTGAAAACAAGGTAAATTTAGGTTTTTCCACACTTTTCAAATAAAAACTGATTCAAAGTTGTGTAATTTTGAAGTTATAGACTTCTCTGTAGCTTGGTTTTCCTTATTAACTAGGGATAATAACTCATATTTTGAGGTTAGCAAGGACTAAATAAGAAGACATGCAGACAAAGCTCTTGAAAAGTGTGGTTACTATTACTTACAATGTCTTGTTTCATCTCATCAACCCAATGGCTACTCACAGAGGTCCAGAATCCTGACATAGCACTTCCAGCTGAATGGCTGTGGACCCGTTGCCCTCCTCCTCACCCACTGCCTGACAGACAAGCAGTTTCAAGGTGCTCTGGAATAAATGCTAAGGCTCCTAATCACCTGCAGGAGCCACAGCGCACCCTTGTCAGGAGCACAAACAGCACCAACATTAATACATTCCATATGGCTGGGCATGGTGGTTCAGATTTGTAATTCCAGGACTTGGGAACCTGAGGCAAAAGGATCAAGAGGAGACAACCTCAACTACAAAGTGAGTTCAGGGCTAGCCTGAACTATAGCGTGAACCCTGGCTCAAAAAATTAAAAAATTCTGTGACTATTTTCATGAACTAAAAATTGCTGCTTCCAGAAGGTAAAGTAAGAAAAGAAGCCAAATGTTCAGCAAATCAAAAGAGCTTCCAGGGAAGACAAGCAAGGGCCTCAGTAGCCTGGAGAGGAGGCTGGTGGCAGCTGTCTAAGATGCAGGGCTACCTCCAGGAGCCAACACCCCCTCAGCACAGACAGCCCTGGAACTATAGTTAGGAGGTCCCCGCACTGACATGGCAACATGGGGACTTAGAGGAAGAGAGAGTTCTTTCAAAGACTCTATAAGACACTGGCCAAGGTGGTGCATGCCCTTAATCCCAACACTCAGGAAGCAGAGGCAGGTGGATCTCTGTGAGATCAAGGCCAGCCTGGTCTACATATAGAGTTCCAGCTCTCTGTAGGCCAGCTGGGACTACAGAGAGACCCTGTTTCTGTCTTAAACAACAACAACAACAACAAAAGAACTTTATAAGATTTTTAAGCTTAAACCCCATAATTCTCAGTATTTAAAAAGAAACTTCAATGGTCTAACAATGAAAAAATTAGTCAGCTGGGTTCAGTTACTGATTAACATTGGGTTTGTCAAGGTAAGTGTACATGGCAAAGTTTCAAGAGGAGCTTCACTCTTAGGGAATCAATAAAGAATTTTTAACTCCAGAGAAGGAGAGGGAGGAGGGAGAACAGGCAGGTCACTGAAGGAGCAGTCCCTGGGGCTGGATCTGCTCAAAGCCTTTTCCCAAGAAAGAAGTGGTTCCTGTAAGGTTCTTTATAGGGAAGCAGTTTAGCTCTCAGACATCTGCACAGAGCAAGTATAGGCACCCAAGTTCTGGAACCCAGGGGTCAGCAGAGTCTGTGATGAGGTTGGCAGATGCCTTCTCCTTCATGCTGTCCCCTGCCTAGCTCCTGCCCAATGAGGCAAAAGCTGACCACCAAATATCAATAAGCTTCTGAATTTCAACTTAAAACAAGTCAGTACTGCTCAGACAACAACAAAAAAACTGGCTTGAATAACTACAACAGAGTAAACAAACCCCAAACTCCTTATCCCCACCCATCCCATCCCAATCTCCACCCCACCACATACCTAGGCTAAATGTGAGTCCCTCCAAATTCTTCACTATCTGAGGTGGTGTCAGCAGGTCTGGGACCAGAGCAAGGCCAAAAAATAGCATGTGTACTAACCTTCAGGGACCTGGGATAGGCACTAACAGCCTAAAACATTTAAACACATTGTGGGTATTCACACACCCCAGTATGTGAATGTTATGTGCACAGGAGAGCACTCAAGAAACGTGGCCTTCCAGGACTCTGTTCCAGCCCCATACCCCTGCTTTGTAATGCTTGGGCCCAGGGAATGAGACAATGTACAGTGACCACTGTGTACTGTGACTACCATGTATGGATGATCAATGGCTCATGCTCAGCTTAGGGAGGAGGTCTGGGGCACCCAGGGTGGTCTGTTTGGTTCTTCATTCCTGCTCTTGCTGTTCCAAAAACCTGGGCCTCCCAGAATGCAGCCTGCCAGCTTCATTAGGACTAAGTGTGGCCTGCAAGGACAGCTCTGTGACCTCAATGTTATCTTTAACAGCTCTGTCTGGAACTCAATTAGTCAACACCATCTCCTCTGCAGAGTGGAATGCTCCAGACACTCCTGGAGTGACCAGGCTGACTCCGGCAGGCACACCCCACTGAGCCTGGAATGTCTGAGCCCTGTGCTGATCCTCAGATGAGGAAACATGGGGCGGATCCCAGGGACACCCACATAGGCTCACACTCTCCACTTAGTCTGGGAAGGTCCTGAATGGTTGGACATGATACTAAGAACATTCTGACTTAGTGAACAAAAAGGTTCCAGAAGGTACGCATGCAGCTGGGGAACCAGGCAGCATTCCCTGCAAAGGAATCAGCAGGATCAACCAGGGTCTTGGCGAGCATTTCCCCAATCCTAATGTCTGTCTCAGCCCTGCTCTACCCACCCCTCCAGACTGCCAACACCTGGCCCAGAGGACAAGCATCTCATATGTATTTCATTAAGGAGAAGCTGTGACCCCTCTAAACCGAGCAAGCAACCTCAACTCCATATTACAATGAAAAGCCTTGCAGACGTCTCTGCTACTTATGGACTCTTTATGAGACACTGGGTAAGTGCTGCAGGGGTGACGACACACAGATGATGCTGGGGGAGTAGGGAAGGCAGTCCCTGGAAGGGGATGATTCACTGGAAGGGCTATGATGCTGAGTGAACAAGTTGCCCAAGATGCAGGGCCACCTCCAGGAGTCAACACACCCTAACTCTCCTAACTGGTTCACAGACTACAGGCTGATCCCTTTGGAACAGGATAGGATCATCATAACGATAAATTTGATCACATCATTCTCACTTCTGTTTCCTGCTGTGGCTCTCAATTGCCCTTTGCATTCAATCCAACTGTTTAGCCAATCAGATACCTTCATTAGGCCCTGACCACTTCCCTTTGTCATCATTGCCCTCCATACAACCCTCTGCACTAGCTGGGCTGTGCTTTCTGACATCTGGAAAGCCATCTGCCATCCCCTAGTCTCTGTGTGCACTGTCTTTGGGGAGAAACGGCCTGTTCTTTCCATGAAAGGAGTTGACCCTCGTGGCTGCCTTCAAAACAGACACAAGCTTGAACTACTCTTCAGGGTGATGGGACTGAGGATCCAGAGCTAGCTAGATTCTGGATATACCAAATTCTACCCTCCACAGTTTTGTCAAAGACAGGACTCTGTCGCAGACCTTTGTACAACTACAAATAGAGCTGGCAACTGTCTCACTCATAGGGATAGACCTTTAAGAAAGTCCCAGAACCATACAGGCTCACAAACATGGGCCTCACCTGCCACTTGGCCACAGACACAGAGCCCATGAATCACTCATGGTTCCCAAGTCAATCTCTAACCCTTCTGCCCTGGCCCAAAGAAAGTACCACCTCCCCATCCCATGTGTACCCCCAGAAATTATTACGGGCAAGCAGGGCAGCCATGAGTAGCGAGGCCCTAGGCCAGCCAGGCGCCTCTTACTCATGTGCTAAAATCCTTGCATAGTTGAACAAATGCCAACCCTACGACCCAGAAACTCCACTTTCAGGACTTTACCCATGAGAGATGAGGATTGTGTCTACCACGACATTTGTTCTAGAATGTCCACAGCAGGTTTTTTTTTTTTTTCATAGTAGTCAAAATCTAGAAACCAAACGTGTAGTTTAACTGCGCAGTGAGCTACTCACTATTCAGTAGTGAGAAGAGAATCAGCTTCCAGAGCACCCAAGAGCAAGAATGAACCTCAAAAGCACAATAGAGTAAAGGGCCCCGGACAGGAAAACACACATACCCTATGATTCTACTCATGCGAAATTCAAGAAGAGGCAGCTGGTCGAAGCAGACAGGGACTGGGCAGAGAAGGGCACAGAGAATTTTATGGAATGATAAAATCATAAAGGCTGGAGAGGTAACTCAGTTACAGAGTACTTGCCTAGCATGCACAAAGCCTGGCTTCTATCCCCAGTACTGCAAAAAGCAAACATAAAGCAGGCATGGTAGCACATGCCTGAAATAACAGCACTTAGTAGGTAGAGGCAGGAGGACGGGGAGTTTAAGGTGATCCCAAGCTCTACAGCAAATCTGAAGCCAGCCAGAGCTATCTATGTAAGACTCCATCAAGAGGGGAAGAAGGAGCTCAAGAGAGGGGACCACAGGGGACCCCATTTTATCAAGGATGAAATGGGGAATATGGGGATTCTTTAACTGGGGAGGGAGGAGGTGGTGGAACAGAGTGCAAGAAACACATAAAAATTCAATAAAAATATATTAATTAAAAAAAGACTCCATCAAAAAATACCATGCTCAATTTTGCTTGATATAGTGCTTTTAATAAGTTGCTTCCTATTGTTAGGGTATCAAGTTATTGCCATTCACTGGCTTAAAACCAGATGATTTCATTCTCTTACAATTCTGGAGGTCAGACATCTGAAATAGGTCTCATTGCCATGCTTGAGGTATGGGTAGGCAGGGCTGGTTTCTCTGGAGGCTCCAAGGAAGAATCCATTTCTGGCCTCATCTCATGTCCCCTCCAACTTCACAGTCAGCAGCAGCACTGCGGCTTCAAAACGCCCTGTGTCTGATTCTCCCATCTCTCTCCTTCACTTATGAGAGCCTGTGAAATCACCCCAACGTACCCAGACAATCCAGAGAGAGCTCCCTTCCCCTCTTAATCATGCCTACAAGGCCTCTTCTGCCATGTAAAGTAACATTAGGAATATGCTCCTGGGTGTTAAAGTGTAGATAATGGTTTAGTCAGTTTGGGTTGTATAAAAATAACACAGAAAGCCAGGCGTGGTGGTACACGCCTGTAGTCCCAGCACCCAGCACTTGGGAGGCAGAGGCAGGCGGATCTCTGTGAGTTCAAGGCCAGCCTGGTCTACATAGTAAGTTCCAGAACAGCTGGGGCTACAGGGAGACCCTGTCTCAAGCTCTGTGAGTTCAAGGCCAGCCTGGTCTACATAGTAAGTTCCAGGAGCGCTGGGGCTACAGGGAGACCCTGCTTCAAAAAGACGGAAAAACACACACACACACACACACACACACACACACACACACACACACACACAGAAGTGGGTGATTTATAAGCAACAGAAATTAATTTTTCAGTGTGTGATTGAGAAGCCCAAGATCAAAGCCCAGGCAACCTTAGTGTCTGGTTTTCTGGGACATGGATGGCACCTTCTCTCTGCGTTCTTGTGTGATAGAAGGGGCAGGCTAGCTCTTGGGGCATCTCTTATCAGGGTGCTAATTCCATTGATGAGGGTTGGTTCTTATGACTTAATCACCTCCTGAAGACCTCACTCCTAATGTCATCATGCTGGTGATTCAGTTTCAGTATATGAATAAAAACAGACCAGAGAAGATACATTTAGGGGGCCAGTATTCTGTACACGTGCATACATTAAAAAAAAAATCCATGAGTTAAGCACTTAACATTTGCATGTCTATTAGTGCATAAATTACTCCAGTAATAATAAAGAGCTAACAGTAAGGGCTCCTAACCTGGCTGCAGACACCCAATCCCCTTTGCCCATACCCTCTCAGTATGTACTACACCCACCCCACATCAGATCTCACTTATGGAAACTGAGTCACACAGCAAGGGATAAAACCTCTCTTGCAGCTGACAAGAAGTTTGAAAATCTCCCTTGATGACTCCAACCAAGCCCATGTTCCATCCATTCCCTGGGGTCGCCAAAGTTTCCTGCAGTAAAATCCAGGCAGGTGACCCCAAGGAGAGAGGCTGTTCTTTGGATGGCCCACTTTTGTTGTGATGTGGATATACAAACCTTCCTCCTGCTCTGCCCTAAGAAAAGCAGTGAGATGAAAGAAAACAGCTTAGCGGCAAGAGCCGTAAGGAATGACGGGAACTGCAAACAGAGAACTATGGCTGCCAGGGCCATAGAACTCTGGGTCCACCCAATCAAGAACTCAGAAATCCAGACCTCCATGTGAATGCTCTCAAAGGCAATGAATCTAAATTTACCAAGATAACAGGGAAGCCAACATTTGTCCCCAGGCCCCTGACTGGTACCATGTGCACCTTTCAATACCCACCACCATCTACCCAGCCTTGCCGCCAGGAGGCAGCAGCCTCACCCAGGCAGAGCCTAAGCTCTGCCCTCTGCAGGACATCAGACACCCCTGGGGAATCAGTTCATAGGAAACAAAGCTTCCCCCAGGACAAGGGATGTACAGCTCCTCAGGGAGATGGTGAAGGGGCTGGAATGACATCTCCTGTCTGCTGCAGGCCCACATTCGTCCCTCACTCTGCTGCTCCTGTAGCCAACACAGCTCCATGGAGAAGCCATCTTTCCTGAGGAGTCCTGACAATAACTCATTATCTAGGGCCAGAGTCATGTCTACCCATGAGGGCTGGCATGAGCTGTCCTCAGCTGAGTCCCAAACTGCCAGCCCCAAACTGGAAAGAGAGAACTCAGGTCACTTGTCAAACACGCTTCCTAGCCTGGTACAGAGTTCTGTGGATGGCAGCACCTATCCCTTCCTATACTGCACATATCTGGGGTGAGGGAACTCCTGGGTCTTAGGAGTGGCTTGTGGTTCATGCCAATGTCATAAGGGAACGTCACAGGGGAACATCTCAGGCAGTACCCAGGGCAGGGATGCAGCACAT
This sequence comes from Nannospalax galili, assembly GCF_000622305.1. Classification (NCBI taxonomy): domain Eukaryota; kingdom Metazoa; phylum Chordata; class Mammalia; order Rodentia; family Spalacidae; genus Nannospalax; species Nannospalax galili. The sequence continues at coordinate 7,094,306 of NW_008332149.1, read as the reverse complement.
GTGCCTCAGGCTCAGAAACCATCAAGCCACCACCATCCATCCCACAGTCAGCTGGTGAGTTCTTTTCAAAATTTTTATTTTATTTACTCTTTTCATTTTGTATATGAGTGTATTGCCTGCATGTATATAAGTGCACCCGTGTTGTACAATGCCCAAGGAGGTCAGAGGAAGGTGTTAGATTCTCCAGAACTGGAGTTACAGATGGTTGTTAATCACCATGTGGGTATTGGGAAATGAACCAGGTCCTCTGCAAGAGTAGTCAGTGCTCTTAACCACTGAGCCATCTCTCCAGCCCCCAGCTGGTGGGTTCTTGACCATGAACCATTACTATTCAAGTCTTAGTGTCCTGGTCTATAAGGGAGGTCAGCTTCTCCACCCTATAACACTGGACTCTGAAAGCTGTCTACAGCTTTGTTTCCACATGCCTGGCAAATCAGAAGCACCACACTGAGGGACAGACAGACGGGGGCTGCCTCTGGGTGAGACTCTGGGCTGTTTTCTCCTTCCTTCCTTTTGAATATTCTCCACAGTGGACAGGGAGGTTCCAGTCATAAGAACAAGCTGACTTATTTTTTTACCCAGGCCCTGCCCAGGTCATAGTGAGTGGGGGCTATGAACAGGGTGTTATGTTTGCTCCCACCTGTCACCTCCCAGCCTCCCTGGATGCCCTGTTACCCAGAGTCTGAGGACCCCAACTGCTTCTGGCCATAGTGAGGTCCTGCCTGGACCCTTACATGCCCCTGCCCCAGGATCCTCAGCCTCTGTCAGCTCCCAGTGACCATCTGGCTCCTAAGCCCTGAGGACAAACTCTCTGTTCAGCAAACCTCCTCAGCAGCAGGCTCTGAGTCTCAGCTCCATCCTCCAGGTCAGGGACCCTGTTAGAAGGTACTCCTACCTTGCCCTGCCCAACCCCCTCCAGGTCCCAGAAGCTCCACTCTATAGGTGAGGCCGCTAGTTTCAACCTTGACTATTCAAATGTCCCCTGCCTGAAATGCGGGCCCTCAGAGGCAGGAGGGAAATCCTGCCATCCTGTGGGAGAGGGGGTCACTCTTTTGGGGTTCCAGGCCTCACACAGGGCCCCAGAACCTGGCTCCATTCCTTGGTCTGGTCTTTCCACCTGAATCACTGCCTTTGGCTTGAATCAGAGTGCCATGTTCAGTGCCAAGTGTGGGAATCTCGGGAGCTGGGAATGGTGGTGTACATGGGATGACCCCAGGGGAGAGGGACCAGGGAGGGGTGCACAGAGGCCTTACCAATTCTCCTTGAAGAAGCCAGTGGGCATATGGTGATAGCAACAACAGCTTCATGAGAGGAAGAACAGACACCTGAGTGGACAAATGGACACACTCCTTACTCTGTCTCAACACGTGGTACCCTCCTGCATGTTTTACTGAAGCAAGAAGGCCCACTAGATGCTAGGGAAATGATAGCACTGTGGTCTTGAATTTTCCAGCTTGCAGAATGTGACCAAATAAACCTCTACTCTTTATAAACCATCCAGTCTCAGTTATTTTGTTATAGCAACAGAAAATATACTACCTCAGTCTCGTTTGGGGGTACTTCTCAGACCACCAGGCTTAATCCGGATGCTGCCATCTTAGGATCCCCTCCTCATCCCCAATCTTGGCCTGCCCAAGGAAACAGCCTGACTCTGATGTCACCAGGTCCACTCTGCTTTCTCACTCTCTTGGATTCTGTCTCTTTATGTGGAACATGAAGAGGTGCCTTCCAGAACACTGATAGCCGCCACCGCCACCCTCCAGCTTTAACCATTTCTTATTCTGATAGCCCAAGTCACACTATCCGGCATGCAAATAACAAAACCCAAGGCTGCCCAGCACCGCACAGTCAGCAACCCAATTCAGTGGTCCCATGATGCCTCAGTTTACCAATAAATCATGAAACTTCCTCCCCAAAAGCTGCAACTCTGATAACTCTGTGTTATCTTACAAGGAGCCAACACTGGAATATTAAATTCTATTGATTCATCAAAACAAAAATTGAAAACAAGACTATATCAGCTATCACCTCTTATTGCCAAAACAGTTTTTCATTCCAAAATTTAGTGACTTAAAATAACTTATTCACACAGAATTCCACAATTTGGTCCTTTCTTATCTGGGGTCTGCTCATAGCCTTCATGTGAAGGTTTGACCATCACTAGACAGCTCGTGGCAGCCTCACTGGTGTCTGATGCTCAGCTGGGCTGTTGGTCAGGGGCCTCAGTTTCCCTCTATTACATGATCCTTCAGCAGGGCAGCTTAGATTTCCTACAGCAGAGTACCAAGAGAGTAAGTCCCACATACTGGCATTGCCATAGTTTGGATGTTTAGGTGCTGGAGAGATGGCTCAGTGATTATAAGCACTTGCTGCTCTGTAGAGGACTGGAGTTTGGGTCCAGCATCCACACCCAGCAGCTCACAGCTACCTGGAACTCCAGACTGAGGGGATCCAACACCTTCTTCTGACCTCTAAAATACCCACATGCACATGAGCAAACAAACACAGACACAGAAATTAAAAATAAAATAAATTTATAGTTTGGATGTTGCATGTCCCCCAAAGGGCCACATGGATGCACTGAGAGGTAGGGTCTAGTAGGGAGAGGTCTACATGTCAGTGGGAACAAGTGCCTGAAGGGGATGGCAGGACCCTGGTCTCTTCCTCTCTTTCACTTCCTAGGCATGAAGTGAGCCGTTTGCTTTACCACATGTTCCCTGTTATTGCCATCTAGTACCCCACCAGAGGCCTAACAGCAACCCGAGCCAAAATAAACCTTCCTTTTTAATTTAAATCTTTTCTATGTATGAGTGTTTTGCTTACATGTATATAAGTATACCCAAGTGTGCAATGCCCACAGAGGCTAAAAGAGGCGCTGGACCCCCTGGAACTGGAGTTATAGATGGTTTGTTACCCTCTATGTGGGTGCTGAGAACCAAACCTGAGTCCTCTGCAAGAGCAGCAAGTGCCCTTAACACCTGCTCTCTCATCATCTCCCTAGTCACTTAAACCTTCTTTCTTTATGTTAATTTCCTCAAGTATTTTGCTATAGTGATGGAAAGCTAACTCTGGCTGGGTTTGTGTTTGCTGACATTCTTTCTATTGGCCAAAATAAATCACATGGCTGAGCCCAGATTCCAAATAAGAGATCACCAGGATAGAAGTATCTGAAGATAGGATCTATTACAGGTTATTGACGTAACAATCTCCGTGAAGGCATACTAGATTGCCAACTCAGCTGGAGTCAGAATCATAAACCTCTGGGTGTGTCTGGAAGGGCATTTCCAGAGAGGTTTGACAGAGATGGGAAAAACCAGAACGTGGGTGGCACCAGCCCAGGCACAGGGGTCCCAAAATGAGTAAAACGGAGGATGTGCACTGAGCACCAGCATCCATTGCTTTCTGCCTGTGGACACACTGTGACCAGCCGCCTCATGATCCTGCCACCATGTCATCTCTGCCATGATGGAGCTTTATCCTGGAACCATGAGCCCTAGTGAATGCTTCCTTCCTTAAGCTGCTTTGTCAGTTATTTTTTCTTACAACCAGAAAATCAACTGATACGCTACCAGAACCCTCTCTGAGATGGAATGAATGTAGCTTCATGGAAACCTACTTTCCAGCCATCTGGGTAACCAGCTCACAGACCACTGTGGGCCTTATTTACCAGAGACCCTCACTGCCCAGTCCAAGGAAACACAGCACTCAGCAATAACCTTATTCTTCCAACTCAGCCCAGCACTACACACGGCCTTCTCCTTACTAGCCAGAGACACCACACACAATTCAGGCTACTTGCCTTCACTTACTTGGCTAAAGGCTTTATCTATAGAGGGGGTGTTACGTTTGAAAAGAGAACATTGGAAAAGTGATGTGCAATCGGTCCAAAGGAAGATGGTGTCAAACCAGGTCTGCATGACTAACAGATGCCAAGATTCCTGGCACTGTGACAAAGCAACGTGGACACCCTGTCCGTCTTTAAGCCATACCTTCCTGGGGTCACTTTATTTTCAAGTAATCAGTCTCATGGGACAAATACCTTACATCCCTGCTTCATGGCCAGGAAGTAAAAGAGAAAAAAAGATAGAAATCAGGGTCCTACAGTCCCCTCCAAGGGCACAACCCCTATGAAACCACGGACCTCCCACTAGGCCACATCTCCCAATAGCGCCATGCTGCGGACAATGTCTCGAACATATGGTCTGTATATGATAGATGAGCAGGACCACAGGCTATTATTTTAGGCCAAGCCTCACCAGTCCTAGCTTTCTGAATATTTCAGAGTTCTTAGCTATGTTTCCACTCTTAGTTCCAAAGATTCTAAGGGTCTGCCTGGCAGCACTGTCCAGTCCAGGGCTTTACCAAGGGAAGCCCATAGGCACCATCCTTCCCTTCTCCAGAACCAGTGAGGAACAATCTGGAAGCTCAACTAAAGCCCTCACAAATTGTTAGTGCAAAGGTCTCCAGGCTGGGTACCTGTCTATCATTGAGTGGACCCTTGAGGCTCCTTGCCTTCCAAGGTATGATCCAGGCCTTGGGATCCTCTACCATTAAAAGTGAGACCTCAGCCAGGCATGATGGTGCATGCCTTCGATCCCAGCACTCGAGAGGCAGAGGCAGTTGGACCTCTGTGTGATCGATGTCAGCCTGGTCTATATAGTGATTTCTAGGCCAGCTGAGGGCTCAGGGAGACTCTGTCTCAAAAAAATAAAAATAAATTTTAAAAAAGAAAAAAAAAAAAAACACCTGTATAAAGCAGATAGATCCTGCTTGCAAGTCTCCAAATAACAGACCTTCACAAGGTGGAAATATTCAATGCTTTGATGTGATGGTGGTTATATAACTACATACCATAGTCAAAACTCATGGGACTGCACACCTAGAAAGCATTTCACCTTATGTGAATTACACTTCAATAAAATCAACTTTGAAAAAAACACCCACCAAGGAACTCCACCTGCTTAGCCAGTTTCATCCCCATGGGATGGGTTCCTGGGGTGGGGGGGGGGCTTTAAATAAAGTGAGACCTGGCACTGAATGCATGCAATTGTATTCAGAGAAAGTTCTTGGTGTACTTGACCTCCACTGGTTCTCAGGACCATCATGGGAGGCGTTTGTTGGAGCCAGTTTTCAATGAGTATGGGGCGGGTCGCTGGACCCCGGTGTGGTGTGTGCGGGCACCCTGGGGTCTCCGCCACACCTGGCTAGTCCCAGTGTGAGTGGGGAGCGCGCCTGGGCTCCCGGGCGCACTCACTCTGGATGTGGCCCAGGGTCAGGTGTGCGTGCACTCTCCACGCCGGGTTCAGGTCCCGCTGGCTAGCCCCTGGTGGGCCTGGCTGGCCGCGACTCTCTGGAGACAGCAGGTGCGCAGACTTCTCTGATGCTGGCTGTAGCTGATGGCTACACACTTCTCTAGAGCTGAGAGCTTCCTCTGCTACTAGATTATTATCTAGTCGGAATCCCGCCTCTATTACACCCTTGTACCCTTCCTCAGGATTGCGGAGTTCCTGGCCAGTGAACTCCACAGGGAAGAGGCA
>NW_008332149.1:7026294-7087949 GCF_000622305.1 Nannospalax galili | reverse complement strand
TCGAGTGCTGCCCCAATTTCACCCGTGCACTCTCTCTCTGAGCTCGGCCTGTCAGCTGCCGGGTCACGAGGAGAGGTGCAGGACGGCTGAAGCTGGATTTCCGAGAGTCGATGACGGAGTCGATGACGGAAGGATAGCGCCCCCCAGGGAGGCTGGATCGTAGGCAGTAAGACACAGAACTCAGCTCAGTCAGTGGTACAGCCCTTTTATTCAGTGACTTAGCTTGGTTCCAGAGTCTGAGTGAGGTGATCCAGCTCCAACTTTATTGGGGTAAAACTAGGACTATTTATAGTGTAGAGACAGTAGAAGAAGTCTTAGCTGATTGGTACTTTTAGGATGCCTCATTTACATAGGGCGGTGGGCTTCTATCAGGCTATCAGACAACGCCTGATTAAAACCTGGTAGCTCCTGTGCCGGAGGGCATGTATTTGTGGCGAGCACTTTAAAAGAAGAGTCAGGGAGGATGCCAGGAAGGTACTCTGCTACGAAGGAATCTGCAGCACATGGTTTCCGAGCTCGTGAGCTATCCGGACATGAAGAGACTTCTACTTGCATAACAGAGAACCCCAACAAGTGAGGTCAGAGGGCTCAGAGAGTTTGAGTGATGTACTCAGGCTAAGGTCAGGTGACCAGGAAGTACGAAGACAGATCTTAAGCCAGGACTTCTTAATATCACAAAGCTTGTTTCATCCCACCAAATGCCCATAGCTGCTGCATGGTGTGTTAGGTATCGTTCACATGTGAGGCCCAGAGACACTAACTGATGTACTTGAAGCCACACAGTAAGAGATGATACCAGGAGTCTAACCAAGCATGGTGTGACCCCTAATATCCCCTGTACCCTACTACTCATGAAGGGCCAAAGTACCTCCCAACCCATTCCTTATGCTAGCTTCTCCTCTTGAGGGTGGCATGACCCTGGATGACTCCCCTCTCCAATCCTGCCTCCCTCTGCTTGTCCTGGCCAAGACCACCAGAGACCATGTCCAAGGGTTAGACCATCTTAATATCTTCAAGGCTTTTTGCTAAGTCTGAGAAAGCCAGACCCAAGGTCACAGGTAAGGGCCTTTCAAGGGCATCTGTGCAATGCTGGGAACCCGGTATGAAGGGGGTAGGTCCATCTGGCTTCCCTAGCCAGGACAAGCATGGTTCCTCTCCAACCCCCAAGCTCTCCCAGCATTTTCTGGGTGTGGCCCGGCTCCTCAGCGCAGCCTAGTTCCCAGGGTCTGCTCCAGTGTCCTGCCGTGTGGGCTTTTGTGAACTCAGCCAAGGATACATCCTTGACAGGCCTCCCACAGATGATCACTCAGACCTCCCCATGGAGGATCCTCAAGATGACTTTAAACAGAACTGGTGCTGAAACAGACACAGCGGATGATATATTTGGCATCATCGGTGACATGTCTCTTTTATTGTGTTCAAACCGCTAACTAGGGAGACCCCTGTTTGACCTGATGCCTATGGTCCCTTCAGATGGGGCCAGCTGGCCAGTGCCACCACCTGTACAGATTGTGGCCCTGCATGCATCAGGAGACTGTGCCATGGGTCCATACCTTATTCTCACTTGGAAGGACCCTGTGGTCATTTATCCTGTGCAGTATGAGACATTTAGAGGAAAGAAAGTAATGTTTCCCAAGAAAGAATGAAAAGGGCAAAGTCTCCAACAGGTTGTTCAGTCATTCTCTACAGATGTTCAGTCCTCACCTAGACTATGTCCTGCACCTAGCTTCCTCAGGCATCGATACTGGAAATGTGTGGGAGATACCATTATCCTGCCATTGGAAGGAGCACACGCTAAGTCCCTGCTCCCAGCAAGGTGACCTTATCTCCTCCAGCCACAGGTGACTGATCCAGGATGAGATACTTAATCCTCCCTGAACCTAGGGGCCTTTTCTGAGCATCTGAAGTGGGCAAGAAATCCAGACAGCAGTCCTTGTAATCAGATCTTGTCATTTCAACGTGGGCACTACAGTAGCCATACTGGTCCAGCTGATATGGGTACCAATGGGCCTGCAGGGAAGAAGACTGGCTGACAAGCACAGCAGTGCGGGTGGGACAGAACTGCCAAGCTCCTGTTACCATCCCCACACAAACCTGGCACCTAGGGGACACCTCAGGATCTTTTCCTTAAACCCTTCTTGTTAGTTCCCTCCAGCAAGAGAATTTAGTTGCCTGAAACCTAATGTACTAATGAAACTAATGAATGGCATTGTAGCTGAGACCTTCTGCCAACGAGACTCAGAAAGACAGGCAACCATCAAGGTCAAGTTGGAGGCTACACAGCACCCACAGACTGCATCGTTAAGGAGTCTTTTATTCATATCAATCTGATTTCACACCTCATTCCTCCCAATTAAGCTTTACTTCTTCAAACACTGTTTTAAAATGTAACTGCTACGGGAAGGGAAAAAGCCATTCATGTATTAATAAGTGGCACTGAAGTTTAGATTCTTGCACTATGTTTGGCTGGGAGTGGCTGCAGAGGATTCTGAGGCCACCTGTGGGTCAGGGAAGGTCTGGAGACGGGGTTCAGCAGACTGGGTTCTTATCCCAGTTTTGCACATGTTCCTAGGCAGTCTGCTCCCACTCTGAGCTCAGTATGTCCATCTGGAAAATGGGAAGGTAGGCTGAGCCCAGAAGTAAAAAATCCAGGGCTCAATGGAATTCATCATAAGCTCTGTTTTTCTACAGTAACTTCCACCTCCACTTGGTGACCAGGGTTCCTGGTATTTGTGACAGTTCCCACCCATCCAGCAGAGATGGCCCATTGTGAACAATGAAAAAAAGAAAAAGAAAGGAAGGAAGCAGCCAGAGGAATTTAGTCTTCAGAGCAAAGAAACAAAGACAGACCAGCCAGAGACCTCAGGGTCAGCATCTTGTGTCCCAGAGGGAACCAAGAGCCTGGGCACCGGAACCACTGTTCCTCATCACAGAAAGACCAGTGAGCCCCTGTGACAGATCTACAAAAACTAGAAGGCATTTTAGAGGAGGCAAAGGATATTGACAAAAACCACTTCCCTATGAGATCCTAGTGTACATGGCAGAGAAAAGGGGGTGGTGTCAAGGTAACAGGATCCCCAGCCATAGGACTTACTTCCAGTTATAGAAGAGATGCTAAGTGGCCAGTGTCTTCAAGGGGCAGGCCTATGATCTAATTCTGTTTTCTGGCATGAAAATCAGAATCCTGCAGACAGAAGTACCCACTGCATCCTGTCCGCAAACAGCTAGGAAGGAGGCAGTCTCTGAAGTTCAGTGTATGTACACAGTCATGAAGTAGAATGAGAGGAGACCAGGGCCCCACCTCTATTAGAGCACACATTTTAAAATATGTACTCATCCCACACCAAATGTAAATATAAGCATTTCCAATACAATATGTTTTCCTAAAAATCTTCACATTCTGCAAAACCACAATGTAAAAAAAAAAAAAATCACAGAATTCATGGGCAAAGCAGAGTTTGCACACCCTGCTTGACACCTATGAAACCTGTTACCGAACCTTCCCCCAGACAGTTACTGCCCTCAGAGAAGGAGGGCCTCAGGGCCTCCGCCACTTAGGTGAACATTCTCATTCGCATTAAAAACCTACCCAGCTTCAAAGTTAAGAAGACTGATGGATTATGGGGGAGGGGGAGTCACTGTGTTCAGTTGTGTACCGAACGATGAGTGCATCTGCCTCCAAAGAACAGTTCCAAACCTGTGGCCACACAGACGGTCCTGACTAAAATCAGTGGGTCACACTGGTAGGTCAACCACCCTCCAGGTGATGGCTCGACACCCAGGAGTATATGGACAGCACAAATTAGACCTAATGAAATATATACATATAGACACAGAATTGGGGAGGTGGGCTGTATCTGGGAGGAATTAGGGGGAAGAGGAGGAGATGAATATGATCAAAATTTATTGTAGTAAATTCTCAAAGAATTAATAAAATATTATTTTTTAAAACTTAATGGGTCACAAAACAAAGCAACATGGATGGGGGAAAGGACCTGTGGGAGTAGGGGAGGGGCAATGGTGTGAGAGGGAGGAAGATGAGAGAGGGTTGGGGATGACAGTAGTCAGAACGTACTGTATACATCTATGAAATTGCCAAAGAACACATTTCATCCAAAGTTTAGAAATAATCATTTAAACCCACCCAGGGCACCACCTGCACCTGCTATTTTCTCAAGAGGACAGTGTCTTAGCATCTCGTCCATATGCCTTGTACCGTTCTCCATAGAGCTTGAAGGCCCGGAATGATGGTAAAACAGTCATGACTTGCATCAAAGTCAGGTGCACCAGTGAATATTTTCAGCTTTTGCTTATGAGTTCTTCGTGTTACTCTTTATTCACAAGGAAGTTCATTCTGACCCATCAAAACACAAACATACTGGGGAAAATTGTAAATGAGCCAACACGACTTTCCCATATACCAATACCATTGCCTCCATCTGTTATAGAAACACAGTAGCACAACAGACACTTCTAAGTATTAGATGATGCACTCCCAGAAGGTCTAGGGAAGTGAGAGGCTTTTGCTTACAGGTTAATTCAACATACAATTGTGTTAAAGTTTGGATTGTCCGTATTTTAATCCAGATGACTTTGTTAGGCAAAAATAGTCACAAATTCTTTGTAGCATCTCCCCTTTCTTAAGGACAGTTAACAACCTCCACTGTCACTCCTTGATCTGGCCTGGTTTTGTAACTTGCACTGGACATCAGAAATGTAGTAGAGACTATTTTACACTTCTTAGAAAGTCCTGGAGAGGCTTGTAGGCCCCCTCTCATCTTCTCAATGCCCTGTGACTGTCAGAAGCCTAAACTGACCTCCTAGAACTGAAAAGCCTGGCTCACAGTCAGCATCACCCCCACGCTGTGAACGAGGCCCTCTCTCACTGTCCAGTGCAGTACAGCCATGAGTGACATAGGCAAGATGGCCCAAGAGACACCTGCCCACAAAATCACAAACAAAAAACTGCTGCTTTAACCCATTAAGGATTGGGACGGTTCCTCACATAGCCCAAGTAACATGATGGACCATTTTTGTAGGCATTTTACTACTTCTTCAATAGTTTGATGGTTTTCTCTGTTTGGGAACCTATAGATTTTCACTCAGGTCTCAGTGAAGCCACAGGCCTCTGAGAAGGGGCTGACCTGGCTCTGAAAATGTCAGTGCCTTTAAGGAGTCTAAAGTCAAGGGTAAGACACCAAGGAGGACTGTCCCTAACTCTCAGATAGTTCCTGTGGGAAAGAGACGACCTTGTAACACTCCCAAATCCAGGCAGGCCTCAGTCTTTCTGATTAAGGTAGATGCAGTAAAAGTGCACCATGTGCCCTAATTCCTGGAGCCCACGAATGTGTGACTTTCTGTGACCAAATGAATTCCCCTCCCCCCCAGTGGATGGGAAATTTCTTCTTCTTCTTTTTTTTTAACTTTTACAAAAACTTTATTGAGAATTTCATACATGTATATAAGGTGTTTTGATCAAATCTGTGCCCACTCCCTCCCCTCCAACATTCCCCCCTCTGAAGGGGTAATCCTAAAATCTTCTAAGGATTAGATACAAGCTCCCAAATACTTTAGACATTTTGGGCTTTTGGAACAGAGTATGTTGCTAACAGGCCCAAGGACATTTTGACTTTTAGCCAAGAAACTGGCTACATTTCTTTGGGGGTCTTTTTACCCTAACTGCCTAGCCAATTCCTACCTCTTGTTCTTATCACACCATCCTCTGAAGGGGTTACCCAAATTGCCAATAGGGAATAGGGACACAGACCGCTCTGGCTTCTTCCATGCTGAACAGGGACGCAGGGTGAGGCAATTGGAGGACCCCTTCTGTGGGTCTAGCTAAAAGACTCCCAAATTGCATAACTCGTCTCTAAGGGGAAAAGAAAATCCTTGAATCATGAATAGGAGAAGTAAAGGCAAGAGTAATTAGTATAATAAGTTCTAGACAGGGAACTAGAAAAAAGTCAGAACAGGGAAATTTTCAAATGTTCATATGAGAGTCCATTGGAGACCAAAGGAATTTTGAGGTGACTAGATTCAGGATTTTGAGATGGGGAAATGATTCCTGATGATCCACATGGGTCAAAGTCCTTACAAGGGGGAGGGGCAGAGACTAGAGTGTAGACAGGACAGAGGTGGGAGCTGAGCAATGGGTTCTGAAGATGGGAGGACCAGCTTTGAGCCAAGGTGCGCGTATGACCTCCAGAGGAGCGAAATGGTAGGAGACAAATGATAAGGCTCCAGAAGACACACAGCACAGCAAGACCCATCTTAGGGCTCAGTTCTGATTTCCAGGAATGAAAGATAATAAATTTGAGTTGTTGGGCTAGGGCTATAACTCGGCTAGTAGAGTGCTTGTCTAACATGTATGAGCCCTGGCTTCAATTCCCAGCATCACATAAACTAAGCATGGTAACACACACTTACAATCCCAGCATTCGGGAAGTTGGAAACAGGAGGATCAGGAGTTTAAAGTCAACCTGAACTACATAGTGAGTTTAAAACCAGCCTAGGCTATAGGGTTGTTGTAGGCCACTACATTTGTGGTCATTTTTATGATACCTTAGTATCCTCCTGCCTACAAGAATACAACGTTGGATATTTATTCATAATAACACTAATAGCCAATAATGTAACCGTCAACAGGAATTCACTGTCTACGTCATGACCTTGTTCTAGACACTTTTCTTGAATAAACTCATTTAATGTCCACAAACACCTATGAAGACACTATTATAAATCCACATTTCATCAATGAAAACAATAAGACTTTAAGATGCTAAGTAACTTACCAGAGTTGCAAAGCAGGCAAATGATTTGAACCCAGCCATCCAGGTCCCAGATCTAGCCACTCTACCCTCCCAGTCACCCTAACCATCTCAATAATAAAGTCCCTGCTACTTACTGTGTGACCTTTCTATAGCAGGCTCATGCCAAGCCCTTTAGAAATACCTTCTCAATTCCCCCACACCCCAATGGAGCAAGGATCATGAATCATTCTTGTTTACAACAGAAGAAAATGAGGCCCAGCAATATGAACCCAGAGGTCAAACACATCTGAACCCACAAGTATGGGTTTAAGCCAACTATCCTGCCTACCTTGTGCCACCCAAGCCCAGCTGGTCGAGAAGAGGATACAGATGAAGAACACGTAATTCATCTTCCAAACAGAGACACTTAGAAAGAGAAAGGAGTCACTCTTAGTAATTTCACTGATACACAGGGAGCCGCTAGAACTATGTCAGCAGTGCAGAACACGTGAACATGCTAGAGATAAGAGCAGTAGAGCTGAGGCCCAACCTGTGAACAGCTCAGGGTTTCCCAGAATGGGTGGCCTGGAGCAGCCGCTATCCCATGGGACTTCCTCAGCTGCCAGGTCACAGTCAAGGCTGATAGAGGAGGCAGGTCTGCATGAGGTCTGGGGCTCAGCATTGTGGGTGGAGCCTGCCTAGGATGGAGCAGGAGTTCATCTGAGGTCAGAGGCTAGGCAGTGTTGGATAGAGTCCAGGGATGCAAAGACCTTGAACCCTACAAGCTACCCTATTTAGAAGAGCCACTAAGGAGCTCAGAGCTATGGCAAAGGGCCAAGCGAGAGTCAAATGAGGCAAGCAGCCCAAGATGCTGAGCTGTCCTCCAAGGCTCTGGACCCACTGGACAAGACTCTACATAGATCCTCAGCCTAGTTGTGGGGTCTCAGGCTAGCCCTTTTCTCCTCCGACCCTCCTAGACAAAATACACCTGCTGATAACTGCCACCACAGAATTCAGGATAATAAATAATAATAGCATGGACCATATGCCAGGAAGTATACTCAGCACTTAAGAGGGTTACTGGAGAGAATAAAATCCAGTCTGAGATGTATAGATTGAGTATTTTCATTTTAGAGGTGGGGGGTAAGGGAATAGGTAAGTTACTTAGCCCAAATTCTCAAAGCTAGTAAGGGCTAAAAGTAGCTTTAGAATCTACGTTCACTTAAAATCTTGTTGGAACATTCTTCTTCCCTCCCCAGGCTCTACAGAGCAGGTTACCCCAGAGGGTCACCAGTAAGGGCCTCAGCCTCTTGGTAGACAGAGAACTGGTGGTACAGGGGCCAGGCAGTCACACTTCACACCAGTTCCACCAGATTTTAAGACTCAGTACTGAGTCTTACAAATACATGTTCCAGGCCTCATTTCCTGGAGCGTCAGTTGCAATAAGCCAGGAATAGGAATTATACCAACATCACTACCAACACTCCATCCATCTAAGAGAATGTCTCCACCTGGTGTTGTGCCCTAACTCCCTCTAGAACTCTCCAGACTCCTTCTGGACTACAGCATAGCCTAAACACAAAGCCATCTGTGGCCAATGTAATCTACTCAAAGAGCAGTTATCTGTTTTAGGTACCCATGTTTTATGCCGTGGGTACCTTCTGTTTACAGCAAGGAACACAAGTTTTATAGTCTTTCTAAAATAAATGCATATTTTAAATGGTAGATTTTTTTAAAGACACTATAAATCACTGTGCGGGGAGAGGGGTTGTGCACATATCTACCCACTGGAATCATAACCCTGATGTGGCTGCAACATTCTGAGGATGTGACATGCCTGTCTTCTATTTTCATATCACCCCTAAAAGTCACGTCACCTAGGAACTAACTTAACTCCCTCCTCTGAGCCTCAGGATCTCCTAATGCAGAATCACCCACCTTAGTGGACATCAGTGAGTATTAAATAAGGTGATACAAGAGCCAGGCACAATGGTACGCACCTGTAGCCCCAACTCCTCAGGAAGTAGAGGCAGGAGGACCACTCCTCAAGCCCAGGAATTCATGGCCAGTCTGAAGAAGAAGATGACACAGAAGCATTGGCATAGAGCTGGTACTTACGAAAGATTTGCTGACTCAGACAGCACAGGGCCTTGAGTGGCTTGTCTGCTGCTGCTCTGCCCCCACCCCTCAAGCCCAGGAATTCATGGCCAGTCTGAAGAAGAAGATGACACAGAAGCATTGGCATAGAGCTGGTACTTACGAAAGATTTGCTGACTCAGACAGCACAGGGCCTTGAGTGGCTTGTCTGCTGCTGCTCCCTGCCCCCACCCTAGATGTCTTGGTCCCTTATGGCTTGAATATGAAATGTCCTTCACAGGCTCTTGTCGGGAGGGGAGAGAAGAGGCTTGGTTGCTAGCTGAATGACTTTGGGGAAGTAATTGGATTCTGAGGGCTCTGGCCTAAGCAATGGATTAATCCCTTAATGGATTCAAATTTGAATAAACTATTGGAAAGTGGTGGGTGGTGAGGGCTGGTTGGAAGAAGAAGGCATTTGAAGGTCATCTTGCCCTCCCTTTCCCTTTCCCATCTTCCTCTCTCTCTTTCTCTCTTTCTGTATGTTTCCGGCTGACCTCGATGAGGTGAGCTGCTTTACTCTGTTACATGCTCTTTGCTGCAAAGTTCTCTAATCACAGGCTATGAGCCAAAACTACAGAATGAAACGTCTGAGACCATGAGCCAACATAAATAACTCCGCCCTTTAAATAGATTTTGTCAGGTTCTTGTCACGGCAATGGAAAATATGACTAACACAGGATTCAAGTCTAACAACCGATCTGTGGGACTTCCTGGTTGGCAAAAGTAACTGGAAGAGGTTTGGATATAACAGATCTGGGACAGAGTCGGGCATCATCTCCAGGAGGCTCCAACAGAACCACGTAGGTAACTAACTAATCTGAGGGGCATTCTGTGGCCACAGGGAGTGCCTCCTGTTCCCCATCCCCAGGGTAACCCTGTAGCTGCCATTACCCCCACCTCCAGTGCAGAATGTATAAAAGTGGGAGGAGCCCATGGGAATACTTATGCCACTGCCAAGGGGCTGGCTTCCGGGTGTACAAAATTGTACACCTGGTTCCTTTAGCACCAAGTCAGAAAAATGAGAATAGAATCTACTGTTCTCCTCAAGCCCCGAAGTAAGGTAGATTAGCTTGACCCACCACCATAACACAGAAAGAAACTGCAATCCTGGTAGACACAGGAAGACTGCAAAGAACTCACTCAGTAAGTGACAAAACCATTTCCTGCCCATCCCTTATCTCCAGCTGTTTCCAACAGAGTCAAGCAGGCATCACCCATTTCAGTCACAGACCTAGGAAGCAAAGTCCAGCTGATGTCATTGTGCTCCAAGGCACTTTGGTTCCCCAAACTACCATTCCTGTGACTGCACATTTGGGGGAAGAGCAGGCATCATGCGCAAGTCCAGGGATGCAGTAAGGGTCCACAGGGCTTCCGTCTGTGGGCCAGAGTCCCTGCTGAACAGTATGTTTCTCCCCTAGGAGTCTCCTCTGTTTGCCTGCTCTCTCTGGAGAATACCCAGGCCCATCATACCCATGTGGGAAGGAGTTCTCTCTGCCACATGCAGCTTATTCATTAAAAGCTTCTGATTCCTCCCTGCCATCTAATTATGCACAGTGGTCATAAAGAAGCTTTCTCCCTTACCAAAGAGGCCTATTTATATGACAAGAGAGCACTTCGCCCCCACAAGATTGAGTCGTCACTCAAAGCCTTGTTGGAATCAAAGCCCCATCTCTTCAGAGATGCCTGGAGTCCTGCCCGTCTCCTTCATCCAGCTTGGCCCACTTCTGAGCATCTGTGTTTTCAAAAGTGCCACCCTGGAGTGGGCAGGATGTGGATGCCATTCCCCACTGCTGTGATCCCTCACATCTTGCTGACAAGTCACTCAAACATAGGCAAGTATCCACTGAACACCTACTGTGTGTCATTACTAAGAATCAAAAAATGAAAAATAAGCCACCTGCCCTTGTTGGGAGAAATAACACTGAAAGAGGTAAAGTTTTGTGACTGATTCCTAGCCTGACTCCAGCATCCACTGTGTGGGCAAGCTACCAAGCTTCTCCAAGCCCTCAACTGCCTCACTGGCAAAATGAGGTTAAAAACAAAACCCACCTCAGAAAGTTGTTGGAGGACAAACAGGATACAGACATAAAAAGTTGGTGCTCTGGGGGCACTCAGGATGTGCTAGCTCTTAAGGACCAGAGGATTATACAGGTGGATTTCACCCATATGCATTGAGTCCAGGAAGAAGTGCATTTTAAGGATGAGGAGGAGTTTGCTAGGCCTAGAGAGATGCCTCACAAGGGAGAATTGCACGTGTCGAGTGCCCCTGGGGATCACAGGGCTCTGAAAAACACAGACACTTGGAGGGTAGAGGCCACTATGTGGGAGACAGATCTTCAGAAGTAGGTGTTGACGGAAGTTGAACCATGGCCAGAACCCTCAGCTATGGTATCAAGAGCATCTCCTTGACCTTTTTCTTGGTTCATTTGACTGCTACAACCTAGAAGGAGGGAGATAGCTTCTATTAATCCTATGCTTATTCACTCAGGCACTCAACACAGGGTCCTGAGGGGCTAGGACATGCCAGGCATGGTCCCAAGTGCAGTGGCCTAGGCCCTAAGCCTTACCCAATCCCTTTACCACAGGATACCATGATGCCCTGCTGTGGCAGAATGTGGAATAGTGACCACAAGGTCCCTTCATTGAATCATCCAACAAGTGTGGCCTGAGCTAAATGAGATAACTCAGTATTTTCCCTAAGTCCTTGATAAATGTCAGTGCTTATTTTTATTAAGATTAACTAGCAGAATGGTAAAAAGCCCATCGCCAAAGCCCAAGGCACTGTCTCTAGATGCATCTTAACCTGAGCAAAACTGCATGCCCACAGCTCCTCTCCTCCACGCACTCCAGAAGAAAATGCTGTGACTCCCACTGTCCATGCCAGCCCTAACTTGGACACCAAAAGACCTGCCCCCAACTGAACCACCCTGCACCCCACCTATGTATCTCCTTCTAGGGTTCCAGACACAACATTCTACCTTTTTGCTTCATTTATAACTCCATCCACCCCACCCACAGGCCCTTCTTACCATGAGGTACCAACAGTGTACAAATCCCAACAAAGTCCGGTGCCCGTGGCATTCACCCATTCATTTGCCTCAAGAACATCCTTGAAACAATTCCAGGGATGGAAGGATTTTGACATCACTAATAGTATAATGATCACTGGTGACACATGATGACTGCACAGATGGTGAAGGACCCCAGCCCTGAAATCAGATGGCCTGAGTCCCAGTCAAAGCTTCCTAGATGTGTGACCTTGGAGAGGTCATTTAATTTATGTTTACATTTCCCATTAGTAAAAGAATAATGCATATTCATCACCCAGCACACAGCATGCAATGGTGAACCCTTAGAAGCAGATGGGACTTTGCTACTATGAGACATAATCAGTATCTCCCATTTTGCAGATAAAGGGATGGAAGTTCAGAAAGGTACAGTGAGTTGCCAGGGGTGCCTGCTTTCAGGTGGCTGGGCCCCAGGTCCCTCCACTATGCGCTCTCACTGGCTGACTTGAACTCACTGAAATCTAAGAAGCACTCTAGAACAAACTAAATGAGATAACTCAGTATTTTCCCTAAGTCCTTGATAAAGTAAGTAGTGGCAGGTGGCCCAGCACACAGCATGTGTTTCCCCATCCTGAGTATGAATCTTTCATAGCTCTGTGTGTGTGTGTGTGTGTGTATGTGTGTTAGGGTAGAAGCACTGAATGCAATTTTACAAGACAAATCAGTGCTGGGAAGTGGGTGCACATCCCTGCCTCCCATTCTGATTTGACAAATCTCATAACCAGCCTGGCATTTGATACAACCACCCACTCTTTATCTCAGCATGAGAGACAAGAAACTGGTTCACTAACTCTCAAGCTTTAAGTAATTCTAACGCCTCTCATGATCATCCTAAATGTCTTTTTTTCCAATTAAAAAAAAAGGTGGGAAAAAATAGTCAATCTAATTGTTGAGTGATGTTCAGACAAACACAGCTGCCAGACCATGGCCTGTGTGCACTGACAGGGAAAGGTCAGAAAAGAGAGGCATAGTCAGGGTGCTTGTGCACTGCCTGGACTTGGATTCTGCATAGCCCCTCCCTGGAGTGAGCCAAGATCCCCCAGCCCCCACCCTGCACTCCCCTACCACTGCAGTGCTTGCCTGCTGGGGAGGCACCTCCCAGATCTGCAGGAACAATGGGATGGGGAGGGGGCAGGTGCTGCTGGGAAGAGCGGCAGCGGGTGCAGAGGGTCGGGCTGTGGCCACTGTCACCAGAACAAGGAACCACCAGTGCCGGCCTCACTTTCCTGGCTTTGGGGTCCCTGTGGAGCACAGAGCTTTTTCTGATCAGATTTCCCTTATGTCCGGGTATTTTAATTTCATCCTTGCAAAGCAGCTTGCTTGGAGCTCCTGGGAAACTGACTAAGGCAAATGCTCCCGCCAAGGCCCTGCAGGTCAGGGACACAAGGTGCCTCTTGCAACCAACTTTCCCCATTTGAGATGCACAAGGAAGACTGGAATCCTGGCCAGCCCATCCCTGATGAGGAGGAAGCCTTGATTTACAGCTCTGGCTCAAAGAGCAGTTCCTCCTCTTCCCCCGGGCCCCTTCCCTGGTCCTCTCCCTCCTTCTCTATCTGAGCCCTAATCATAAATGCTCTGCCAAGACAGTGGCTCTGTCACATATGGGAAAAGCGAGTCTCAATCTTCCGCAAGCCCCCTACACACACCTCTGGCAAGAAGCGGACAGTCAGCCGAGCCTCGGCAGTTTCTCCCTCCTAAACCCAGAGAATCCTAGAGAATGGGAGGGCAGTGGGTTACCCTTTGGTCCGCACCTGCTGCCTCAACTCCCATCTCCTGGGTCCGGCCCGGACAGGGTGGGGGAACAGGACAGACTCAAATCTGATTTCTCCCAGGCTCTCACCCCGCCTCGCTGAGTCACGGAAATGAGCCGCTGGGGACCCCGGGCCACCCAGCGACCGGCCATTTACCGGGTCAGCGCTGGCATCCCCTGCACAGCGCGGGGAGGATGGACAGAAGGGGCGGTTCTCACCGGGACTGGTACCCAGCCCTGATGTCCAACCTAAGGCGGGGACAACCAGGATGCCCCAGCAGGCGCTGCAGTCCGGGTTGCACAGTCCGCACCCTGGCTGGAACTGGGCAAGTGACTGGAGGGCGGCCTCCAGCCCCCTGGGCCCGGGGTCCCACCGAGGAGCTGACCTTGATCTCGCCCGGCTTTGCAGGATGGGCGGGGGGCGCCCACTTTTCCACCGCTCTCGGCGAGGCTGCGGGTCGCGGTACCCCGCGCGCTTTATCGCTTCATCCCTCCCGGCCCTGCCACCCGCAACCGCAGCCGCTCGTCCCGCGCTCACCCCGGGGCCCGGTGTCGCCGCCCTCGGCCTCCTTGTCCGCCATGGTCGCACAGTCCCGGCTCGTGAGAGGAGCCTCGGCGAGGCGCCCTGAGAGTCTAGTCCGAGTCCTCCGCGGCGCTCGGGCCAGGTCTGAGCCACCGGGCAGCGGGAGCACCGCTGTGACGCGGCCGCCGCAGCCCGGGCTCCTCCCGGCGCTCCTCCCAGGCCCGCCCCGCGCCCCGCCCCGCAGAGCCTGGGCTACCGCCCAAGGCAGAGAAAGACCAGCTCCTCCCTAGGCTCCGCAGCGCGGGTCGCCACCCTTCATGGCCCCGACCCGCCCTGTCACCAGCGCAGGAACCAGTTGCTCGCCCCAGAGCGGGCGGTGGAGGGATGGTGGTGCCGCAGGGTCTCTGTGGCTGGTCTGCTTTCAGACCCCCAAGTCTCCGCTTCGCGGCAGCTCTTTGAAAGGCACTGCTTGGTATGCCTGGCGCCTTCAGGGGCACCGCACACACAGCACTCCCTCCTGAGGATGTCCACTCCAGTCCCCATCCATGCCCTCAGTCCCTAGGTCTCACAGGAGCCATCCTAAGTGAGAACCTGCGCAGGGGCCAGCTGCAGACGCCCCCACCAGTTTTCCCCTGCAGGCCGCCTACAGGACTCCATGGCAACTCTCGACCCAAGGAGGCGCTTGCTGCAGAGGCTGTCGCCTATTCCAAATATGGGATGCCTCCCCGCCCATTAGAACTCTGAGAAAAATATTAATAAAGCAAAGCTTCCAGGTGAATGAATCAGGTCTCTGTCCTCCCTCCCTTTCTTCCCCACTTCCCCCCTCCCACCCCACACCTGTTTAAAGCCTGGCAGCTCCAGGGTCTCAAGTACCCCCACTCTATCTTGGCAAGAGCAGATAACACTCTAACAGCCATAGTTATTGGATCTTTCTCCGGTGCGTGGCACTGTATTCTAATATGGTGAACATCTTTTTCTCATAGCTGTCAAATTCTGTGTATAAGAAAAACCTGTCATAGCTGGCTTAAATGATGGTTTCAATATTACACACAGCAAGTGAATGGCCAGCTGGGATTCCCATCCAGGTCTATCCCTCACTTCCTGAAATGGGCAGCATCTCCCCCAGAGGCACCTGGCCTAGTCCTCCATGGACAGCCACCCTGTGGACGGCGGGATAACTGGAGGGCTGCCACCAAAGCCTCTGCTCAGAAAGCGATGAATGAGAGTGACAAATAAGATGAATCTGGGGCTGAGGATGTCGCTCAGTGGTAAAGCTACCATACAGCATTCATGAAACTTGTTTTCTGTCTGCATTAATCCCGAATGTACAGTCCCTGGCTGTGTGTGAAACTCTGATCAAATTATGTAACCTCTCTGAGCCTCAATGCCCTCCTCTGGGAAACAGGTATGAACAGGAGGACCCATTTTCAAGACTAAAGAAGATTAGGTGAGATGAAGGTTGGGATCTCACATATGAAGCAGTTCAGAAAGCTTGAGCTACTAAGTAGCAGACATCCTTTTAATGGAGGTCAAGGCCAGATGTGCAGGGCAGTGGTAGTGGTGGTACACAGAAGATAGTCCCAGAGTGTAGACCGTGTTCTAGTGGAGCATCTTCTTCCAACCAAGGCTGTCTCCTTGTAATGACAACATCACACCATCTCAGTTCCCAGCAAGATCCTGGTGTCCAGGAGCAGAAGGCACCCAAAAGCAGACTAGGTGGAAGCAGTTGCCCTGGGCAACAGCCTGAGGCATCAGGCTGAGTATAGAGAGGGGAAGAGTTGGCCCTGGCCCTTCATCCACCCATTGCAAGGGTTGGCCGAGGGCCCTTTATCTACTCATTGCTACCTTCCAGTTTTGCTCACACCTCCCAACGAAAGGTAGGCAGCTTGGTTGAGGTCATGTGTGTGGAATATAAGAGGGCAGGGACAGTCACTAGCCCTGTCCACCAAGTCCTAAGTGTCTTGCAGACATATGCCTGGACCTGCATGCTAAAAGAACCTGCTGTTTGGCATGCTTCTAATGGAGAACTCAAGTCATGTTGTACTTCCCTGCACCCCCCAGAAAAAAACCTTGTGTTTATATATTGGTTTTGTAGAGACAGGGTCTTGGTGCATAGACTTAGACTTCCTATCCTGCCTAAGTACTGGGATTACAGATGTAGGCCACTATGCTCAGATACACACTGTTTAGTGTGGTATTCAATAGTTTATACACTAGTGAGCTCCAGCCATCTTCATCTGAAGTTCATCCCAAGAAACCTTCCTGCCCACCGTACCTTCAACACCACTGCAGGCTGCTTCAGTCTCCGTGTTTGTCGCTCTCTTCTACCTTTCTCTACCAGGGCCACAATCCTCTGTCCCTACCCACAGCTTCCTATGGTGATCATCATACCCAGATGCTCTCTTTAAGGCCCCCTCCACTCTACCCAGCAGCTCACCACTCCTCTCTCCATCTGTAGAGATGCCCACCTCTACCTTCCTCTAAGACTCCAGACCTACGGAGCATCTCCCAAGGGTGGCTCCTGAGCCTCTCATACCTGACTAAAATCCAGCCCTCTACTCCTCCTCTTTTTCTTCTGGGAGTCAGGTCCCTGATGCTCCAGGAGGGACAGCATCCTCATCATGCCCTGTCCTTTCCCATCAGGGACCTGACCCTGGCATCAGGACATAGGCCCTGACAGTCTGTCAGAACCAGCAGGAACTCACATCTGCTTCCTGCTGTGGAATGGCCCTGGGCACCATCTGCCCTTGCTGGCACCCTAGCCATGGTGATGTGAGGGCATGCGAGCAGGATAGGAGATGACATGCAGGCCCTAATGCTGGGGGCAGACAGCAGTTTTGATTTTCAAAGAAGCATAAAAGGCAATGTGTGCTCCCTCTGCCTTGCTGATGCTCTCATCATGAAATTAAAAAGTGCCCTGGATTAGGAATTAAAGTACTTTAACTCAGTAAGTAAAGTCACTTGCTGCCAAGCCTGATGACCTGTGTGTTTGGTCCTCAGGAGTCATATGGTGAAAGGAGAGAACTGACTTCTGCAAGGTGTCCTTTGACTGCCACATACACAGAATGATACATGTGCGCCCATACACACACACTCACACACACACACACACACACACACACACACACACACCCACACACACACACACACACACACACACACACACACACAACGCAATAAAAGAAATACCATGGTGAGTCTGTGCTCTGCCAGGCAGGTACTATCATGGACTCACCTCGTTCTGCAGTCCTGGCCATTCCACGGGAAAGGAGAGGGGTGCATGCAGAGGCAGAGGCACCTGTCATAAGCAGCGGTGCTGGCAGTCAAGGCCATGTCTACCTCCATGTTGTTCAACATCAAGAACCTGTTCCAACCTTCCTACCCTGACTCATGCAGTCAGCCAGAGTGAAATCATGTCACTCTTTTGCCATCAGGTTGTTGTGGTTTGAATCTAAGATGCCCTCAACAGGCTTGTGTTTCAGAGGCTTGTTCTCTAGTTATGACACTATTTTGGGAGGCTAGGGACTCTTTCCAGGTCTAGCTGCTAAAAGTAAATCATGGGGCGGGGGCAAGTTCTTTTGAGGCGACATGTTATCTCTCACCTTTTCCTGTCTCACTCTCTCTCTGTTTCCTGATCTGTGACGTGAACCACGTCTGCCACCCATTTCTGCTGCCTTGATCTGAGTGAGCTGCTCCACCATGCCCTCCCACCCTGATGGACTGAAACCATGAACCAAAATAAATCTCTCCTCCCTCAAGTTGTTTTGATCAGGTGTTCTGGTCACAGTGATGGTAAAGTAACTAGTAGACAGTGCCTATGTGACTCCAACTCCTTCCATTCGTGCACCGTCACTTCCAAACACACACAGGCATCCCTAATTTCAATACACCGAATGGTCCCCCACCCCAGGGACACACCCAAGAGAATCATGGATCTTGCTCTCTATTAGCTTCAGGAAATCTCCCATACTGAGACCTCATTATAAAGCTTCTGCTTCATCCACTGTGAGGGAAGCCACATCTACATAGGACCCCAGGCTGTGGAGGTCACTGAGCATGGAGCCTGATATACCACAGACTCTCACCAAATGCTCTAAAGTCAGACTGACTGAGTCGCTAGTGAAGCGGGGATGCTGAGCCTTGGTCCAGATGGAAGATACACAGACACTGTGGCTGAGTCCAAGGGGCTCACGTGCCTCTCTACAACCTTGTTATTCATTCAGCCCAGAATACCTCACACATACCTCCTCTCCCTCCCCATGTTCTCTAGAGCACCTCCATGCATCTCTCTTCTACCTTGAAGGTACTCAGGGCCCAGGCAGTGGCCTGCAGTGGATTCAGGGGAAGAATTCCTCCCAACAGTTACACCTTTCCATTGGGCAGCTGAGTCCCCAAAAGCTGTTCAGCCCAGAGCCAAGTCATTGTCTTCCAGTCTTCCTCCCACTGGTCACACCAGTGTCATGAACCTGCTCTCGGGTCCACTGGGAACCTGTTTTCCACTTGTTATGCCAGGTATCCTTATCTCCTGAAAGTCTCAACTTGCATGTCACCACCTCCAGGACACCACCTAGCCCCTCCTCTGTGCCCAAGCCTCATGACCTCTGTTACAGCACTTACCACAGCTCTGAGGTCAGGCTGCAAGCTCTCCAAGGGGGTCAGTCATGTCCACATCAGCAGTTCCTATTCCTTTGTGTAATGCCTGGTCCAGAGAAAGTTAAACACAAAGCCAGTGGGCTCCTCAGCTCTAGGTCTTTCCCATTTTCTCTGGATTCCTCCACCCATCAGCCCACAGACACGTCTCTGCCTATACATTTCCTCTCTGTCCTTCAGCCCTAACAAAGACACCTCCACTCCAGTGTCAACTAAGGCACACAAAAGCCAGAGCCAAGAGATAGGGCCAGCCAACTCTACCAGGCAGCCAAGGATACTGTCACCTGTATCAATCCCCACCTATGGTCCAGGCCTGCCACACTGGAGAGGGAGGTGGATGGGGAGGTAGCGGGGTCCTCTGGTCTCCAACTAAGAAGAAACTGAGGAATATCAACTGACAGATGACCTACCTGCAAGGAATTCTGGAGGTACATCAGGACAGAGTAAAAAGGAAGTAGAAAGAGAGAGGTGGGGATCCTAGCGCCAGTGGAACCTCAAGGGAGCTGGGGTCAGCCCAGACCTAAGATCAAGAGACCCACCTGACTGGATCTGTTTCTTTGTCTGTAAAAAGGGCCTGGTAACTCTATCTAGCATCATTATGGAAGACAATACATACATGTAAAGCATTCGTCTGAGGGCTGTGCTATCTTTACACAGTAAATATAACATTGTATTATTACTGAGTGTACACATTTGGACAACAAACCCTTTTCCCTCTGCATCATAAATCACCAAATGGATCTGAGCAAATTTTACGGCTAACAAAGACACGCAGAAGATAGAGAAGCCACTTTAAGTGTTTTTATGTTGAAGAAACACTTATACTAACTCAAATCTGACCTTTTCTGTAGGAAACTTGTAGAAAAAAATCTGCTTTGGATTTTGATATGCCACCAGAATCTTGCTATAAACAAGACATGGTAAAGTGACTCCTGCACTCAGGAGACAGGCTGGTGGATCACTATAAGTTTGAGGCCAGTTTGGTCTACGTAGCGAGCTCTAGGCCAGGAGGGGGTCATAGTAAGACTCTATCTCAAAAGAAAAAAGAAAAAAAAAGGCAGGAAAAAACAAAAAAAGAAAGAAAAAGAAAAGTTGACTCCTGTACAACAGGACCAGAAGTCAGATGCACTAAGGGGACATAAAACTTTCAGGGAAAA
The DNA here is from genome assembly GCF_000622305.1 of Nannospalax galili. NCBI lineage: Eukaryota > Metazoa > Chordata > Mammalia > Rodentia > Spalacidae > Nannospalax > Nannospalax galili. The sequence continues at coordinate 7,067,916 of NW_008332149.1, read as the reverse complement.
CCCAGGCCATGTGTCACACTTCCTGACCTCTGACTTTTGAGGCATTCCAAAAACCCAGCCTCAGAGGCAAGACCACACTGACCAGTGTACACATCCCTCCCCCTTGGTTCGCACCCCATCTGGTGTGAATCAGCCTTTCCGTTAACATTCCTGAGCACACTTCACATATACAGCATGTGCTGTGGGGCGACTCTTCCAGGGAAAAATTTCAGGGGCTGGAGGAAGTGATTTTTCCAAATATCACAGTCACTCAGGCCTGCAATGTAAACGTTAGACATGCCTGTGCAGGTGATAGAAGGTTATCCAAATATTTTTCAGAAGTATTTCAAACAGTGGAGGGATCTATCATTACTTTCTCAGCAGCCTTCTCAGAGCTGTTCAGACCCTGGCCTTGCAGAACTCCTGGCTCATAGTAAGACAGGATGGTCCAGAAGCTGCATCTCAAGGGGGTAAGTGCAGAATGAGAGACAGCGTTCAGAGAAAGAAACTACTGCTTTCACTGGGCTGCAAGGAACCACTGATGGGGACAACCAGAGGTCTCACGCTGTGCGCTATTTCTTTCCTTTTCACCACTTAGTCTATGTCTGGCTCGCAGTATGTGCTCAGTAGACATTTCTGGAAAAAATGAATGGATGGTCCAGGGTATCCACATAATGGTGTGAAAACCAGCTCCCAGAAGAGTTAATCTTTTGGTAAAAGTCACACACTTGAAGAATGATCAAGGGCCAAGACCTCTGCCTCCCCACCTAGCTTGGTTTTCACTGACGCCTCCACCAGATGCTGAGTGGGAGATGGTTTGTGTCATAGCTATAGGTACCCAAGGAATAAATAGTAAATGAGGAACACTTGTGTGGTCTGGTCTTGGTAGAACACCCAGGTCTCTCCTGCCTCCAGAGCCTGTGCAGGGCCATGTGCAGGGCCATGTCCCCAGCGTCTAGCCTGGTACCTGACACATGGCAAGGTTTTCAGGAATGTGCTATATGTGTGAACAAATGATCCAACCAAAAGACAAAGTAGCAGCTTACAAAACATGCCCACATCTCTCCTCCTGTCCAAATCAAACCTCAGGATGGAGAGGAAAGCATTACCATCCCCAGCTTTGGTAAGATGTGAAAACAGAAGCCCCAGGAGACCCCGAGCAGACCTTGTGTTATCACTGTGAGGGGCTACTTTATTTAAAAGTTGCATGTGGGCTGGAGAGATGACTCAGTGGTTAAGAGCATTGGCTGCTCTTGCAGAGGACCAGAGTTTGATTCCCAGGACCCACATGGCGGCTGGCACCTGTGCTTTAACTCCAGTTCCAGGGGATTCAACACCTTCTTCTGTCTTCCAAGGGTACTGCATGACATGGGTGCACTTACACACATAAAGAAAATAAAAATGGGGCTGGAGGGATGGCTCAGCAGTTAAGAACACTGGCTGTTCTTGCAGAAGACCCAGGTTCGAATCCTAGCATCCACATGGCGGCTAACAACTGTCCATAACTCCAGTTCCAGAGGATCCGACAGCCTCTTCTGTCCTCCACCGGCATTGCACAACACAGGTGCACTTACCTATATGCAGACAATATATGCATATACATAAAATAAAAATAATAAATAAAATATTAAAAAAGAAAATAATAAAATATTTTTTAGAAAAGATAAATAAAAGTTATATGCACATTTTACATTCTACTTCATGAGCTATCTTTACTCATTTCCTTTTATTTTATGTGTATGAGTGTTATGCCTTCATGTATATAAGTGCACCTGTGTCATGCAGTGCCCACAGAGAGCAGAAGAGGGCATTGGATCCCCCTAGAACTGGAGTTAAGGAGAGGTATTAGCCACCATGTGGGTGCTGAGATTCAAACCCAGATCTTCCATGAGAGCAGTCAGCGTTCTTACTGCTGAGCCATCTCTCCAGCCCCCTATGTTCATTTCTTAAACAAAACTAGCATCACCTATTTCTATTAATTGCTTTTTAAATGCATTATTGTGGAAAATTGTAAGCATCCACAAAAGTAGGGAGGATGCGATTAATGATCCCCCAGGTACCCATCTCCTAAAGTACTTAACTTTTAAAAAACCAGCTCTGTAAGGAAAATAGACTCACCCAGAATGAAAGCCCAGCAGCTGGCATCTATACACTTCAAGTCAGTATGACAATTTAATTATCATAGTCCTCCCTCTAAGAAGGACAAGCTGCTAGTGGCCTCAAATCCTGAGGGAGATGCTGAAGGTGGTGAGTGAGGTCCAGTCTCTAGCTAGAAGTCTTGCAGCCAGAAGGGGCAGAGCCTGGAGTTACCCCAAACTGGTCTGCTTAGTTACCACATGCCCCTACATAGGGCCCCAGAGGTAAGAACTCTAAAATGCATTGACCCAATGGATCTAAGGTCTCTTTCATTTTATTATTTATTTATTAGTGTGTATATTTGTATATGTGGTGTGTATGTATGCTTGTATGTATGTATGCTATATGTTTGGGTGTGTGGTGTATGTATGTATGCTTGTGTGTGTGTGTGTGTGTGTGTGTGTGTGTGTGTGTGTGTACACTCATTAATCCTTTTTTTTCTCTCTCTTTTTTGAGACAAGGTTTTTCACTGAATCTGGAGCTCACCATTTCAGCTACACTGACTGGCCATTGAGCTTCAAGATCTGTCTGTCTCTGCCCCTCAGTTGCTGGGGTTACTGGTACAGGCTGGCCACACCTCATTCTTTACATGAGTTCTGGAATCTGAACTCAGGTCCTCATGCTTGCACAGCGGGCACTTTACCCATGGAGCCATCTCCCCTGTCCCCATGGCCTCTGTATTTTAAGCTTTCAGTTTTCATTGAAGTTATATAGTTTCTAGAAGGATCCCCTCTCTGATCATCCATTGACCCTTCTTGTCATTCTCCCCTCAACCAAACACTTTCAGGAGCCCCACACTGTGCTGAGACATGGAATCCATCCAGGCATGGACCCAGCCTTGTAGGAGCACCAATCTTGGGGGCAGGGGTGTGTAAGCAGACAGATATGACCAAAATCCTCGACAGCACCCTAGTATGAATAACTTATAGGGGAATTGTCCCAGTCCTCCCCTCCATCTTCTCCATTAGGAAGCAAAGGCAGGGGCAAGGAGTAGATTATATGTGAATTTTAATCAGATTCCATTCTTCCCTAGCTGTGCATCCCTGAGTAAGTCACCAACTGTCTCTGATTCACTCCTAAAAGAGAGTTGATAAAGCCCTCAGATACTAAATCCTCTGGAACACTCTATTAGACAATGTTTAGCCCAGTTTCTGCAACAAAGGAAGCTCTCCATTAACGCTGGCCATTATAATGGACTATTACCCATAACTAGCTTTCAGTAATGAGCCCCAGCCTGCCAGAGCAAAACAGAAGACTTGCAAGAGGGCACATACTTACAGGCCCACAAGGATGTTTTAGGGGGTATTTGGTTTTGTGGTGCTGGGACTCAAACTCAGAGCCTCATACCTCTAGGAAGGCACTCTAATGCTGAGATGCATCCCCAGTCCTATGATACTTTCCTTAAACAACCCTTCCTTAGAACGTCTGTAAATCTGCAAAACAAAATAAAAATTAAAAACCACTTCTTCTTCTTGGGGCTGGAGAGATGCCACAGATGACTGTTCTTGCAGAAGACCCAAGTTCAAATCCCAGCACACACATGGCAGCTAACAACTGTCTGTAACTCCAGTTCCAGGGGATCCAATGACCTCATCTGTCCTCTGTGGCCACTGCACGACATGGGTGCACTTACATGTAGGCAATATGTGCATACACATAAAATAAAATTAATAAATAAAATTAAAAAAAAATCTTCTCAGCCTGCTCAGCTGGTCTGGAGATGTCAACCCATGTATAAGCAGAACAATTTTCCATCAGTGGAATGGGGACAGACACCCTGTTGTTTCCCAGCTCAGCACTGGCACTTTGGCATGATGGCACACATTCCACGATCCTGCAAACCCATGGGCATGGGAGCTGGAATGACCAGAGGGAGGGCTGTGGGTAAAAGCAAGTTCCAATCTTGACCAGCCTTCCTCTGCATCCTCTTCTGGGTGGATAAATACTGAGGGAACCCCAGAAGGGCACATGACATACAGTAAGCACTTCACTGACTGGGTGAGAGAGCATCAGGCTCTGCCATGTGTTCACTGTGTGACTTTGGGTAGGTCACCTAGCCTCTCTGATGCCCAGCTTCCCCTACGCCTATTGTTCAACGAAGATAAAAAACCATGCTTAATCTCCTGCCTCTTCTACATGGGGTAGAATTGTAGGTCTTGTCATTTTTTCACTTGTTAGTGTGGGATCCTCATGGCTCTAAGCCTCACCATCCTCATCTGTAATAGGCATAACTATTGCATCCATGTCCCAAGACTGTCATGAAGACACAAAGAATGGCTGAGTTTGGTATATTCTAGGTGTTCAGTGATACAGAATGTATACCCCCATGGTTGACAATGAGTTCATCCCTATGTTTAAGGCCAACACAGTACTAAGAGTCAGTTGCCTTCTGTGCTTGTTTTATGCTGAGCGTTGAGCCAAGAACACAATGACATCTTTTACCTTCACAAGACAGCACAGGACAGAGGGCAGTCCTTTTGGGAAACACGGTAGGTCCAAGGGCCAGCCCTTCCCTTCTCCCCCCACAGGGGTCAGCTATTGCAATTTCACCACCAGTGCTCATGCAGACAATAATGTCCCAGGGTCCTGCCAATGGCCTTCCTAAGCTGGCAAGTGGTGGCGAGGAAGGGAAGACAGACGCAGAGATGCCGCCTCCCCTACCCAGCCTGCACCTGACAGCCTCCATCCATCAAGTGTGGGAAAACACACTGTCCCACTACCCTGGGCTGCGAAGTGCTCCTAAAGGTGAAAGGATTCTATTTAGTTCAGAAAAATGTTCTCATTATTTCTATTTCCTATTTTCTTTTATGTCCAAATAAAGTTCTGAGATTACAGTAAGAGTAGAATTAAGGGGGGAAAACAATGAATCTTAGCATTTTAAATAGGAAAATCAAGTTTCTGGTGTTTTAGAAAGTAAGAAAATTGGTGATAGGAAGAAAAACTGATGAGGCGATAAGTTGTATCCATGTGATTAGCTGTGCCTGTGTGTGTGCGTGTGCGTGCATGTGCGTGTGCATGTGTGTGTGTGACATGTGATGTGTCTACAGTGTCTCACAGTCCAGGAGCTAAATGTTCAACAGTCACAAGGAAAATGAACAGATAAATAAATTCAAAAAAGAGTAGTCAGTTCTCCTCAGTGATGGAGGCATACAAATACACACAGCCAAACTCACTGTAAACACAGGGTAGATGATAAAATAAAATAAAAATCTAATAAGGGTGGATAATGGGATCTACAACATACATGCACATATGTAGATACCCCAATCGTAGACTGTGACATGTTTAACATTTTAAACACATTGGGGGTTGGATGTGGTGGTGCACACCTATAATGCTAGCACTTATGACACGGAGGCAGGAGGATCTGGAGTTCAAGTCCAGCCTGGGCTACAAAGCGAGACCTTGTTTCTAATTAATTAATAATTAGGGCAATTAATCATTCTCTTTAGAAATTTATTCTATGTCAAAAGAAGACAATTACATAATTATATAATGTGGACAATTGAATAAAATTATAAATATAAGTATGAAGGTGGTATAGCAACATGGGAAATGCTATATCCTACTAAGTGCAAAAAGAGAAAAGTTCATAATCCTAAAACTATGCCTGTATAGGGCCAGATACCAGCCTGCAGACACCAGTCATCTGAGGCTGTGGATAACGAGGGGTGTTCTGTTTTGTCTGGGCTTCCATTGGGATTGTATCATTGTTTCCCTGCCTCCCTCTTTCTCTGAGCTCTTGTCTAGAAGCCAACATCTCTCACTTGAGGGCAGGGCTGAACTATGTCCTGTGACACCAACGCTCTCTTCTTACTATTAGGTTCCTAAATGACATTGAAATTGCAGCTCTTATAAATGATCTGGCCAGTGTGTGTGTGAGATCAGAGGCAAATGAACTCCAGCAAATACTTGTAACCAGAGGAAACACTGCAACTGAGTGCTGGGCCCAAGGAATTTTGTACTTGGACAGGAAATGTCAGTGCCCACAAAGGTCTTCTGGGGTCCCAACTGTGAGCTCAGAATGGCCACTTTTCCCAGAGTATGCTTTTCAGGGCACATGGGCTCTAGGTACTGCCTATTCAGGGTCAAGTTTACCCTCCAAAGAGTATGACTCTGTGTAGACTGAGTCTCCTGCTCTCCCAACAACCCTAAAGAAAGGTGACATTATTCTCCCATTACAAAGCAAAGACTCTATAACGTGCTCAAGGATAATCAGTGTTCTAGCTGACATCTCTGTTGCTGTGAAGAACACTGTGACTGTGGCTTTAGTCGTCAACTTGACACATCTGGGAAGAGGAAAGCGAGACGGGGGATTGTTTCTATTGGATTAGCATTATGGACATGTCTGGGGCATTTTCTTGATTGTTGAGTGATGTGAGAAGGTCTAGCCCACTGTGGACAGTGCCATCCCTGGGAAGGCGGTCCTGTGTTGCATAAGAAACCAGGCTGAGCACGGGCCAGGGGAGCAAGCCAGCAAGCAGCGTTCCTCCAACTGTGTTCCAGGTTCCTGCCTTGGCTTCCCTTGGTGATGGACTGTGCTGTAATCCAAACAAACCCTTTCCTCCCCAAGTTGATATTGGTCAGTGTTTTCATCACAGCAATAAGAAATAAGGAAGACAATGACCAAAAGCTATCCGGGGAGGAAAGGGTTTATTTTAACATAAATTGCAGCCCATCACGGAGGCAAGCCAAAGCAGGACCCGAGGCAGCAAAGGAACACAGCTTACTGGCTTGCTCCCTCTGAATTGCTCAGTTTGCTTTTGATGCATACAGCTCATGTCCACCTGCCCAAGGATGGTACTGTGTACAGTGGGCTGTGCAATTTAGGAAAATGCTTCAGAGACATGGCCATAGGCCACTACGACGGAGAAAATTCTTCAGTTGAGGGTCCCTCTTCCCAAGTGAGTCTAGGTTTGTGTCAATCTACAGCTGAAGCTACCTGTGAGTTAGTAAAGTGTGAGGCCTGGGATTCGGCCACGCCTGTCCACTCCAGCACTTAGGCAGAAAACCAGGCAGTTTCGGTCATAATGCCTAAGGAGCCATCAACAAATAAATGAGAGAAAGATCCACAACCCCCAGGGTTCTCTGTGGACTATGAGCTGAACCTGGCTTGTCCCTTCTAAAAACTGGTGTTGAAAATCACTCCCCATTGTAAGGCATCACAGGGTAGAAACTTAACCAGACTATGATGCTTAGATGTAGGGCCTTTGGGGATGGTTAGGATAAGGTCATCAGGGTAGGGCCCTATGATTGAATCCTGATGTCTTTATAAGAGAAGGAGTCCAAAGTCCGGATGCTTGCTCACTGTTTCTTGCTATTTGATGTGTGCTGTTTTGGGATCTGTTAGCAGAAAGCCATTCCTTGAGATGGGGTCCCTTGTCCTTCAACAAGAACTGAGAGCTAAAATAAATTTCTTTCTAAATAGCTTGCCCAGTTTTTAGCACTATGCTATTACATCCCAAACAATTAAATACTGTGTGAACTGGCACACTGGTATCCTGGATTCCATCTGTATCCTGTGAGCTGGTTTAACAGTGTGGTCTCTAGGGATGAGTAAGAAGGAGTGGGCCGAGCCCCAGGGCTGAAGATCAGGCCTCAGACTCTGGAAATATCTCACTTAGGGCCGTGCTGAGCATACCTGTGTCGATACCTCCACCTATCTTCTGGGTCTCCTGACCTTCCTCCAAACACCTCTTCTGTTGCACAGAAAAGAGCACAGGTTAGCTTAACCAAGGCCACGCAAGGCATGAGGCTGGATAGGTGTGTTTGCAAACATGTTTGCATGAAAGGACAGAATGTCTTGTAGGCTGATACCTGGAAGGAAGGGAGGCCATGCTGTCAGGTTAGGAGTCCCTGCCTGAGGTCAGTTTCCTGCCACATGATTTTGGGCACATCATGTCACATCAGCTTCTTAAATCTGTAAAATGGGGGTAATCCCTGTACCTACTTCATAGAGACATACCGAAATTATGAGTTAATACATATGTGTGGAACAGTGACAGGCACAGAGGAAGTCACAATGAAATGTCATCTGCTGTTGATTCTAGGCCAAGTGATGGGAAGACATAGCCATCTGCCTGTTAGGGTTGGGACCTACAGCAACTCCCTCCCCAATGCAACAGGGCCTCAAGGTTCAGCAGGACCCCTGAGAATGCAGGAACTGAGTTAATGAGCACCCTGATCTGGGAAGACAAGATAAACAGACTCCACCTTTTGACCAGAGACTGCAAGGAGTTGCTTCAGCACAGCAAGCTTCCTCTTTGATGATCTTAAAGGGTAAACAGACTCTTTACACCTTTGACCCAGATCCTGATAAGCCCTGGGTGCAGTGCTCTCTCTCTCTCTCTCTCTCTCTCTCTCTCTCTCTCTCTCTCTCCTAACTTTAAAAAAATATTTCCCCACCTTCTACATACCTCAAACACCCAGCCAGAGCAGCCTGAAGGACCAACAGCTTCTCTATCCCGACAAGAACTGTCCCATGTGCTTTTCCCTCTGCTAATAAACTGTCTTGATGGAGTTCTCGTCTGTGACTTGATTCACCTATCCCAGTTTTACCTATCACTGCCTATTTATTAACTACTAATTATATAATATATGAATCCTGAATACTGGAAAGCCTGAGCTTTCCATGATGGTGACATATGATGGTGACATACTCCGTGCTACTAGGGAGGGTAGGAGAACTGTGAATTTGAGGACAGGCTGAGCAACTTCAGAGAGACACCTCCATGTCTAATTAAATAGAAGAACAGTACTGACATGCTAAATATACCAACATATTAGGAACAGTGATCTCTGTACAGAGAGATTGAGATTTTTATTTTTTTCTTTATATTCCCCTGCCACACACATTTCAGCAGATTTTCTTTTCTCTTTCATACTCAGAACTGATAAATGAGTCTTTAAACACTGAATCAATAAAGGTAAGTGTAGTAGCTTAGAGACCAAGATGGGATCCAAGAGGCCACATGACCAGGGAATGGGGCCTCGATGTATACATTTCAGCCATCTCAGAATCCCCCAAAGAACCATCCAATCAACACCTGCCTTTTGAGAAATGCTGTTTCCATTTCTGATGGCTGCTCACCCTGTCACCACCCCCAGTCCTCTTACTCCTGTCCCTGTGGTGTCCACATCTCCTCCAGGCAATGCCCTGTGACTTCTGGCTATCTTTTGTGGACTGCCTACTTTACACCAGGCTCTAACATAGCTATTATCCTGAGTGACCTCTGAGCTGAGGTCCTGAGAACAGATGACTTGCCCAGGGCCACCCAGGAAGGAGGCAGCACAGATGGAATTCTCACCTCAAGTCCAATGCTCATCTTATTGGTCAACTTCAAGACACAGGCATGTAGGGGTAACAGGAGTATGGTCTGCGGCCAAGTGGGGTGTTCCCTGGTTAGAATTCCAGCCTGGAGATCATTTGGGTGTTAACTACGCCAAGTGTGTTTATGTGCATGTGTGTGGCTGTGTTTTAGAGTGGAGAGAGAGAATATACTCATAAAATGTTCCTCAGACTCTAAGAATAGATAGCAACACATGGAGCTTGCTCAGATTCTTTTTTTAAGGATCAGAGGAACTGAATTAAAGATAGGTCTGGGTGGATTCTAGATTCTTGTTCCTGACTACAGAATCCTGGAAGTTCAAGATCAGATGGAGTTTTAGGGGTGACATTGTTGAGTCATTGGCTCTATGCAGAAAAACCCTGCTTGTTTCAATATCTCCTTCCCTTATCTTGGGGTGATGTCAGTGGCTCTTCTTCCCACTGGCCTTAGTTCCACCCTCTAGAGAGGGAAGCAAGTCTGCCCTTCCATCCAAGGATATTTCTGTAGCCACCAGAATGCCCATAGCTGCAAATAAGGCACGCAAATGGAACAGCAAGCAACTTCAAGGCAAGTTCTGCTCTAATGCTTTGCCTCTGCCAAGTTCCACAGCTGGCTGGACTGCAGGTGAGCAGGGAGATGGCAGAGGGATGTTCAGAGGAAGAAGAGACCCCTGAGAACCTCAACTCACTTTTCAATGAACAAAACCAGATCACATGACCACTATACAGCTGGACTAACTCAGTCATAGAGAAAGACAACGGGACGGAATAGGCTTAGGTGGATTTGGTTTTACCCCTGAGCCAGGGACAGGGTCATCTTCTTCAACATGAACAAAACCAAGGTCCCTTTCAGCACAGAGTAAGGGGAGCTGGACAGTGAGGGAGCACCACTGCTGTGGACAGCACTGAGCCTTGGTTTGCAGAGTGGAAAGCATCTCAGGTGGATGTTGGTCAGGGCTGCTTCCTAGAATCCATTTCCTCTTCCGCTGTCACAGCACCTACTCTGGCTCAGAGGACTCTTCTCCCAAAGAAACAGAAACCTATCCTCTCCAGGGCCTGATCGATCAGCTTCTCCAGTGAGTCTATAAACTGTCTATATCCTTCTAGTATATTCTCTTTCATCATCATCATCATCATCATCATCATCATCATCATCGTGTGTGATGTATATGATGTATGTGTGGGCACAGGCATGCCACAGAGGATAACTTTATAGAGTGGATTCTCTCCTTCCACCTTACATGGGTTCTAGAAATCAAACTCAGGTCATCAGGCTTACATAGCAAGTACTTTTACCTATTGAGCCATCTCGCTGGCCTTTAGTGCTTTATTTTTGTAGATTCAATAGTCAGATCTAGTCTCTGTTCCTTGCAATCAAATAACTCTAATCAGCTCATTGGATTCAAGGGTATAGAAAGCCCCATTTCCCTAAGCTGATGTTAGAGGCTAGAACCCAGGATCAAGAGTCAGAGCCTGCATTCTCAGTCATCTACTGACAGCTCTGTGACCTTGGAGAAGTCACTTGGCATCAAGCCCTTGCTCCCAGAAGGGACTGGCAAACAAACACATGAATGAGGTGGCTATCGCTCTCAAAAGAGATGTCACTGTCAGGGTTCATAATAAGCCATAAGCCACCACCAATTTGCTCAATGAATTATCAAAGTTAAAGTCACACACAGCTCTAGATCTGTTTTTTCATGTATAAAAGTAGGGTACTAACAACATCCCACAGTCTTTTGGATAATTACACAATCTAGGAAGATACTTTCCACGCTCAGTGCCACAAAATTCACAGGATTCACATTCCCTGTATCTGAGAGAAACACTGCTTTATGTATTTTCACAATATAACAAAATAAATGATACTAAGTGATGAATGTATGTAGTCTCCCCCTCTGTGGCTTCTGTGGACATACTTGGTGCTTGGGTCTCTACGATATTAACACAGCTAAAGGATTAAACACACACACACACACACACACACACACACACACACACACACACACTAGGAGAAGCCAGAGCCTGGCTGGATATATGTGGGTAAAAAGAATTTAATTCTGAGGAGTAAAGAAAATAAAGGTCAATACATGTTTAAGAACAACCTTGAGAGGAAAGGTGAAAAGGAACAGTAAAAGGGAACAAATCCTAAGAAGTTGGGAATCTGGAGAGAGTAAGGAAAGATGTTGGAAATGGTTGCCATGGATATGAGAATATGAGAGGTGGAGATGGGGGCAGTTAATAGTAAGAAAAAAGGGCTCATTGAAAAAATTTCACTAAATTGTCCCTACACTGGAGAGCTTCAGTTGTCAACTTGACACACCTGGGTAGAGGGAACCTCCACTGAGGAACTGTCTCCATTAGACTGGCCTGTGGCCATGTCTGTGGGGAATTTTCTTGATTATTGAGAGATGTGGGAGGGAGGTCCACTGTGGGTGGTGCCATCCCTTGAAAGGTGGTCTTGGGTTGTATAAGAAAGCAGGCTGAGCATGGGCCAGGGGAGCAAGCCTGTAAGCAGTGTACCTCCATGGTCTGTGCTTCACTTCCTGACCTGAGTTCCTACCCTAACTTCCCTCAGTGATGAACTGTGACCTGGAAGATAGAATAAACCCTTTCCTCCCAAAGTTGGTTTTGGTCAGTGTTTTTATCACAATACTGGAGAAGCTAATAGCACAGTCCCCTTGACCACTTTCTTGAGATGGTACAGGCAAGGTATAATTTTCTCTCAGCTATCTTAGGGTGCTGTGCTAACACTTATTTGAATACTACATGGTGGCCATTTTTTAAAAGGTTACACACAAATATTTACTAAGTTCCTTGTGTGTCCCCAGGTACTATACTAGGCTGCCAATCACATAGCCTTTTATCACCATGTTTCTGGCAGCACAGCCTAAGTGACTTGGATTGTTCCTACCACTCCCCCATAACTGCTCCTCTTCAGCCCCACAGGCATATCCTCCATCCGGCCACTATCATTTCCTACCTGATGACCCTCACTTCGTCTCGCTGGCTCTAGTCCCAACCCCTTACTCACAACCCACTTATTTTACCCTTCTGCCAATGTCTCTTTTAATAAGATGCAAATCTAATCATGGCTGCTCCCATTTTCAGTCTTGACCTCCTCCTCATCTCATCCTGGATGAAGTCATAATAACATCAGCACTCTCAGCATCTGAGCTCCAGTCTAACCCACAGCCCCTCCACCCCCCATTCTCTGCATCTCATCTACTCCCATTTTCATACTTCCTGGAAACTACCCCCCATCTATGAGCCACCAAGCATGCCTGACTCTTTTAAAAGGGATGCCAACTCCAGTATCTCCCCAGCCCCTACAGTCTTCTTTTGACTTGCGGAAAATTCTCATTCATATTTCTCTCTCTCTCTCTCTCTCTCTCTCTCTCTCTCTCTCTCTCTCTCTCTCTCTTTCTCTCCAGGGTCTTCGTAGTTCCAGTTTGCCTGGAGTCACTATGTGAACCAGGCTGGCCTCGATCTCACAACAATCTGCCTGCTTCTGCCTCCCAGGGGATGGGGACCTTCAATATTTTTGTTCCAACAATACTCAGTTTGCATCACAGGCTGCCTCACGGAAACATTCTCTGGCCTGGGAATCATTTGCCCTTGCCTCTGCATCTGCCAAAGCCAACTCCCCTGTCTAAAGCATGTCTCTATTCTCAGTAGTCATTTCTTTACTTGTCTCTTTTCACTTAACAGTCACCATTTTAAAGCCAGTAACAACATCATGGTCAAGTCTACCAAGTTCTTGACGTGTGCAGCTGCACAAATAGTTGTTGCAGATGGTGAAGAGATGTCAAGGTGTGACATCATACACCCTGTTTGGGGCAGGGGTTGGAATGATACCACCAATTTGGTATTCAACTTGAACTCACACCTGGTAGAAAACTGCAGTTTCTGGATACACCGATTTTTTCCTGTCTCCTGGCACATATGAGCCAAGAGAAGACAAATGATCTTTTAGCTACTATTATTTTTAATTTTAATTTTTTATGTGTATGAGTGTTATGCCTACATGTGTGTAAGTGCACCCATGTTGCGCAGTGCCCATGGAGGACAGAAGGAGACATCAGATCCACTGAAACTGGAGTTACGAAGTTACGAACGGTTGTTAGCCATCATGTGGGTGCTGGGATTTGAACTGGGGTCTTCTGCAAAAACCGTTGAGCCATCTCTCCAGCTTCTTAGCTACTATTTTAAAAAAAGGAACTATCTGGGCCAGCAAGATGGTTTGGTGTATTAAGCACTACTGCCAAGCCTAACAACCTGAGCTTGACCCTTGGGACCAACCTGGAAGAAGGAGAGAACCAGTCCCAAAAGTATCTCACCTACAGACACACACAGACACTCACACACACAGACACAAATACAAATAAACATAGAAAATTCAAATGATCTGTTTTCCAATTAGTGAAACCTGATCATTGTGAAACAACAATAAATACAAAGAAGAAGGTAAAACTCATTGTGAATGTGCCACTCACAACATCCCTTTGACACGCCAATGTGGGTCTCTACAGACCTCATCCTGTGTGTATATTATATTTATCTTGATAACGTGGCATAATGCAGTCTTTCCACAACCACAGGGCACCAGCTTCCCAGAATCAGGGTAGAGCTGCCTCCAGAAGTGTAGGACTGAGGAATCCTTTATGAGGGACCTTAGACCAGTCGAAACCCATAGCAGGCCATTGTCCCAACTTGGGGCCATCTCCAGGCAGATACAAAGAGGTCATTTTTCTTTCCCTAATGCACACAATGTGCTCCGAACTGGGAGTTGTTCTGGGTTTATGAGATTCAACTCAATAGGAAAAGACCATCTGAGGTTTTCCAAGAAAATCAGGCTTATACACAGCATAGATGGAAACTTTATTTTCATCCAAAATAACCACGAATTATGAAAGCCATTGTCTGGAAGTTGAGGGAACAGTGGGCTTTTGTGGGGGAAAAAAGAGCATGGGTAAGATTGATATGCTAATAGAACCTCTGCGTTCCAAGGGGGGCTTGGCAGAGCCTCTCTCACTTCCGGCATCCTTGGGTGGGGGGGGCTGGTGCTACAAGTCTGGGACTGAGGGTCACAGGTAAGCTATTGTCAGGAATTTCCTAGTGGCAGGGATGAGTCCCTTTAATGCTGAACTCCTTTAATTTTGTGTGTGTGGTGTGTGTGCACATGCACAAGTTTGGGCTGGTGCACCCCACCCATACATGAGCATGTAGAGGCCAGAGGTTGATATCCAGTGTCTTTCTCTATTGCTCTCCACTCTATATTTTGAAAGAGGGTCTCTCATTGAACCTGGAGCTTTCCAATCAGCTAGGCTGGCTGGCCAGTGAGATCCAGGGATTTGCCTATCTCTGCCACCCCTCACCCAGCACTGGGGTTACAGGTGTACGCCACCACACCTGGCTTTTATCTGGGTCCCAAAGATCCAAGCTCAGGTACACAGGCTTGCATAGCAAACATTTTACCCACTGAACCACCACTTCAGCCTATAAATTCTTTTAAAACTCAGCTTGTAAAAAAGCTCAAGGGCTTGTACCACCCTGTGGCATCCATCGCTACATATGGATTTACTCTTTGATTCAGCCCCTCGGGTAGCAATCTACCTACAGGTTGCAAAAGGTTATCACTGGGTAATGATTGACAGGAACAAAATGTTGGCAACCACACAATGGTCATTCAAAGGCAGGTTGAATGTAAAGTATAAGTTCACCGGATGTAATTCTGCATATCTATAGAAAGAATGAGGAAAATCTCTGGAACATTCTGGGATATATACCACTGTATTAGTTACTTGTCTTGCTGCTGTGTTAAAATACTTAATAAAAGCAGCTTGGAGAATGAGGTTTATTTTGGCTCACAGTTCTATGGCCGTCAATTATGATGGGGAAGAAACAACAGCAAGAACATGAGGTCACATCACATCCATAGTCAGGAAGCAGAGAGAGGTAAATGCTGGTGCTCAGTCCCCTCTCCTTTCTATTCAATCCAGGACCCCAGTCCAAGGGCAGTCACTCACATTTAGGGTGTGTCTTCACACCTCAACAACCTAATCTCCTAGGTGATTCTAGATCCTGTCAAGATGGCAATATCAGCCATGGCAGTTATTAGATATAAGAAGCAAACTGCAAAAGCCTCTCTAGCCAAGGTTCCGTGCCTTTGGTCTCTCTGCTTGGGAGGAAAGTGTGTCCAGCTTGGAGAGGAGTCAAACATACTCCTGGGTGGGCTTTGCTTCTTTCTGGGAAGCTCTTCAAGACACCTGTGTCCAGATCCTGGCACCTGGCTGTGCCAGCCTACACTCATCCTTCTCGGGGGCATTCAGAAGAAAGTTCTTGGCTTCCCCTGTGGTTTTAGTGCCTGGAAACGACATTAAAATCTAACCCAGTCATTTTTTGCCTCAGATGATGATTCAATCGGCTTGGCCTGGCTCATGGGACTCCCATTCTTTTTAATCATATTTCTCTTCAAAATCGTTCTTGCTGGGAGCAAGAAGCACTGTTCGTGTATCTGTGGTTCAAATAATCTCTCATCTGTTCTGGCCTCCTAATTTAATAAACTAACCATTTTGTAAAGAGTCTTCTTTTCAACAAAATGCCAGAGATTTATAAAGAAAAAGCTAACATGGACACACGCAGGGCCTCCAGTGATTTAGGGATTTGCATCTACCAGTCAGCCTCAGAAAGATCCAACAGGCTGACAGCCAAGGCAGACTGTGTGGGGCGTGGCAGGCTGCAGGCCCCCGAGGCTGGAGGCCTATGTCTGTTGTGGTCTTCCCCTGCCCATGACCTTCAGATGGACAGGTGTGGGGTAGAGGTCTGCAGGCCCCCTAGAGCTGAACAAGAGGGTCCCAGTCTGGTTCTAGTAGGTCTGCAGAGGGTCCTCTGTATCACCCTCTTCTTCCTAATTGAATGGAGGAAACCTGGCTCAGCAGACACAGGCCCTGGTAGGAGGAGGCAGTGAAGGTAGTCTGAGGACAGGGGCCTGGGACCCCAGGCTGGATGGAACAGAGGGCTTCCTAGAAAAAGTGAAATACTGACTCCTCCTTTTGGTTAGTTCCCCCTTGGTTCAAGTACTGGGATAATTCTCTGTCCTTCTTCTCCCCTTGGTACCTCTCTTACCAAAGATGACGAAGGGGCAGGGAAGCTGCTGGACAGGGCAAACAAGCCATCACACGCACGCACGCACGCACGCACACACAACTAGTGGAGAGTCACTCCAGCTATCCTCTCCCCCATCTCTCCCAGGGAAGTTCTGCATTCCTCCTGCAGACAGTCTGGGGTGGGGCACAATGCTGACAGCACTGTATTTGTCTGCAGAAATCTGCAGCAAGGGAAGGAGGCTGTTAGAAGCCTTTGCCTTTTACTACTGAGTTAGTTCACTGCAGAGGGGAGTCAACTCTGAAGCCCAGACTCACGTCCAGGCCAAAAAGAGGGCTTGAACCCACGTCTCAGGGGAGACCCCTCTGCATCCCTACTCAGGCCTCCCTGCTCAGGCCTCCCTTCCCTGGCCTTCCTGCCCTGGTCCCCAGGCTTCTCCAAGGGTCTCGTCCTTGCTGTCACCCTCCAACCCTGTTTGCAGCCTCAGACTTCATACTGCGAAGGCAGCAGAGCCCAGTACTAGTCTGCCCCTCGCGCTCAGTCTCTTGACTCTATATTCCCTATGTACACCTCTTTTGATGGAAAACGATCACTTCTCATTCCCTACTCCCTAATCTCACAAAAGCAGCCCATGAGAACAGCTTGGAAGTTCTTCAGAAGTTAAAATCATCAAATAATTCCCCAATTGCACTCTTAAACACATACCTAAGAAATGTGAAAAATCTAACTTTACATAATAACGTTTATACAAGTGCTCATAATATTAATAATAACTATTCACAATGGTTAAAATGTATATACAGTTCAAATGGCCATTGACAGATGATGGGTAAATACAATGTGGTATATCCATATAAGAGAATATTATTGATATAAAAAGGAATAAAATACTGACACAGGTTACTACATGAATAAACCTTGAAAAATAGTATGCTAGCTAAGAGAAGCCAGACATAAAAGTCACATTTTATATTATTTCACTTACAAATCCTTAGAGGTAGAAAACAGACTAACTTTGCCAGAGGCTGGACAGGAAGGTGGATTAAAAGGGAGCAATATTAGTGGCTTTCTTTTGGGGGTGAAATAAAAATTCTGAAATGAGGCAATGATGATGTTTGCACAACACAGAGAATGTACAAAAGTCATCAGATCTCACACTTCATAATGGTGAATTTTTGTTACATACATTATGTCTCAGATGGCTCGGTTGGTAAAGTGCTTGTCACACAAGTAGAGGGACCTGAGTTCAATTCCCCAAAACCATACTTAACAAAAACAAAAACAAAAGCCTGGTATAGTGGCACACACATGTAATCCCAATGTTAGGATGTCTGAGACACGTGGATCCTTGGGGCTCTCTAGCCAGTCAGCCTAGCCTAATGGGTAAGGTCCCAAGCCAATGAGAGACCCTGTTGCAACAAAACAAGGTAGATGGCACCTGAGGAATGACACCCAAGACTGATCTCTGACTTCCACACACATGAACATACACACACACACATACCTACACACATGATTATGTCTCAGTTTTCTTAAAAAGCAACTTGCTGGAGTCCTCCTTTGGTCCTAGCACAGCCCCTCTTGCCCAGTGAGGTTTACCTTGTTTGTCTAAGTCATCTTTAACCCCAAGTCTCTGCTTCCCAGACTCACTCTACATTGTGTTGCCCTCTGCTGCCTGAGGCCACTCCTGATCCCTCTGTCCTGACCTGAAGAGCTGGAGTCTGTCCATTTGCCATATTTCCACTGCATGGCACAGATTCTCAGAAGAGGCTTGGGGATAAGAAAGGGGTAACACACAGTCATTCCATTTGATACCTCTGTCCTTAGAAGTCCCTTGACCAGGTCACTACTGGATCTCTCCATCCACCAGTCATCAGCCAGGTGGCCCAGTCCTCAGTCCTTCCTTCCAAGAGGGTAGACTCTGCCATGCTGGACCTTGAGGAGCCCTTCTTTGTAATCAAATGAGTCAAAGTCATGGTCTCCCTGGGCACCTCCTACAAATGTTCTCTTCCTGTCCCCTGCTGCAGCTGAGGAAACATGGGGTGGGGGGTCCGGCTTCCAGTACGGACCCCCCAAGACTCTCATCCTTAGGCTGGAGGCTGGGACCATCAAAGTACCAGGAGATTGTCCTCAGGAGCCATGTCTTCTTCTTTGCCCATGACTTTCACTTGGAACCATGCTGTCATTAGGATTTGTCCAGCTGTCCCCACCACCTCTGCCACCTTTAGTCCAGATAAGTGCTTGGCCCTGCTATGCAATCAAATGCTTATCTAAGAGTAGGATTCAAGGCTCCACGTGGGCTCAGAAACATGCTAATTGGGTTTAGGCAATAGAGCTCAATAAATTAGAGCAAAGCCGCTATTGATTCAGTTATCAACTCCCCTGGAGATGTACAAGCAGTGCTCTAAAGACCAAGTGGAGAAACAAACCAGCTCCTCAGAAGCTAGTATTGTTCAATGATTTGTTCTTCACAATAATTTGCATTCTTAGGAAAATGCAGGTTGGTGAAGACATTTTAACAAGTGCAGGACTTCTGATTCCTGTGCCTAAAATTCCTTCCACCTACCATCCAAGTTCTCACTACAATCATGTGTGTTGGTGATATAGTGGTGAGCATAGCTGTCTTCTAAGTTCTCACTACAGTGTCAACTCTCCAGAAGAAAGTCACAGAGCTCCAGAGTCACTCTGGTCATGCCCTGTCTTGGGGTACAACCCAGATAGACTCCCCCACTCCCATTCAGACAGTTGAAGAAGCAGGGTGTTGCTGCTCTCTTTAGGAGATTCCCTATAGGTACTTGGCATGTCCTATCTCAGCCTATCCTCAAAAGTGTCTGATGACAGAGGACCAGTGAGCTCTCCATGTCGTAGATGGGGAGTTGGTGACTGCTGTGGTTTGAATGTGAAATGTCCCTCATAGGCTCATGTGTTTGAACACTTGGTTGTCAGCTGGTGGCTGTTTTGGGAGGCCGTGGAACCTTCAGGATGTGGGGTCTAGCTGATGGGCACAGGAGGGGAGAGCCTTTGAAAGCAAAGCTCATTGTTCCAGTTCCAGCTTCCTCTGCTTCCTGGCCCACCAAGATGTGAACACGCTGTGCTGCAAGTTCCTACTGCTACTGCCATGGACTGCCCCTAACATCTGCTGCAATACTTTCTGCACCATGATGGACTGATAACCCCTGAAATCACAAGCCCAAATAAATCCTCCTCCTTGAAGCTGCTTCCGTCAGGTGTTTTGTCACAGTGACAAGAGAAGTAGCTAATACACTGACTTTGCATGGTTACACAGCTGTAGAGCACAGAGAGGGAAGTCCTGGCTCTCACATAACCCTGGAGAGCTGGTGTCTGTGGACCCGTGAGCCCTGCTGGAGAGGGTTACAGTGTTTTCAGATGAAGGGCTTCCCACAGTCTGTCCAGACCAGTGGAAGATACAGACATGGGAGTCTCCCCACTCCACCCCCCAGAAGCCACCCTCTGGGAGACTTGTGATATGAAAGAGAGGCTTGACTGACAGGCAATGTCAGTCAATCAGATACCTTCCTTGAATTAGGAATGTGTGAAAAGCTCAGAGAAGGGTGTGGAATGGCTCAGGGCACTTAGGGGAAGGGCAGCAAGAAGCAACTGAGACGGTCAGGAGTTGTGACAGCAGAGAGACACTGGCACTTCATGACTGGAGGGTTCCATCTCCTTAGATGGCAGGCTTACTAGCCTGCCCCTTGTCACCTGACCTCCCCTCCAATCACCTATGTGGCTCCTCCCTACTCTCTCCCTGGGTGCTCCTCTCCCAATCTCTGGATTTACTTAAAGCATAAAAGTCTCAAGGCTTGAAAGCCTTTTCTAAAGCCAGTTTGGAGGTGCTAACCATCTCTCTGGGGAAGACTTATCACTAAAGGGAAGAAGGGCTTGTTTCTCCAGAATCAGCAGGAAGCAGATGTGGAGGTGGGGCATTCTCAAGTATGTTCAAGGGGTCGGCCTGTGTACCCTAGGGGGTCCTAGAAAGGGGGCATGAGGAAGAATGATCTAGGCCACCCTCAACACAGATGTGTGCAGCATTGTCCCAGGCTCAGGACAACCCAGAGACCTCCCCTTTCCACAGTTCAAAGGCCTCACCAATTCTGCCCCACCAACAGCTCTAAACGCAGGCACAGAGGAAGAAGCAATCGCTGGCTGGAGAGTCCCAACAGACCAGCAGCAGGGAGGGGAGCCCCAGTCCTGATGGATGGGCATTGGAGACAGAGACCAAAACCAGAAACCTAGCAGTGAGCCTAGCTAACATCAAGGTCAGGGACAGGCCTGGTGGGAATAGCTCCTCTGGGGGCTGAAATGGGAACTAGTGAAGGAAGAGGAGTCCCAGGGATATTTTAAGAGGCCAGGCAGAGCCTGGGTCTGAATCACTTCCCTGGCTTGGCCAGCGGGCCCCAGGGAGGATGTTTCCAGAATGAATAAATCTGAAAGAATAGGACAGCAATTGTGAAACCCCACTAGGGGACTCCCATCCTGCCTGCATATTTACAGGCTTACTGAAAGGGAGGGGAGCCAGGCAATGTCTCCACACATGAGAGTTCTCTCCCAGCCAATCCCAGAGGGGCCCCCAGGCCCAGGTGCCCCAGAGGCACTCAGAGCTGAAGAGCTAGGGAGAGGGTGGCCACCTTCTCACACTGGTGGCAAATCCAAGTCAGTGCCTGGCCAGCCAGGTAGCACCTAGACATCCCCCAACCTATTTCTTATTTTCCAACTTTGCAAAGGAGCTGTACTCAATGAGATCAGCAATGGATGATGTGGGGGAGGGTAGAGTACCAGGGAGAGGGTCTGGTCGGTGTTGAGGCAAAAAATTAGATACTAGATCATTCCCTGTGATACAGCAGCAGTCACAGTGAGGACAACTGTGGATCCACAAGCCAGCTGGGGAGTCTCTGTAAAGATGTGCAGACAAGGTTGGATCGTGTGGGGTCCATAGCATAGGAGAGGGGAGGGAGTTGAAGCCAGCAAATGGAGGAGCTGACCCTGAAGCCTTCACACAGGACAGAGGAAGGCCCAGAACCGACCCCAGAGTCCCAATATCCAAGCAGTGGCAGAGCAGGAATTCATCCCACTTGCTAGAGGAACCAGCAGACCAGCAGACCAGCATCCAGGGAACTACAGGCCAGACCCCTGAGGCAGTGATCTGGCTACAAAGGAACAAAGTGTGTGTGGGGGGGTGTTGTTATAGCCCCTTTTTGGATGTTAGAACCAAGACCTAGAGAGGTACAAGCAGAGGGAGAAGACAGAGTAACTTGGACCTGAAAGCTGTCTGGCACCAAAGCCCCAAGTTTTGGTCACCCAAGTTATAGAAAGGCCTGTGGTTCTTTAGTGCTAGGACCTACTCTAGCCAAGAGCAAGGCCCCTGTCTAAACTAGAAGAATGAGTGGGTCAAAGGGTGCCAAGCACCTTGTCCTAGTTTGTTTCTTCATTGCTGTGACAAAACACTCTGACCATTACCATCTTGGGGAGGAAAGGGTTTATTTAGCTTACATATCCTGGGTCACAGTTCATCCAGGATCCCAGGGTAGGAACTCAGGGCAGGAACCTGGAGGCAGGAGTTGGAGCACAGACCATGGAGGAACGCTGCTTACTGGCTTGCTCCCTTGGCCCCTGCTCAGCCTGCTTTCTTATGCAACACAGTCCCCCCTGCCCAGGGGTGGCACCACCCACAGTGGGCTGGGCCCTCCCACATCACTCATCAAGAAGATGCCCTTCAGACATGGCCACAGGCCAGTCCAATAGAGGCAATTCTCCAATTGAGGCTCCCTCAACCCAGGTGTGTCAAGTTGACACTAAAGCTATCCAGCACACATCTGTAACCCCATTAACTTCTATTGACTCCCTCTCCCCTAGGCCCTCCTTTTCTTCGCAAGGCAGTCAAGTCCCAGCAAGACCAGGACAGACCCACATGGGCCCAGGTATTTCTCCATCCCCCTGAGAAGCCCAGGATGAACTTTAGACCCAGCAGGAGGCCCTGCTCACAAGCAGAGGCTTCATCCAGCTGGTACAAAAGCAGTTACAACACACTGGAAACAAAGTGTTTTCCTTCTCAGAACACTCAGCTGTAGTCTGGGACCACCCAGCTGGAGATGCCTCAGTCAGTCGGCAGCCTGAGAAAGGATTCCACACAGCCAACAGTTAAGGAGCCCTGGCTGGCCCCCATGCCAGATGCAGTACCTGTGATGATGATAGTGATGATGATGGTGGTGGTGATGATGATGATGATGGTGGTGATTATGATGATGACGGTGGTGGTGCTGGTGATGATACGATGGTGATGATGGTGGTGATGGTGATGATGATGATGATGATGGTGATGATGATGGTGGTGGTGGTGATGATGATGATGGTGGTGATGGTGATGATGATGATGATGGTGGTGATGATGATGGTGATGACGGTGGTGGTGCTGGTGATGATACGATGGTGATGATGGTGGTGGTAGGGATGATGATGGTGGTGGTAGTGATGATGATGGTGGGGGTGGTGATGGTGATGGTGGTGATGATGGTGATGGTGGTGGTGGTGGTGGTGATGATGGTGATAATGATGGTGATGGTGGTGGTGATGATGATGGTGGTGATGGTGGTGGTGGTGGTGATCGTGGTGATGGTGGTAGTGGTGATGATGGTGATAATGATAGTGATGCTAGAGGGAGTAGAAGCGTAGGGGGCACAGACCCACCTGCAAGTTATAACTACCACTATTCAGATGAGTGGACATGGGCAGGTGATTGTCCTCTCTGATCGTTTTTATTATTTACTTCTTTAGTTGACATGCAACATAACAGGTTTCATTGTGACACTTTATACATATCTATCATTGCGCCTTGCACATATTCTCCCCACCCCCAGCAACCCTCCACTATCTCTCTTCCCCTTCTCTCACTGTTCTTTTTCCCCCAAACAGTCCTGCCTTCATGTCACAAATTTAGAGAGAAAGAACAGGTGTTAATTTGTCCTCTCTGATTTTGAGTATCATTGATGGTGGTAGTGGTGGTGATGGTGGTGGTAGTGATGTGTGTGTGTGTGTGTGTGTGTGTGTGTGTGTTGGTGTGTGCACGCCCAGATTATATCTGCCCAGAGCATGCTATCAAAGTCCAGGCAACCCTGATCCAAGACCTAGGTCAGTGGTTCTTAAAGTGTGGTCCCCAGATCTGCAGCATACTGGGAACTTCGGAGAAATGAAAATTCTAAGACTCATTGCAGATTTGTTGAACAGAAACTCAGATGAGGTCCAGTGACGAACTTTGCATCCTTTCACAAGTGTTTGAGAACTCCTGGGAAGGAGAAAGGCCAGCAATCCTCTCCAGTCTCTGGCAGCATGGCCCCGCTACAGCATGTGCCTTGGAAGCAGAGTGTATGGTTCAGGTCAATTTCTTGGGAGGAAGGGCTACAGTTGATTCTCATGTGTACCCTTAGTCCACACCACAGAAAAACCCAGGTGCTCCATCAAGAACAAGGTCTCATGCTTTTCCTCTTTCTCTACTGATTTATTGCTATACCCCTGCCCCCAATCTTGGCACAGGTCTCCTAAAGGGCCATGGCAAACAGGTGACAACACTGCCATTGACTGGGTACTCCACATGCACCTCCGTTATCACAATTCACAAATGTGCAAAGGGGGTTCTTCAGTTAAGTGAGCTAGCCCACTCACCTCTACCTAGCTGCAGCTACAGACTCTCTGGTTCCCAGCCTCTGAGGGTACCCAGAACCTGAGATAAGTATCATTTCTTCCAGTCCCAGGTCCCTGTCCTCATGGCCACCTCTCTCTGCCTCTGCATTTTTGTGACCCTCTCCTGGGTCTTCTGTAGGACACAGGTAGGTGTCATGGTGGACAACTGGGAGTACCCATTCCTGGGCACACTTTCCTACTGAACTGATTACTGCAAACTTCTCCAAGCAGGGCTGATTGCTGCCTCTCATCCACCTTGTCTCCTGGGAATGTAACTCCATCACATCCCAAATTCCTTCTATTTATAGCTTATAGTTAAACTCTGTGATCAAAGTTGTCGATATAGGCTCTAGATGAAAGCTTTGGAATTTAGAAGCACTTTTTACATTTACATTTATTTATCTATTTATTCATGTGGGGGGGGGTGTGGCGGGGGTGTAGGTCAGAGGACAACTTGCAGGAGTCAATTGGTTTTTTCCCTTCCACCATGTGGGTCCTGGAAATCAAACTCAAGTCATCAGGCTTGGCAGCAAATGCCTTTACCTGCTGAACCATCGTGCCATCCCTGGAAACACTTTTCATCTCGACAAAGCCCAGCTTTTAAACTACTGTAAGAGACAAAACAAAATAAAAAGCCTCATTTGATCGTCAAAGCTGAGCTATGAATTTATGAATTTTATGATTCTTCTAGTAGAAACATGCCCATTCCCTGAAGTACTTAAGCCATTGATTCAAGGATGCCTTGAAATGTACGGGCAATTAAAAATACATGAAGTTTTATTTTTAAAATTGTTATTTCCATATAAGATATTCACAGTCTACAAACTGACACAGGAGCTGGAGAAATGGCTCAGTGGGTGAAAGTGCTTGCTGCATAGGCATGAGGACCAGAGTCTGGATCCCAGTACCCACATAAAAAGCCAGGTGTGGCCTGTAATCCCAGCACTGTGGGGCGCAAAGAAGAAGGATCTCAAGGACTTGCTGACCACTGGCCCAGCTCCAGGTTCAGTGCGAGACCCTATCTCAAAGGGATAAGATGGAGAGAGATAAAGCAGGACGTCTGACATCCTCCTCTGACTTCTGCATACGTACACACACACATATACACACATATACACACATACACACACATACACACATGCACACATACACACACATACACACATACACACATGCACACATACACATACATACACACACATACATACACACACACACACACACACACACACACATATACACACATACACACACATGCACACATACACACACATACACACATACACACACATGCACACATACACATACATACACACACATACATACACACACATACACACATACACACATGCACACACACATACACACACATACACACACGCACACACACACCTGTACACATGGGCTTAATGCAATCTTAAGTAGAACTGTGAACACTATTTAAAAATGAGCTTCTTTTGCACAGGTATCTTTAAAGGAAGGAGGAGAATACACGTGTGATCATTTAAGGCTGCAGGAAAGTATATAAATTGATAAATTGGACTTGGTTTAAGAATGGAGATATTGATAAACTGGACTTGGTTTAAGTTTGCTTTTAATTTGATTTATTCCTGAAAGCTCAAAGAAGTGGTACAAAGGGCAAACAGGAACTGAGAATGTCTCTGAGTGCCCAATGGCTTGGGCGCATCTCATCAATCGCTCTGACTTCTGAGTGGTACCAGATGAAAGGCAGAGTGAGGGACACTGAGCTGCAGACTCCTTTTATCCCATGGTCTCTTTACCACCTGAGCATTCCTACTGAATGGCAGTCGGTACCCTCCCTACATCTAAGGCTCTACTGTAGTCCTTTCTATTTTTCCCTTTCCAGAACTTTCTAGGGCAGTTCAGGCATGGCTTGCCACACTGTCAAGTGACTGATGTAATCCAAATAAAAATAGTTTAATATAACACCATTCCAACTAGTTACTGCTTCTTTACCAAATCTTCATTTTCCCAAACATTAGGAGTCTTCAGGTACACAGAGTTCCAAGACAGCAGCCAGAGTCCTTTCTATTTTTCCCTTTCCAGAACTTTCTAGGGCAGTTCAGGCATGGCTTGCCACACTGTCAAGTGACTGATGTAATCCAAATAAAAATAGTTTAATATAACACCATTCCAACTAGTTACTGCTTCTTTACCAAATCTGCATTTTTCCAAACATTAGGAGTCTTCAGGTACACAGAGTTCCAAGACAGCAGCCAATCTCTTCCTCCTCCTTCCCTCCCCCGAATCCCTCCATACTTGACACCCAAGCTTCTCTTGTCAGAATGGACAGGGACATTTGCCACGAGACGGGGAATGTTCTGAGGACTCCCGGTACACATTCAACAGCTCTCTCTGGTGGGTGCCTTCTGTATGGGTTTTGCTGATTTCTGTGGTATGCATACTCCTACCATCGTCGATTTCAAGCTAGTAAGGTGTCACCAGAAGAGGAGTTTGGAATCAGCGCTCCACTGACTCTGTTAGCTCCAGCAGATGTAATTAACTATGAGCCCATAGATAATACAACATCCTAAATTCATTACTGTGGAGTTTTTGTTACTAGCTTTGGTCTTAATAAAAATTCATTTGAATTTAATGTTCTATCATTTAATTTTTGCTCGTGTTGTATTCAACAACTGGCTCACAAAATTTCTGCAAAATTAACATCGTTAGCTGCTGTAGGTGGTTTGAACAACCACTGGGTGTGCCCTTGTGAGCAAGAAGGGAAGCACATGCCCCTGCTGCCAGATACAGGATGACATTTACAAACACACACTGATGGCTAGTAGTTTTTTGTGTCTCTCCAATGCACTTCCCAGGACAGCTGCACCTCAAGGTGGCGCTGTAATGGCAGTCGGAGACTACAAGGCTCAGAGAAGGCTCTCTGGCTCCCCAGCAGGCTCTGTCCTTTGGAAAGCAGTTCAAAAAGGACCAAACACTGGGACTAGAATGCTGTTGACCTGTCAGTGCGCAGACAAGCCTTCTTTCTTGTCCATAATTCTCATAACACAAGCCCAGATTCACCAGAAAAGCCAGGGCAGAATAGATGCTTCCACTCACCCCAGGGTGGTAAAGACACTGATCTAGGTTCCTGTGATGAAACACTCTGACCAAAAGCAACTCAGGAGAGGGAAAAAGGCTTTAATTCATCTTACACTCCCAGGTCACAATTCATCACTGAGGGAAGTCCCGGCAGGAAGCCAGGGCAGAAACTCAAGGCAGGAACTTGAAGGTCAGAACCTGGAGCAGAAACCATGGAGGAATGCTGTTTATTGGCTCACTCATGGGCCCATGTTCAGCTTGCTATTTTTCAGTTAAAAAAATTTTATTTTTATGTGTTTGAGTGTTTTTGCCTACATGTTTATAGGAGCACCACATGTGTGCAAAGCCTGTAGAGGCCAAAGGACAGTGTCAGATCCCCTGGAACAATGAACCTGTGTCCTCTGCAAGAACAACCAGTGCTCTTAACCACTGAGCCATCTCTCTTGTTTCTCAACTAGCTTTCTTACATAGCCCAGGCCCACCTGCCTAGGGATGAGGCTGCCCACAGTGGGCTGGGACCTCCCACATCAATCATCAGTCAAGGCGATCTCTGACAGTCATGCCACAGGTAGTCTGATCTAAGCAATTCCTCAAATGAGGCATCCTCCTTCCACATGACTCTATGTTGTATCAAGTTGATAATAAAAAAATAACCAGCACAGACACTGAACTCTGATGTAGGTCAGTTGATTCAAGTCAGGCAATCAAATATACTTCTCTGAGTTCTCAAACCACTCACCATCACTCACAGGACACAGTCCCCAAGTCAGTAGAAGTTTCCACAACTGGCGCTTCTCTTTGTAGTAATATAGTCATCACATCATGAAGGATCTTGGGGTCAGAGGGGAGTTTGCAAACAGGTTACAGTGGCCACCTGCCAACACTTAAGAGCCAGCACAATTTAGACCTGAAGTATACCTGTGTGTTCAACTCAAAGGTGAGAATCTGAGGAGTCAAATCCTCACTGAGAGACCAGTACAAGTGGAGTCTCAGGTGAGCCTTGAAGGATGGACAGACTTTCTCTGAAGGGGACAGTGAGGGTAGAGTGCCTCAAGGCCATGACCTCCTCCCTGAAAGAATTACATCCCTGCTCTGCTGGCCTCAGGTGTGTGTAGTCACGTGACTTTCTATGCCCAATAAGATATGATGGGAAGTGATGCCCAGCGCCCACTGCCATGTTCTCGCTCCCCTGCTAGGTAAGACAGGGAAGGTGCTGGGTGGATGCTGCTCTGTCCCCAAGTGGGGATGGCCTGGGAAAGAGCTGGACTTTCTCATAGTGGAATGGAAGTGGTTTGCTCCCAGAGCTTTTTTCAGTCCATCCTAGACAAACAGGGACAGCAAAGTTTGACAGGCAGACAGTGCAGGGAGTAATGGGAAAAAGCACAGAGCCTAGTATGGATTAGAAAGTCGGGTGAAGTCTGTGTGGCCAGGGAAGAGATAACAAGGAAAGGCAGGGCCAGGCTCATCCTCATAACCTCATACCTTTTGCACACATCACCCACTCGGGGGCTGCAATAGTCCACTGCCCCAGAACACAAACAGTTCCAGTTTGCTCTCAAGGATTTAGATCAGCTGAGACAAGGTAGATGTCCAGGCATACTACTAACTAGAGATCACTAATCAGCCCAGAGATAACTGTTCCAGCACCAACTCATTCTCACCCAGACTAGTGATCTAGGTCACTCATAGTGACTGCCCAGCCTGGGACAACTAGGAACAGCAGGAATTTCACACCTGCCAAAGCTCTGTCACACAGCTGTCTCCTCCACCCACCACCCTCCACCCCTTCTGAGCTGCTTAAGGACACAAAATTGAAGTTTCCTTGTAGGAAGGGTCCTCATCTTAGAGCCTGACTCCCAACTTTCTTGAGGACACAAAATTAAGGGCTTCTGTGATGGTTAATTTTAATGGTCAACTTGACACAACTTAGAATCACTTGGGAAGAGAATCTGAATGAGGAATTGTTTACATTGGGTTGGCCTGTGGGCATAACTGGGGGATTGTCTAAGTTAACTGATGTTAAGTGCCAGCCCACTGTGGGCAGCACCATTTCTTAGGCAGGACCCATCCCATAGGCAGGAGGCTTGACCTGTGTAAGAGTGTATAGAGCTGAACACACCAAGCAGGAGAGAGCTGGTGTGCATTCATCTCTCTCTGCTTACTGTGGATGTGATGTGACTGGCTGTTCAGAGTTCCTGTCCCGACTTTCCCACAATGATAGACTGAAACCTGGAATGGACTGTAAGCTGAAATAAACCCCTGTCTCCCCTAATTTGCTTTTTGTCAGGGGAAGTGGGCCCTCATCCCTGAGATGGACTCCCAACTGTCCTGAGGACACAAGACTGAGGATCCTCACCCAGAGGATTCCGAACACTCCATTCCACACACCACCTTATCCAGCCACCTGAGGAAACCTGTATAGGCCTTTTCCCAAATAATGTGTCTAAGTGCATAACTGCATGGGATTATCAAGGAAGCTCATTATTTGGCAATTAAACACTCTAAAAAATTTGTGGGGGTGGTGGAGATAGCACTGCGGTTAAGAGCACTGATTGCTCTTGCAGAGGAACCAGGTTCAGTTCCCACATGGCAGCTAAGAACCATCTGTAACTCCAGTTTTAGGGGATTCAATGCCCTTTTCTGACCTCCGTGGTCATTGCACAACACGGGTGCACTCACAGACATGCAGGCAATACACTCATATACATACAAATTAAAATAAAATTGTAGTGAGTGGTTCTTCATTAACACATTACATAACAAGAATCTAGTACAAGCATATTAACATCCATGATTTTCAAGTCCCTTTTTTGAAATAGCTACCAAAAACATAGATGTGATGTCTATTGAATGACAGTCACAAGCACTGCTGACACACATCTGGCTTGTCACCATTCCTAGTTGAAGGTCATGCAAAATTTCAGCCGCATAGAAAGTAATGAAGATTCGGATATCGATTTTTCCTGTTCAAGTTTACTGAGAGCTTGACTCACAGCTCTGTTAAGAGCCCCTCCCTGCTCTGGGCTGCTGTGACCCTCCCTCTCCGAATCCTATCAGTGTCTCAGGAAACCCAGAGTATTACAAATGCTGCTCCACCATCCCTGAGTGATTCTGTACCGCACATGCGCTGATGTCCCCCTACGTTATCCTTCCCAGGGGAGAAGTGATGTCTGAATGAAATGTCTCAATAAAGGGACAGCACAGGAGTAAGGGAGGAGCGGCAGCAGGAGCCATAGGGCCCCTGGTCCAAGGTGAGGCCAAGGATGGTTTTCCTCTGCCCGTCTCCACTTCTCAGGAAGTCTCTCGCCCTGTCGGCCATGACGGACTGCTTAATTGTTGCTAAAAGGATCGAATTCCAAGGGCTCAGCCCTTCTCTCTTAACTGTCATTTTCTCTGCTCACTCCAGCTTTTAATCAATCTCCCAGCTGTCAGCTATGCCCAGAGCCCCAGAGGATGCCTCAGCTCTGCCTTTCGCTAAGGTCTTGACCTCACAGTGCTGTGCCTGTACATGGTTGCTAGAGTCCAGTTATTAAATCTGAGCCAACACAGAAAGGATTTCTTAAAACAAGACTCAAAATAAGCAAATCATGAAGAGAAGACAGACTCATCCTGCCAGGTTACAAAGAACACAACATTCTCCAGACAGTGCCACCATGGCAGTAAAAGAAAATGGAGCACTGGGAAACCAGATTCACTACATCTGTCATTGTCAGTGATGGAGGACTAGGAACCAGGATAAATAAAAACACCTGCAAACCAATTTTAAGAAGACACTGCATTTAAAACCCGAGGAGTGGGGCTAGAGAGATAGCTCAGTGGTTAAGAATACTGACTGTTCTTACAGAGAACCCTAGTTAGGTCCAGCTCTTATACAGCAGGTAAAAAACATCTACAACCCAGTTCCTGGGGATCTGACACCCTCTTCTGGCCAACTTTGGCATTGCATGCATGTGATACACTTACATGCAGGCAAACACTCATACACATAAAAAATAAACAAATAAATCCCCCTCCCCCCAAAAACAAAGGAGAGAGTCAGATGTAGCCAGAGCAGTGATGGTCACCTGCAACCTCAGCACTCTGGGGGCTGAGGGGACAGGATCACATGCTTGAAGCCAGCTTGGGCTGCAGTGTGAGACCCTGTCTCAACAGCAAAACAAAACAAAGCCAGAGAGGAAAATAATGACCAGGCAGTCCACAGAGGCCCAAGAGGGACAAAGGGTCACTTGTGGAGTGGTCCAATTTCAGCTGTGACCAGAAAAAGCAAAATGAAACAAAGGCAAGGTACAATTCTGTACTTACTAGATGAGCGAAAAGGGTGGTCCCAAGTTTGTGACAACACCAGTGACCTTAAGGCTCTTTCTTCAGAGCTGGTTGAGGGTGCTTGATTCAAACCTTTTCAAGAGAAATTTGATAATCCCTAAAGAGTTGAAGAGATGTGAACTTTGACACAATCCTGCTCTTTGCACCTGCGTGCCAGGCATCACACAGAAGGGCAAGAAAGAGCTTTTCCAAAACAGTCAAAAACCCAAAAAGGACATCTTTTAAGTGAATGGATAAGCAAATTGGGCACAATCAGCAAATGGAATATTATATAACATCATGTGTGAGGACGAATGAAGCAATGGATGACGTCCGTAACTATGGTGGTTAATACTGTCAACTTGGGAGGATCTAGAATCACCCAGGAGACAAGCCTCTGGGCATGCCTGTGAGGGATTATCTAGGTCAGGTTAACTGAGGTGGGGAGACCCACCTTCACTGTGGGCAGCACCAGTTTGGGGGCTAGGGTCCTGCACTGAGTAAAAAGGAGAACTCGTCTGCTCTCTGCTTCCTAACGATGGATGCGATGTGCTACCTCCATCCACCTCCTGCTCCTGCCGCCACACCTCCTCCATGACGGTAGACTACATCCTTGAATCTAAGCCCAAATAAACCCTTCCTTCCTTAAGTTCCTTTTGTCAGACATCTTCTCATAACAATGAGACAAGTAACTTCTTCAAATGGTGGACCACAGAAAAGGCAAGTCACCCAAGAACGCACAATTGACACCATCTTTATGAGGTCCAAACCCCAGGAAAATCAAACAGACTGTTCAGGTAGGGCTCCTAAATATTCTGTCAACTGCTTTTTAAGGGGGAGGGATAAACAACTCACCATTCATGATGACGGTCACTTGAGGGAAAGAAAGGAAGGACGTGATCAAGGTTCACACATAGATTCACAGGTACTGATAATGTCTCGCATCTTAGATTTTCAGATGGGCTTACATGTTTGTTTTAACATGGAGTACCCGGCTTCTAGGTGTGGGGCCAGACAACCTAGACAGTCCAGGAAGACATGGGTCATCCTCGTGGAGCGGTATTGGAAGATACAGAAGCAACCCCAGAGCAGGAGAGACCTCGAAGGTGCTCCCAAGGCAGGAAAGGGAACAACAGGCTTCTCTACTTGAGCTCTTGCCTCAGTTACTTTTCTGTTGCTGTGACAAAATACTCTGACAAAAGCAACTGACAGAGGGAAGAGTTCATTTTGGCTCACAGTTCATCATGGTGGGGAGTTAAGGCAGCAGGTGTTGTGGGGTGCTTCACCAGAGAAGTTTTGCCGAATGAAAGTCGTTGCTGGCCAGGGCTACTACACAAGGGTGTTGAAACCCAAGTGTGTAGCCCTGAGCCATCTCTAGGGTAAGCTTTTATACAGAAAAACCATAACCCGGGGTAAAAAGTTCAAGTTCCCAAGCTTACAGGTGGAGAGCCCCTTAACAATTTCTATTCTAGTAAGCAACAATTACTATTTTGCAGAAGCAAGCCAAGCATAACCTACAGAAGCCATAAATCTGCAGTTAGCAGGTGCTCTCCAGGACACTCTGACCTGTTCCGAAGACAACTGGGGTCCAGCTGACATGTGTTCCCAT
This sequence comes from Nannospalax galili, assembly GCF_000622305.1. Taxonomy (NCBI): domain Eukaryota; kingdom Metazoa; phylum Chordata; class Mammalia; order Rodentia; family Spalacidae; genus Nannospalax; species Nannospalax galili. The sequence continues at coordinate 7,034,704 of NW_008332149.1, read as the reverse complement.
ACCCTGGGCCAACTGCCTGGTAATTTCAGAGACTAGAGTCAGCCTAAACTTTAACATGGTGTAGCTATGGTCAAGAAGGTGCTCTATTACACAGGAGCTTGAAGCTGATCACATTGCAGCCTCAGTCAAGCACACAATGTATGCTGATGCTCAGCTCGCTTGGTCCTTTTCATGCAGTCCAGGATTCCCAACCCAGGACATGGTGCCACATACCATGGGCAGGTCTCCCCACCTCAATTAACCTAATCAAAATAATCCCACAGAGGCATGCCCAAGCTTGCCTCCCGGATCTCAAGTTGCCAATTGAGATTCACCATTATGCCGCCCATGTGATCCGCAGGAAGAGTATGTGGAATAGTCACCCATCAAATGCAGTGCAGGGACAGCAGACTGAGGTTTAGAAAGGCTGAAGGAAGCACAGCTAGGCAGTGCTGGGACTGAGACCTGAATCCAGGTCCCTCTGGTTGAGAGACTGCTCTTTCAGCTTCATCCACATAGGACTGTGGGGATCAGGACAGACTGGTGATGAGGTGACTTTGCAGACAGCTGGAATGACACACAGAGTTAGCAGGCAGAGGAGACTTGTGGGGGAAGGCATAACCTGTTCCCCAAGGAGCAGGCAGCAGTGTGATCCAAGACACAGTATGTGGTAACAGGGATGCAGTCTGACTCACACAGCCCAGGCTCTGCACTCAGTGGCTCTCACACATTGATGGATGAGTGGGCAGACTTGGCCGCATGTGGAGAAAGAGCCACAGCTTATAAAGTGTAGCAGCTGTATGAGGCTTCCAAATGTGCCCTGTTCCCACTGAACATGCTCTAATCCATCCTCCCCCACCAGTCAGGAGCAGCTTTGTAAAATAGAAATGGGAATACATTATCCTTTAGATTAAAAACTTCCAATGGTATCCATAATATATTCTTTAAAAAAATTTTTTTAATTTTATGTGTATGAGTATACTGTTGGCATGTACATAAGTGCACCCATGTTGTACAATGCCTGTGGAGGTCAGAAGAAAGTGTCAGATCCCTGGAACTGGAGTTGCGGATGGTTGTTAGCCATCATGTGGGTGCTGGGAATCGAACCTGGGTTCTCTGCAAGAGCAGTCAGTGCTCTTAACCACTGAGCCATCTGTCGAACGCCCCCCAAGCCCACCAGGCTTGGGTCTTCAACAAAAAAGACACTCAGGCATACGTCTGAAGTTATGCAAGGGATTTATTAAAGGGACAGTAGGTACAGAGAGGAGAGCGCTCTCTAGAAGGAAAAATCAGGAAGAATCTACTGAGGGGTCCCACAGGTCCTTTTTATCCGGCCTGGAGTTTGGGTCACCTAGGTGAATCTTCCCAACAGAAACAAAAGGGTTACTATAGAGACAGCAGGAAGGCTGAACTGAAACTAACTTTCTAGAAGTCCTGATTTATCATCCAGGTACAGCCTGAAGCAGAGAGCTCAGAAGCTCTTAAAGTGACATTCTCCTAATTTCCAATGCTTATGGCAAGCATGGCTCCCGACAGCCATCTCTCCAGTCCCAATATATTCTTAAGTAAAAAACAAATAAAAATCCAGCCATATACAGAATAGTATGCTATATCACCATTTACAGTTTAAAATATTTTATCACTTGTCTGTACATAAAAAACACGCAAATACTTACATGAGATCTCTCTAGGACACAGGAGCTGGTTACAGTGACGGCCTTTTAGGGAATGAGGCAGCTAGGTCCATCACAGACTGGTCACATGTACCTTGCCAAACATTTCCTCTTCCTGGACACACAGGAAATCGTGTTTCTCAGCTTCCCCTGTGGTTTGCTTGGAGCCCTGCCACTGCCTCCAGCTAATGGACAACGTCGCTCCAGGCCAGGCCCCCCCTGGGAGAGCCCCTCCTCCCTCTCACCCTCCTACAGAGGAGAAATGAAAAAGTCCAGGGTGGCGGAGAGGCTCCACCAAGGAAAGGGCTCTCTGGAAACCGTTGTGGGGTGAGGATGCCAGCTAGGGAACACCTGAATTGTCAGGAGCTAGATGTGTCTTTACTGTGGCATGTCATTGGGAGTTGGGCATATTTATTATGGTAGCTAAGGAGAATTATTCTGACTGGTGCAAGGGGAAGATTCTTCACTGTACACTCTTATGCATTTTCAATTTTGTCACATTTACATACCTTATATGCCTCCAAAATAAAGAAAATAATCTTCCACAGGATGCTTGTCTTAGTTACTCTGATAAAATACCCTAATAGGTAACTTCAGGAAGGAAGGGTCTATTCTGGCTCACAGTTCAAGGTCCAGTCCATCATGGTGGGGCAGTCAAGACAGCAGGAGCTGAGCACGTCACATCCCCAGTCAAAATGAAGAGAGCAAATAAATACTGGGCTCAGCTTTCTTTATCCTCTTTATACAATCCAAGATCTCAGCCCAGGGAATGATACTACCTCCAGTGGCTGGATCTTCCCATCTCAATTAACATAATCAAGAGAATGCCCAATTAGCAGTGCCCAGAGGCCCATCTCCCAGGTGACTCTAGATCTCATCAAGTTGACCATTGAGATTCACCACCACAATGCTCATAAAATAAAAATTCACTTGCTGCTCCAGCCTTCAAGGCCATAGAGCCCTTCCCTCTGAGTGAACTTCCAAACTCCAGACTTATCCCCTATACCCATGCAGACCCTGTCCTTGCAGCTTCCTGCCTGTGGTGTTTGTTACATGAAAGGGTTTCTAACCAGCTTCAATAGCAAACTGCCCTGTTTCCTTGTTCTTCCAGCCTGTTATTTTTCTTGCTCAGTGCTTATATAAGGCCTTCCTCTTCCTGCTTGAGTGTAAGCCCGGAACTTGGATGAATACCTGAACTCTAGTTACTCAAAACAGGTTGGTTGGTTGGATGGATGGATGGATGGATGGATGGATGGATGGGTAGATGGGTGGATGGATTTTAATAAGTGAATTTGGAAGATCAAATTTGACTTGTGGTTGATACTTATGAGACTGACTTCCTTTCTCACTATTATTGATCTTGGGGTGACCATGTGCTTAAAACTGGTTCTTGGGTTGGGGATATAGCTCAGCCGATAGACTGCTTGCATAGTGTGCTCAAAGCCCCAAGTTTGATCCCCAGAACCATAAACTGGGCATAGTGCACAATCATACAATCTCAGTTCTTGGGAAGTGAAGGCAAGAGGATCAGAAGTTCAAGGTCATCCTTGGCTACATAGCAAGTTCAAAAGCAGCCTGGGCTACATAAGACCCTGTCTCAAAACAGTGTATGAAAGAAATAGGAAGAGAGAGAGAAAGAGAGAGAGAGAGAGAGAGAGAGAGAGAGAGAGAGAAGGAGAGGAGGGAGAAAAGGAAGGAGAGAGGAAGGAGAGGAAGAGGAAGCTGGCTCTTACACCTCTGGTGCCAGCTGACTGCCTATAGTAAGGCAACCCCAACTAAGCTGGGCCAATGAGTCCTTTCCCTGGGATCTATGAATTGAGATGAGATAAACAGAAACCCACTTATGAAGAATCTCTCTGTGTGGGGCTGAACCTACACCCCTAAACTCAGAGCAGTCTGAGCTGGGATGCTGACTGAGCTCACGGTGCAGAGGGAGGGAACTGCTCTTGACAGGAGCCCAGAGAGACTCATGCAAAGGGGTCAGACCTGCTGCACTGGGTCCTGCTGCATCTGCTCTGTGGGCACAATGGAGCATCTTGTCCTAATCACAAGCCTCCCTTGGCTTACACTGACTTGGGAGGAGTCACTGTTATCCACAATCAAGAGGGTTCTGAGTCCTTGAGGATCAAATGAAGGTCCCAGAGGCTGGAATTGGGAGAAGATAATCCCCAGCCTTTGGAAAGGATGCCCTGAAAACCCTCCCTGTACCACATCCTTGAGCTGGCTTTGAGTCCTCCATGGCCTCTCTCCACGCCTTCCCTCCCCATCCTATGCCTGACACCATCATAATGCTCAAAGCCTGGTGCTGTGGGCAGGGTGGGGTGACTTCTAGAACACAGGCAGCATCTCACGCCTTGTACAGGCACTATCAGTGACATGAAGGGAGGGAAGGCCAGGCTCAGACCTGCAGCACATGATGGCAAGGGCTCATGGAGCAAGCCGTGGACACAGGGCCAGTCCTGGATGCCAGAAGAGCCTGGCACCAGGGAGAGGGTCCCAGAGAGGTGGCCCTGCCTTGCTTCCTGCCCTCAAGGATGATGCCTAGACACAGGTCAATGTTGCTGCCTGGCTCTCTTAGAACCTCTATTTCATCCATGGAGGTGTAGACAGGTGCATAGCCCCTTTGATTTTCCTCCTTTTCACACCACACACACACACACACACACACACACACACACACACGCGCGCGCACACAAACCTGCCCTCTGAATACCGTTGTCCCCTCCCTACCCACAAATGGTCCAAACTATTCAGTGGTGATTCAGTCCCGAAATCTGGTACCCTGACCCTACCCCCATTCTACTGTGCATTCCTGCCCTAAATCATCACCCATGAATTAGCCTACTCCTTCCCACCCCGATGGACCGCTGGCCTAGCTCCTGCCAGAGGGGCCCAATGTTTTCTGCCTTCCTTCCAATATGGCCCAGAGACAGCCCAACTAGATGACCACCCAATCCACCCTCCACCTATGTGCTGCCTACCTGTGAGATGGACATTGGAAAAGCCCTCCAGGGGCATCTAGGATCGTTCTTCAGGTGACAAGGAAGCTCTGGAGACTCACCTATGGGAGGTCTAGGTGAGGGCAGGTCCAGGTGGGCCTCCAGGGAGAACATCCTGAACCTGGGTGTGGTATGGGTCCAGGGCCAGGTGAAACCACTGAGAGATCTGGTCTCAGTTTAGGCTGTGGGGCCAGAAGGACTGAGGAGGAGCAAGGAGCGGTATGACCATCTACATCAATGCTCACATCCCTACACACATTCTCCTGGGTATAAAGATACGCACGCATGCTTGGGGCTGATATCCAAGCAAAATCTAAATCGCTGTTCTCAAAGAAAAATGATCATCTTCATTTATAATTAAAGAAATGTAAATTTAAATCAGTGAGATATTTTTCATCTGTCTTGATGGCGTTTGTCTGTGTCTGATTATTAGGATCTCCTGAGGATGTGCTTAAGTGTTAATACCAGTCCATCCCTCACACACACACACACACACACACACACACTCACACTCACACTGGACAATCACAGTAATACACAGGAACTCAGAAATACTTTGGCTCTTTTGTGTATGGGTTGTGTGTGTGTTCATGTGTGTGTGAGTGCAGGTGTGTTCAGGTGCGTGTGCACATGTGTGCATGGCATGAGGGCCAGAGTTCAACCTCAGAGTTTGTTCCTCAGGAGTCACCCACCTAGTGTTTTGAGACAGGAACTCTCGAAGATCAGAGGCTCATCAAGTAGGCTAGGCCAGCTGCCCATGAGCCCCAGGCATCCTCTTGTCTCCACCTCCCCAGCACTGGGCTATAAGCATAAACCACCACATCTGGTGCTAGGGATGGACCTCAGGGCCTCTCATGCATGCGTGGGAAATGCTTGATTGACTGAGCCACCTCCCCAGCCCCAGATTCTGGATAGCAAATGTCCCTCAAAGACCAGTGTGCTAAGGACTTGGCTGCCAGCGTGTAGTGTTGTTGAAAGGAGATAGTGCCTCATAAAGCAAAGTTATATCACTGCGGGTGTGCTCTTCAAGGGAACACTTGGATACTAGTCCCCTTTTTGTCACTCTTTGCTCCCCAATAGCCATGAGGTGAGCACCTCCCTTCACTACAGGCTCCCCCCATAATATTGCTGTGCCTCATTACCCAAAGGCCACAGGGCTAAGGAACCAAGAACTTAAAATTTTGAAAGTGAGTGAAAAAACAAAAACCTTCCCCTCTTGTAAGTTGATTCTCTTAGGCATTTTGTTACAGCAATAGAAAGCTGACTGTTATAAATACCAAAGCTAAAAATGCCCACACCCTCTAACAATTCCACTGCTCAGAATTCCATAGATCCGATTCAGGTGCTTCAAGCTACATAAACAGGACAGTCACTGCTCACTGCTTGTAATAAGCAAAAGAACAGAAAGAGCCCAAGTGACCCCATCAGGGGGTGGTTAAATTAAGCATGTTGCAGCCACATAACAGAATATTCTCTAGCCAATAAAAAAAAGCACCCACAAGGATGGAAAGTGGGGAAAGTGTTTGTTGTACAAGCTTTGGGACCTGAGTTCAGATCCCCAGCACTCCTGTAAAAGCTAGCTATGGTAGCGCACATTTGTAATCCCAACCCTGAGACAGGTGGACAGCTGAAATGGTGAGCTCCAGTGGGTTCACTGAGAGATCCTATCTCAAAACATAAGGTGGAGAGAACACAGAGGACATCTGACATGGACCTCTGACGCACACACACACATGTGCACATGTATGCATACACTACACACATGCACACACACACACACACACACACACACACACACACACAAGCACCCACAGCTGGCTCTGCGGACTTATGTGAAAGGTTCCAGCCTTGCTGGTAAATGCAGATGAGGAAGCACAGGGTATGGTTGTTGAACAGCTCTGTGCCTAACCATATTTGGGGGAGGGAGGAGGGAGGCTTGGTTTTCACATCTCCTTTTTGTATTGTCTGAATATTTGTCATGAATATGTATGGCTTTGGAAAAAAATGTAAGATGGCAGGAAAAGAGGAAAAGTGGTGGTGGTGGGGGGCGGCGCAGGGAAGGCTGGGCAGCTACTTGGCACAGGGACTAAGATGAGGACTGCTTTGTCACTGAGAGGGCGGTGCTCCAAATTGACTTCAGCACTGGGAGGGAAATGGGACACCCTCAGTATTCCCTGGCCAGGTTAGGCCCTAGAGACACGGGCTAAAGGGAGACAAAGGCTGCGGGCAGGGAAGGAGGCAGCTGTACCGTGTTGTCCTTCGTACCACCTCCACACCACACCGTCAAAACACTTTGTAAGGGGTACTTCAACGCCACAGGAAGCAGCAGTCAGTAAAACATCTGTGTCACGTGCAAAGTGGAAGCCAAAGGGCACACACCCCAAGTCTGCAAGTGTGCTCCAGCCCAGATGACCCTGCAAAGCTCTAGAGCCCGAGGCCCCTAGGCCTGGAGACAGTGGGAGCACATCGTCCTGCAAACACTGCCCTCTGGTGGTGCGGCTGGCAAACTGCACACAGGTCCTTGTGGTTTGAACCCAGGTGAAAAAAGTACAATTAAATAAGTGAAAGGAAGCACTCGGAAAGAAGAGGACGGATCCAAATGCAAAAATCTGTATCTGAGATGTAGTTCATAGTTCTGGAGCTTTATCCCAAGAAAAACTTCCCCCCAAAATAAAATAGCCTTTTTATCCCTCCAAAATACACCATCTTGTAAAATAATAATCGCCGTGGGAAATTCCGGTTGGCATTTCTGTGAGCATCTCTCTGGACGGTAGGACCAGGTTCTCGGAGATGAACACAGGCTTGCGGCAATGGAGCCGCAGCCCTTGTCCACTATTTTTTCGCCTTGAATTTTTTCTGCCTGAGTAATATGCTATGGATAGGCATCTGTTCAATACACATGCTATAGCATCATTTTCATATTTGGGTTTTATTTTGTTGCTGTCATTTTTGCTTTTTGGTTTTGTGGTGCTAGGGATCAAACCCAGGACCTCACACATGCTGGTCAAATTTCTACCGCTGAGCTACAGCCCCATCCCTTAGGGTCTTGTTTTTATATTTCTTTATGTATGTATTTATTTGAGGTAGGGTATCACCAGGTAGCCCTGGCTGCTCTGGAACTCACTATGCAGACCAGGCTAGTTTCAAACTTGTAGAGATCTGCATGCCTCTGGTTCCATATGATGCGATTAAACATGTGTACTACAACACTTAGCCTTAGTTTTTTGTTGTTTTTTGTTGTTTTTTTTTTTTTAATTTTGAGACAGTCTCACTAAGTGACTCAGGCCTTGAACTTACTTTGTAGCCCAAACTTGTAATCCTCCTGCTCAACCTCCTGAATAGGTGGGATTACAGGCCTGTGCCACCACGCCCAACTGTTTTTAATTTTTAGGTTGCAAAAGTTAACTTGTGCTGTGCCCACAGAACAGGAGCATGAAGCAACCTTCCTGCTAAAGCCACAGTGCACAGAATTCATGTGCTACCGTATCCCTCAAGAATTTAAATTAATGAAAAGTGAGTATGTAAAAATGGATTTGTGCTTTAAAAAAGGGAGCGCTGGAGAGATGGCTCAGTGGTTAAGAACACTGGTTATTCTTGCAGAAGACCTGGGTTCAAATCCCAGAGTAATCAAGAGTTAAAACAAATCAGTTTATCTGGTCCAATGGTATGTCCTTAAACACTCAAAAGGGAAGTATAACCAAAGATTAAAGGGGCTGATATAATCTCATAAGAGCATACATATATATAACTAAAAGTTAC
>NW_008332149.1:7019620-7026002 GCF_000622305.1 Nannospalax galili | reverse complement strand
GTGTGTGTGTATGTGTATGTGCCCGTGTCATGGCCCACGTGTGGAGTTAGAGGACAACTTGTGAGAGCTGATTCTCTTCTTCTACCACATGGGTCCTGGGGATAGAACTCAGGTCATCAGGCATGGTAGCAGGTATCTTTACTGCTGAGTCATCCTGCTGTTGGAACCTCATTTAATTTTATGTCTTATAGAGTTTATAATGAGTAAAAGATTATATAAGGGTAATAATTCATCTGTAAACCTAGAAATGTACAGCCAATTTTGAAAGAGATGTACCCTAGCTCAGAAAAATGTTATTGAATAGGTTAATGCTGTTGTAATGAAATGCTTCTTTTAATTAAAAAATAAATAAATAAATAAAAAGAAAAAAATGGATTTGTGCTTTTAAAAAAAGGGGGGCTGGAGAGATGGCTCAGTGGTTAAGAATACTGGTTATTCTTGCAGAAGACCTGCGTTCAAATCCCAGCACCCACAAGGCAGCTAACAACTGTCCGCAATTCCAGTCCCAGGGGATCCGACAGCCTCTTCTAACCTCCGTGGGCATTGCACAACATGGGTACACTTACCTACATGCAGGCAATACACACATACACATAAAATTAAAATAATAAATAATTTCTTTTTTTAAAAAAGGAAGCTGGGTATAGCAACGCAAACCTTTAGTTTAGTATTTGGGAGGCAGAGGCAGGCAGATCTGTGAGTTTGAAGCTAGCTTGGTCTACATAGCAAGTTCCAGGCCAGCCAGGGCTACATAGGCCCTGCCTCAAAAACAAACAATAAAAAGGTGAAGTGGTTGATTATAGTACTATATATATATATATATACCCAGCGGAATACTATGCAGCAGTGAATCTAGTACACTCATCTGGCAATACACCAGATAGATGATGCAGTGAGATAAAACATCACAAAACTATACAAAGGTCTGTTCTGTGGTCGTTGTAGTTACTGTTATTGTTCAGGGGTGCGGGCTGGTGATGCTGAGGATGGAACCCATGGCTCTGCACGTGCTGAGCAAGCACTCCGTCCCCACGTCCACATTCTCAGTCCCCAGGTCAGTTTTTAAAAATATACATTCGATTTAATTTTTTATTTTATGTGTATGATTATTTTGCCTGCATGTTTGTAAATGCATCACACGCATGCGATGCCTGTAGGGGCCAGAGAGGGCATCAGATCCTCTGGAACTAGAGTTACAGATGGTCATTAGCCACCATGGGGGTGCTGGGAATTGAACTTGGGTTCTCTTCAAGAACAGCTGAGTGCTCTTAACTGCTGAGTCATCGCTCCAGCTCCCCAGGTCAGTTTTTAAATGTGCATATTATCCATGATATTGACTGTTGGCATGTGGCCAAAGGGGATCAGAGGTGATACCCTGCTGTAATTCTGAAGTGCCTGACGTCTATTTCCAGGCCAGCAGGGCCCTGTCACTGGCCATAGTATGTCCTTTCCTGGAAGCCCAGTTTCTGCAGACCCTGGGTCAGGTTTACCAGACCTCCCATGCCCACATGTCCCCTTCATGCCATTTTTGGCTATACCTCTACATCTGCTGCACTCACTCCTGTTAGTCTAGTCTCTCCATGGCAGTCAGTGTGAGCCTTTTCCAACAGACCTTGCTCACACCTCACCAGGGCCTTTACTCTACCCTGGAAATCAATCCAAGCCCGTCCATGGTCCATGAAGCTGCACCATATGTCCCTTGACTACCATTTCCAATCTCATGTCTTCTTCTCGTTCACACCCCCACTCCACTAAGGCCACACACTGGTGAGCTGCTGTTCCAAGTACTCCCCAGACCCAGAGCCCTTGTACTCTGTTCCCATTGCTTATACTAGCCACAGGCCTCTTCCCCTTGCTTTGTCCACATCTCAGCTTGTGTGTTTCCTCTTTGGAGGCACATTCTGAACCATTCTCCTTTTAAGACCACTCACTCTCCTGTCCCAGACACTAGCTCATCCAGCAGTTTCCTTTCTCTTCACAGACCTGAGATTGTATTCCTAGCTACATGTTTACGTGCCTTTCATGGCCCACCCTCACTAAGATATAAACTGTAAACTATAATCCATCAGAAGAGTTCGGTGACCACAGCACCCAGGGCTGTATGGACAGGGCCTACTGCACAGCAGCTTTCTCTCAATGACTGTAAGGATGAGGTCAGGTACATTTAAATCGTCTTTTCCACAGACAGAGCTTGATCAGGGAAACCTGACAGAACCTTTTTATAATGTAATAATTTGGGGGGGGGGAATTGCAAATAGCTTATTGTTCAGGGGGAAAAATATCTTTCCTCCAATTGAGAGCAGCGTGTCCTACCCGCTCTACTTACTTCTTTAGAGAAAAGCAGAAAGGTTAATATGGCCCCGTCAGAGTAAAGGAGCCAATTAGTGCAACTGCGATTCAGAAGAAGAATAGAGGTTAATTGCTTGGAGTCCACATGTCTCAAACGCCTAATGCTATATCATTATTTTTTAGCTACATATTATTCATTTCATACACTTAAGTGTTCCACCTTATTACTAATTAGTAATTTCTTATCCTCAAATTTTACCCACTGCAGCCTGTCACCATAGGGCCCCCGTCAGCCCCCGTCCCCACCCCCGAGATGGAACAAGACTGTAGAGAGAGTTTGGTACCTCCTGTTCCCTTACCGCCACCTCCAGCCCCCACCAGCATCCCCCAGCTTCACCTTTCCTCTTCCTAGGCATACACCTTCCCTGGCTGCTGACTCGCCTGTCTCAGCCTCTGGCTTTCCCCTTCCCAGGGTCCTCAGCTCCCCCTGTGGCCCAGGGATTGTTTTAAGCTCATCTATTAGTTGGGACCAAGAGGCAAATTCTTCTGGGTTGGAAGGCCTTTTGAAAAGATCCATCACTTGGCACTTAGTACAGCTCAACAGATCAGTAGAAACAATAGCGAGGACAATACTGATGGGTGGACAAACTTCATGGACATTCAGGGAGTCAGATCCTGGCATGGTGCGGAGGTGCATTCCACACATGTGAGAATCATTACAAAGACATGCTTGTGCGTGTACACTGAATACCGCCCAGCCTTGGGTCTGCAGCCAGAGTCCCAGGCCTACCTTAGACTTGCTGGAATGCAGAAGCTCTGCCCTAGGAAATGATGGCATTTCAGGGTTTTCTGTGGAGGCAGAGCAGCAAGGTGAGGAAGTGGATGTGGAGGCCTGTCGTTCCTTCTCCTCTTCCTGGGATGAAGACACACCTGATACGGGGCTGGAGAGATGGCTCGGTGGTTAAGAGCACTGGCTGCTCTTGCAGAGGACCTGGGTTCAGTTCTCAGCACCTACATGGTAGTTAACAACTGTCCATAACTCCAGTTTCAGGGAAATCTGACGCCCTCTTCTTACCTCCATGGGCATTGCATGCATGGGTGCATTTACAGACATGCATGCGTTGCGCTCATACACATAAAAAAAAGGAATAAAAAAAGATGCATCTGCTAAAGTGAATGGAGAAGAGTGGAATTAATAGTTACAGGTTATAAACTGTTTTCACCCAGTGACAAGCTTGAATGTGTGTGCAAGGAATAAGACACTATGAAGAAAGTCCAGGTAGATTTGAAAAGAAAAATTGGCCAGGTGTGGTGGTGCACACCTGTTATCCCAGCATTCTGGAGGTGGAAGCAGGAGGATCAGGAGTTCAAGGTCATTCTTGGATACATAGCAAATTCCAGGCAGCCAGACTGGGCTACATGAGCCTGGGGGCTGATGGGAGGGAGGTGGGGGAGAGAGACAGAGAGAGACAGAGAGAGACAGAGACAGAGAATGTATAACAAAGACAAACCACAGAGAAGAGAATCAATATTTGGAAGAAAGAGCCAAATGGATTGGCTCCATCGAAGAATAAAAACTGCAAAAAGTGAGAGGCAGTTAAGAGACAAAGAACAGGGGCTGGAGAGATGGCTCAGCAGTTAAGAACACTGGTTGTTCTTGCAGAAGGCCCGAGTTCGAATCCCATCACCCACATGGAAGCTAACGACTGTCTGTAACTCCAGTTCCAGGAGATTCAACAGCCTCTTCTGTCCTTCATGGACATTGCACAACATGGGTGCACTTACCTATATGCAGGCAATACAAACATACACATAAAATAAAAATAATAGATAAAACTTTTTTTAAAAAGAGAAAAAAAGTGTAAACCAAGGGGCTCCAAGGGGAAACTGAAGGGCAGAGGTGCGAGAAGGTGAGATTGGGCTGAGGCCCTTCCAGAAGTCATCAACGCTGTCCAGCCCCAGATCCAAAAACTCAACAAGGCAAATCAAAGGAAACCATGCCTGAAACATGGTAGTGAAACTGCTGAGTGCCAAAGACACAGAGTTAACTGCAGTCAGAGACAGAGACAATATTCCACAGGGCAACAGACGGACAGCTGGACCCAAGTCAGAGAACGATGTGAAACAGTGTGCCAAGAGAAAATAACCGTTGTGCTGGATAGCTTTAGTGTCAACTTGACACACCTGGGTTGAGGGAGCCTCAATTGGGGAATTTCCTCTATTGGACTGGCCTGTGGCCATGTCTGAGGGGCATCTTCTTGATGAGTGATGTAGGAGGACACAGCCCACTGTGGGTGGTGCCACCCCTGGGCAGGTGGGCCTGTGTTGCATAAGAAAGCAGGCTGAGCAGGGGCCAAAAGAGCAAGCCTGTAATCAGTGTTCCTCCATGGCCTGTGCTCTAGCTCCTGCCTCCAGGTTCCTGCCCTGTGGTCCTACCTTGGGCTCCCTGATGAACTGTGACCTGGAAGATGTAAGATGAATAAACTCTTTCCTCCCCCAAGTTGGTATTGGTCAGAGTGTTTGTCACAGCAATGGAGAGACAAACTGGGACAACTGTTGACACCAGCATTTGCGGCAGGTGGTGTATCTGAGAACACGCTGGATTGTGGGCATTTGCAGATCAAGAAAAAGAATTCACCACCAAAAAACGACAGTAAACGATGGATTTCAGGAAGAAGGAATGTGACTACATTTCAAAGATCTAAGATGTAAGAAGGAACAAAATGCCCAGAATTTAAATAAACGTTGGCTGCATAAATAACACTGAGGTGTCCTTTGGAGTTAAAGGAAGACAAAACAAAATGTCAGAACACTCCAACAATAGCAGGCCAGGGGAGAACCAGATTAAAGTGTTCTGAGACCCTTAGACCACACAGAAGGGTGGTAAGGGATGGCTTGTTTTTGGTTGATTAATTATCAAAAGGCAAAATAACAGAGATAGAGAACTTCCAACCTACTAGAGGATGACAATGAAATGAGAAAAAGCAATAGAGAAATAACTAGAAAAGGAAAGGAGGCATCTCAGAAAGCATGAAATGAGATGGTAGGTTAGTATCCAACTATAGTAATAATAACAATAAACGTGAAGGGGCCAAGTGCTCCCAGTAAATGCTTGTAAGATTTTTTGGTATTGAGACAGAGTCTCCCTATGTCCCCAGCTTGCTTATAACTCACTATGTAGAGATCTGCCTGCTTTGCCTCCTGAGTGCTGGGATTAAAGGAGAAAAGTTGAAAAGCCCAGTGCTTATAAGATTTTTAAAAACACAATCTATATTCAAGACTCACAGCAAAAACCTGAAAATAATGGAAGGCAGACAGTGAGAGAGAGAGAAAGCACACAAGGCCAGTGAGCAGGATGTTAAAAACAATCACGTACTGGATCACGAAACCGTTCCCAGCAAATTCCAAAGGACTGAGTGGACATCACATTTTCTGATCACAATCTATAGGCATAGAAATCAACAGAAAGAAGATAATGACTTTTAAAATTCATACATTTGGAATTAAGAAACAAGTTTATTTATTTTTCTATTTTTATTTTTATTTTTTAGACTCAAGAGACCTTAAAAAAAAGACATATGGGGCTGGAGAGATGGTGCAGCCGTTAAGAACACTGACTGTTCTTGCAGAAGAACCAGATTCGAACCCAGAACCCGCATGGTAGCTAACAACTGTAACTCCAGTTCCAGGGGATCCAACAGCCTCTTCTGTCCTCCGCGGCCATTGCACGACACGGGTGCACTTACCTACACGAAGGCAATGCACACATACACATAAAATAAATAATAAATTACCCAAGATTTGTCTGCAGGACACACAGTAATTAAAAATGCCAGAATGGCGGAACTAACCTTCTTGGATGTTTGGCAGACATGCCTTGAGATCTATACTGATTGGGTCAGAGGGATTCAAGGGGCACTTTTTGCTCCTTGCCCTCCTGGGTCGATTGGTTCCCAGGGACTATGAGCATCGCGCAGGGTGTCCTGTGGTGGTGGTGGGTCATCTGGCCTCTTGGTCGGGGGAGCCGAGGAGACCCCACCAGATGGACTTGAGCCAGTGTCCAGTCTATAAAGAGGAGGGTCAACACGGAGGA
>NW_008332149.1:6961130-7018606 GCF_000622305.1 Nannospalax galili | reverse complement strand
GTAATAATTCAACTGTAAACCTAAAAATTTACAGCCAATTTTGAAAGAGATGCATCCTACCTCAGGAAACCGTTATTGAATTGTGTTGTAATGATATGCTTCTTCTAAGTATGTTGTTATTAAATAAATAATTTTTAAAAATTAAAAAAAAAATAATAAAATATTTAAAAGACAAAAAGGACATGAAGTCAGGAGGTGGAGACGGGGAAGAGGGTCTGAATATTCTCAAATACACTGTGTGAAATTCCTCAAAGAATCAATAAAGTTTTTTTTTCATTTTGAACAGAACATCATTGAAAGTAGAAGGCAGAGGAAAGAAAACATCTTTATATTCTGTCAGGGGAAATAAGACAGGCATAACTTTAGAAGAAAAGAAATCGACAGACAAATAATGGGTGAAGATTTAATGAGTTCCTTAAAAAGAAATCTTGACCAAAAAAAAAAAAGCCTGCCAAAACAAAAAAAAATCTTGAACTTGTTCTTAGCACAATGTTGAAAAAGGACACCAGATCCCCTGGAACTGGAGTTATAGACAGTTGCCATGTAGGTGCTGGGAACTGAACCAGAGTCCTCTGCAAGAGCAGCTATTGCTCTTAACTACTGAGCCATCTCTCCAGCCCCAAATGTTACATTTTATTAACATCTGAATAATATTCCAGTGTGTAAATGCTCCATACTTTCATTACACAATCATCAGCTGGTGTGCATCTAGGTTCTTCCCATTTCCTGGCTGTTGTGAACAGGGTGGCAATAAACATGGATGAACAGGTATCTCTGCAGTAAGATACAAAGTCTTTTGGGTATATGCCCAAGGGTGGCATGGCTGGATCATGTGGGAGATCTGCTTTTAGCTTTTTGTGGACCGTCCGCACAGATTTTCATAATGGCTGCACCAGTTTGCACTCCCACCAGCAGTGAATACGTGTTCCTCTTTCCCTACATCCTCACCAGTATTTGCCATTGTTTTTTGGAGCTTAGCTATTCTGACTGCGTTAAGATAAAATCTCAAAATAGTTTTAATTTGCATTTCCCTGATAACTAAAGATGTTGAACGTTTAAAAAATATTTCTCAGCCATTTGTTTCAAGAAATTACTTTTTAAAAGATCCTTTGGCCAAAGAAGAAATCATAAACAGAATTAAGAAAATATTTAGAGCTGAGTAATAATGAACAGACTTCCTGTTAAAGCCTACAGGTTATAATTAGGACAGTAGAAAGAAAGAGAGCCTTTGTAGCTTTTTTTCCTTAAAGAAGTAGCTCTGTGTTTGTGTATATGTGTGTATATGTGTTTGTGTGTGTGTGTGTGTGTGTGTGTGTGTGTGTGTGTGTAATTCCAGTACTCAGGAGGTAGGGACAAGGGGTTGGGAGTTCAAGGTTATCCTCTACTTCACAGTGCGTTCAAGGCCAACCTGGGCTAAAAAGAAGAAAAGCTAAATATTGAAGGAGCTATGTATCTATCTCAGAATTTGAATAAAGATGAATGCAAACATTCTCCAAGTAGACTCTCATGGAGCCCCATTTGTAAAATGCAAAATAACCCCCTTCTTCCCTGGCGGGGGCTCTTCAACCCCTCATGAAATACCTGTGCAGATGTGAACATGTGGAAAGTCCAGTCTGCTGGCATCATGGCAGATGATTCCCAGTGCTACTTGGGCACATAGCTATTTGATAAAATTTTAATAGATTCCTCCTACTTGGGACATATAATGTTAGTTTTCCATTTATAGCAGGAGAATGGGGCTTCCTTTTAAAATATATTTAGTAAGAACACAATTAAAAAGAAAATATTAAATAAAGTTGAAGTCTC
The DNA here is from genome assembly GCF_000622305.1 of Nannospalax galili. Lineage (NCBI taxonomy): Eukaryota > Metazoa > Chordata > Mammalia > Rodentia > Spalacidae > Nannospalax > Nannospalax galili. The sequence continues at coordinate 7,016,800 of NW_008332149.1, read as the reverse complement.
CTTCCTTGAAGCTAGAGCTGTGGTCCCTTCCCCATGAGTGGGAGTTGTGACCCTGTCCTAGGAGGTGGAGTGGTACCCCCGCCATGAGCCAGAGTTGTGGACCCCGCCTATGAGCCTGAGCTTTGGACCCCTACCATAAGCCACGGTTCCACACTCCTCTGGCACTAGGCTGATGGTGGAGCAGAGTGGAGGATGGAGGACTTCCTGATGCTGGGCAGCAGTTTCAGTCTTCTCTGAGTGACCATATTCCCCACAGCTCCCTCCCCTGAGGTCCCAGGTTGCACATGGCAGAGGCTTTGCCTCTTATACTGGGGATGGGGAGGCCTCTGTTCTTTGAAGATGCTGTTCTTGGGAGGACTGATTCTCTGGAACAGAACTGATTCTCTGGCCCTGAGGGCCAGCTGTGGTCCTTACTCCACACGTGGTCCTGGGCATCCAGGCCTTGATGTTGGACCTCTCCCATTACCAGGCACCAAGAGGTTTCCCACTATTTTTCTATTGCTTTTCGAGAGAGAAAGGGGGGGGGACGCAGGGAGGGAAACTGGGAGTCATGGTGAACACCTTTAATCCCAGCACTTGGGAGGCAGAGGCAGGCAGAACTCTGTGAGACTGAGGTTATATCACAGTGAAAGATTTATCGTCCTCTTTTTTTTTTTTTTTTTTTTTTTTTTTTTAAAAAAAAAAAAAAAAAAAAAAAAAAAAAAAAGAAAAGAAATACAAAAGCACTGTAATAATTCAACTGATATAATTCTCAAACCAAAAATATGTAATTAGATCTTAGAATATAAATTCAAAATTCTATATGTCTACTGTAATTTTTGAATATTGTTTACTGACAAAACTGCACTACCGAGCTTCAACGATAGTGTGAAACTTGTTTCTGTTTCTATAATGTGAGTTTGCCACTCACTCCCTTTCCAAATTCTCCACACACAAAGTCATTCAATGTAATCATGTTACTTCTTAAAGAAAGTAATGCTGGGGCTGGAGAGATGGCTCAGCGGTTAAGAGCACTGGCTGCTCTTGCAGAGGACCCAGGTTCCCAGCACCCATATGGTGGCTAACAACCATCCATAATTCCAGTTCCAGTCTGACACCCTCTTCTGACCTCCGTTAGCATTGCATGACATGTGTGCACTTACATCATGCATGTATCACACTCATATAAATAAAGTAAAATATAATAATAATACATAACAATAATATAACAATAATCAAATTTCATGAATTAACACATCATTTATAAAGTATCCAAGCAGTCCTCAGTTCTTAATAGGAACTCAGTAAAGACTAGCTGTTATCAAGATCATATTAGTAACAGTACTTGAATAATTAAAATGCAAGGAACATAATTCAAATTAAGGGTCTAAAAATAAACCTTAGATAAATGACTGATCCTGCAGCGCAAAGTAAAATAGGTTGGTCTTTGCAGTTCCCTCTCCCTCCCACACCCAGACACTTGCTGCCCTTGTCCTACAGTGTCCCTGACCCTCCTGGATACCATGCAAGCCCAAACCCTCCCCAAAGCAGACAAACTCATCCAAACAAGAGAGCCCAGGGTAGGACTGCCAGGGCTTAGAACGCTGCCGCTTCTCCAAAAGCCATATTCAAGAGGGAATCACCTTTAACATTGGAAGAGAAACACCTCTTACCCACTCACCCCCGCCCCCTCCCGCTTTGTGGCTTTGTTGCCATACTAGCTGCTGAGCTAAAAGGGCAGAGACTTGGGAACAGGCGTCCAGAACCAGGGCGGCTCCTAGATCTGGGACCCTCAGCCCGGCCCACCCAACGGCTCGAGGAAGAAGAGGATTCAGTGCAGTCCCTGCTGGGGGGTAATCGCCCCGTATGGCTTGACAAGAGTGGTGAGTTCAGGCGGTTGAGGTGTTCGGACACCAGGAAGACTTCAATCTGTGATTTTCAAGCCCTCCTCCTTAAAGGCGAAACCTCCTTAAAGGGGATTATCAAAAGCAAGCCGGCTACCTTTTAATTTTCCCTGAATGGCTCTGTCCTTGGTGGCTCTTCATGAGGTCCTCCCATGAAAGAAACCCCAGAGACGTGAACCCCACCAGAGGGGCAGGTTTTCCCTATTCCAACAGCGGGCTGAGAGCACCGCCTGTCTGCTGCCGCCAGGGGGAGCCCCGGCTTTCTCTTTGGAGCCCCAGGACTTGGCGGCCAGGCTCTGCATGCCACTTGCTAAGAGAGGCAGCTGGGAAACTAAGAGACTAGGAAGACACTCCTCTGTGTGAACCCTCACCGATACTCTGGCAGGCCTGAGTGAGGGCTGCTTCCTCACTAGAGAGTTCAGAGTTTTGACCCCAAGGTGCCTATTCTCAAGTGTAGGTGGAAGAACTCACAGACCAGGAGTCAGACACTCGCATGCCTTATGGCTGTCAATTGTGTGCTATGAACGGACCCTGCTCACTCCCAGAGCCCAAGAAGTCCAATCAATGTGAACACATTACCCAGTGTTGAAAGGGTAAGGAGAGTAACACACCCTGTTAAAAAGGAGGGAAAGCCTTCAGCTCTCTCTAGGGGCTGGCATTAGGGATGGCTTCCCAGAGGACCAGGGAGACAGCTGTTCCCGCCAGAAACCCAGGGAGGATACTAACAGCAGAGGGCAGTTTGAGCAAAACACAGTGCTAGACAAGACGAGTGTTTTATTTTATTTTTAGGCTTATGAGTGTTTTCCCTGCACCTATGTTAAATGGATCTGTGTGTGCAATGCCTGCAGAGGCCAGAAGAAGGCATTAGATCCCCTGGAACTAGAGTTACCCATGGTGGTTAGCTGCCACGTGTGTGCTGGGAATCCAAACCCAGGTTCTCTGTGAGAGCAGCCAGTGCTCTTAACCTCTGAGCCATGTCTGCAGCTCGAGTAGTTTGGATGTTGGGAGCTGGGTGTTTGGGGAGTGAACCAGGGTGGCTGGGACCAGGACATGCAAAGCCTTCTGCGACAGTCAGAGGGTTAGCACTAGTATTGTGGTGATGTTGCCAGCCTCTGGCAAGGGAAAGACATAATCAGGTTTCTTATCTACAGTATGGAAGGTAGAGAGAGGGTGGGGAGGACAAGCAGAGAGGCAGGAAGCTGGGTTAGGAGGTCACTGCAATCTTCCAGAAGCCCTCTAAGATTACACACTCACCAAAACAACCAAATGTCCTGGATAGAAGGAATTCCTAAGACTTGAAACTTTTAGTTTTAAAGTCAGGAAAGTCCAGTGACCCCATGTCTGGCCACATGCATAATGGTTAACAATTCACAACTCACTCTTCTATTTGATCCTGACCCCTGTCAGCAATTGTCCAGTGAGCACAACAACACCTTTCCATAAAACCCCACTGAGAAACTCAGAACAGAAAACAAAGAGTGGTACAGACACTTGGGCCAGAGCAGAGGGTGGGATAAGGCGGGGTGGAGGAAGAGGAACCTGCCATCCCCAGGTCCCAACTCACCTCTGCAGATCCCCATGTATGTGATGGCTGCTGGTCTAGACACCTGGATGGTGAGAGGACCCTACCCAGCTTTAAGGCTACATTCGTTAGGCTGAAAGCCCCGCTGGACTAAATTGATGCTCTGGTTCAATTGTAGATGACACTAAAGAGAAAACTTTAAACCCACTCCAACACTGGGCTACCTCTTTGAACTGGAACTAAAGCCGTGACTCCAATTATTGTCTTGGGGTAAAATCTAATCCTCCTATGAACTGACCTTGAACCAGATAGCCATTTTCTTCTGCTTCATTTCCTGCCCAGCTAGCCCTATCCATCACCATTCTCTTTGACCTGGACCACAGTCGGGGAGGAGAGAGGGCCAGCTGACCAAATGACTGTGGTGCCACTGAAATTCAGTGAACCCCTTGCCACCCTGGGTGCCTGCCTGTCTCATCCCACAGCCTAGCCAAGAGACCTATTTCTCTGTGCCAAATGCAAAGTCATCTCCCACTCCTGGACATGGACTTGACTGTCTTTGTCCTGACCCTGAACCCCAAGCAATGGTCATCTCTGAGCTCTACTACCCGCTGCACCAGAACCAAATGGATAGTTCTTAGCTCTCAGTTTACCTTCCAACATGCTTAGGGTGGTCCCCTAAAACCTGGCTTCTACTTGAGCCAGTTGAGACTAAGCTTGAGCATTAAGCATTGCACTAGAAGGCAGGAAATGTGGGTTCAAACTCTACCTTCTCACATCTAGTTGGGTGACCTGAGCAAACACACACACACACACACACACACACACACACACACACACACACACCACTTCTCTGCCCCCCCCATACACACACACACACACACACACACACACACACACACACACACCATTCCTCTGCCCTTCCAAGACTTGATTTTCAGGAAATGGACCTAGAGGCTCCTGAGAGGATACACAAGCCTCTCAGCTTTCATAAATCTCAAAACATGCTGTCCTGCCCTCCAGAGGACTCTGCTGAGCCATACCCACCCTGACTCACTGCTCAGTGATGACTATTTGCCATCCTGTGTCTCTTCAGGACTGCAAGCTCCAGAAGGGACTGGCCATGATGGTCTCCAAGTGCTCACCAAGGTGGAGGCACAACTTGTGCTTGTAAATGATTCCTTTCTTTTCTTTCAGAAAGAGTAAGAACTTACCAGAACTGCATGACAAATACACCCACAAACAAGACAAAGACAATGTAGTGCTTAGAATCTAGTGAAGAGTGGACAATGGACATGGGAAGGATTTTTGTTACTGTGGTTTGGTTTTATCTAGGTATCTATTAGGAAACCTACTTCCTCTTACAGGAATCCCAGTGCCTCTCCTAATACCCAGATGAAACAGAAACCTTTTCTTCCAGAAAATACATGAAAGCTGATCCTGGGGGCGATGCAGTACATGTTGAAGCTACAGCTGCCCTTGGCTTCAGTGCTAACCAAGTACCATGGACAAGGAGGCCTTAGCTGCAAGCCAAAGCTTTCTGTGACAGCCTGAGCCTTCTCACCTATGTGTCACCTACTCATCCCAATGCTGACAGTTGACAGCCCTCTTCCCAGGCTTGCTTTATCATGGGACAACTCAAAGAGACTTGACTATGTTGCCAAGTTACAGGCCACCATCATAAATGGGTTAGATGGGGTGGGCTTGAACCCAGATCCTATATGCTGAGTCCCAGGGACAGAAGTCTCAGCTTAGCATAAACCCCAGTGCCCCCTTGTAGGAACTGAGCTGCCCAGCACTGCCTGGCTTTACAACCACCTTACTGCACCCATAGGTGCTTGGGTGCATTCTGAATTCTCTCCGTTTTTTATGTGATTGTCAAACAATAACCAAGAAACTCTGAGGTGCCTTGCACTCTGTCTCCTAGATGAATTCTCTCTTGCCTGGAGAAAATAAGGCAATTTACAGAGTGCACCTCACTGGTGATTGAGGGTGCTCTGGGTGCCATAATGCTGTCACCTTACAGAGTTCTGCTGGTGCCGACACTTTCTCCATTCAAATGAAAGCCCTCATCAGTACCCTTTCTAAATGCAAATAGTAAATGTCATCCAAAGACAGCAGCCTTGAAAATTTCTCATCTCATTCTTAATACTCCATGACCACAGCACAGGCTGGGAGAGACAAGAGTGAGGCAGGCAAGAGTCACATTTCCACGCGGGACACTACCCACCTGCAATTTGTTTTGATTCTCTCTGCTGCAAAGGCACATGAATCACAGCTAAATTTTGCCAAATACACAAGGTACATTTTAAAGTTCTGTAAAACCTGCAATTTTAGGAAGGCTTGATGTGGCTGACACTGAATTGATTTCAATACCTCCCATTTCTAATCCAATGTTGGGTTCCTCTGCGCAAGAACAAACATCCTCCTAATGACTTCATTCTATTTGAATAGCCCCAGCCTAAAGGCAGGGGAAGCACAGGCATTCACATTAATTTTCTTCCTTTTTTTTAATAAAAAAAAAGATGGGGTGTGTTACTTTTTAAGATTAATTTCCCACAAAGTTTTCATAGCGTGCCTGGGAGAGGTTTTCAGATGTAAACAGTCAATCAATTATCAGACAGAAAGTTTGTATCAGGACATTTTTCCCCCTTTTCCCTTTTTGTGTGTGTGTGCACGTGTGTGTGTGTGCGCACATGTGTGTACATTCAAATATATAATACAACAAAACAGTCCATTAAACTCCGAGCATTCAATGACTTCTCTAGCCCAAAGCTCCAAAATACTTCCACAATGCTCCCCCAAAACAACATGGTCAGGACTGTCCTAGCAACATCCCACACTCTGTTTCCAATTGTTCTAGTTTAAGTTCTGTTACTGTGATAAAACACTGGCCAAAACCAACCTGGGAAGGAAAGGGATTATTTCATCATAACAGTTACAGTCTATCATCAAGGGAAGCCACGGCAGGAGCTCCAGCAGGAACCTGGAGGCAAAAGCTGAAGCAGAGTCCATGGAGGAGTGCTGCTTACTGCTTGCTTCTCTTGGTTTGCTCAGTTGCCTTCTTAAACAGTTCAGGCACACCAGCCCAGGAATGGTACCACACACAGTGGGCTGGGCCCTTCCACATCAATCAATAATCAAAAAAATGCCCCACAGACCTGCCCACCCACAGGCCAATCTGACGGAGGAAATTCCTCAATTAAGATTTCCTCTTCCCAGGTATGTTTAGGTTTGTGTCAAGTTGACAAAAACTAACTATAACCGGAATCATCCTTGACAGCTCTTCTGCCTTATTATTTATTAAGGCAGGGTCTCTCAATCAAACCCAGAGCTTTCCATATGGCTAATCTTGCTGCTATCCAGCTTGCTCTGGGGATCCTGTCTTTGCCTTCCAAGGCTGGAGTTATAGGCAGGCTCCACATTTGCAAAGGTTCCCGGGATCTAAACTCTCATGCTTGCATGGCAAGCTCTTTCACCACTGAGTCATTTCCCCAGCCCCAAGACATTTGTTTTAACCTGTTGCCTATGGAGGTCAGGAAGTGACCTGGGTGTTATAGCCACTACCCGAGGATGCTCAAGGAAAAGTCGGAGAAAGCACATTCCTAGCACATAGCCACCTATACTAGAAAACCAACAGGTTTCCTGGCCTGGATCTGGATCCAAGCACACCCATGCTGGCACAAGTTCAAAAGGATGAATGACCACAGACATGAATCACATAGAGAAAATAGTTTATTTCTCACAAAAGAATGGAATATGCATTGAGGTTAAACATTTTGCCAAGCATTTCATAGTGCTGTGATAAAATATAATAGGACTATTCACCATAAGAGGGCTGAGGAATATAGCTCATCAGAAGAACACTTGCCCAGCATGTGAGAAGCCCTGGGTTCAATCTCCAGAGCCCCAGCCTCAAAACAAGCAAATAAACGGAAAGACAAAAGTTCAAGAAGACTGAATGAAAAGCAAAATGTTAATGGAAAAAATTAAGGTGAATATAAAGACTGACAAAAAACCAAGTGAGCCTTGGGTGATCTACTGTCACAATGAATTTCTTAGTTTTGATGACTGCTGTGGTTATATAAGAGGCTGTCTGGGGAATGCTGGGTAAAGGAGATACTAGTTTTGTTACTTTTTTATTCCAAAGTAAATAACCACTGGTTATTCTATCCTGAGAACCTCTACATATATTTTTTAATAAAAAAGTAGAAAGATAGGCTAGGCGTGGTGGTTCACGCCTTTAATATCAGCATTTGGGAGACAAAGGCAGGCTGATCTCTGTGAGTTTGAGGCCAGCCTGGTCTACCTAGTGAGTTCCAGACCAGCTGGGGCTACAGGGAGACACTGTCTCAAAAAAAAAAAAGTAGATAGATAGATACTATCAGATAGATAGATAGATAGATGATAGACAGACAGACAGACAGACAGATAGATGATAGAACAGGTGTAGTGGTACATGACTGTAATCCCAGCACTTAGGAAGCTGAGTCAGGAGGACTGAGCCTGGGCTGCATAGTGAGATGCTGCCTCAAAGACAGAGAGACATGGAGAGGGAGGGAGGAAGAGAGTGGGGGGGAGAGAGAAAGAGAGAGAGAGAGAGAGAGAGAGAGAGAGAGAGAGAATTAGCTTTCATCTTTCTGTTCAGAGGGGGCTAAGGTATAACTCTTTGGATACCTGAAAGCCAAGTTCCTCAAATACCATCCTCTACTACCAAACAACCCCAACAAGTTCAAAGTTGTATATCTAAAATGTATTAGAGGCAAGGTCCCCACCACATCTGCTCTGGTCCCAAGATCAGAAAGAGATTGATAATATCATCATGGAGACAATCAATGAGTGGAAATGTCCAAGCATGATGGTGAAATTGACCATTCAGAATACAAAGGCCCAAACTGAAGTGGTGCCTTCTGCCTCTACTTGATCATTAACACCCCAAGAAGCCACCAAGAGACAGAAGCAGAAAAATGTTAAACTAAGTAGAAATACCACTTTAAATATTTAATTATAATTTTATTTATTTATTTTGGGGGGAGGGGGAAGCACATGTGCCACACGGAGTGTGTGGAGGTCAGAGAGTAACTTGTGGGAATCAGTTCTCTCCTTCCACCATATGAGGCCCTGGGATTGAACTCGGGCCCTCATCCTTGATAGCAGGTACCTTTACCCACTGAGCCATATCCCCAGCCCTGGAAATACCACTTTTGATGAAACTGCCAATATTACCCAACAGACAAGGCACTAGTGTTTAGTTAGAGAACTTTCTGGAACCATTAAAAAGATCCTGTGGGCTGTAGCATGTACAGTCACCACTTCATGCCATCAAGAGCATGCAGTACAATGCTTGGCTAGTTAAAAAGCACAAGAGAAAATATCACAATAAAAGATCACCTGACAGCCAAATTTATCTGTTTCTTTTGAGGGGATGGGTGGAGCAGAAAAAGGCATGTTCATTCATCACCCTGGGTAAGAGCACAAACGGGCAGGCATATTCTTTAAGGAGAACAGTCTGGAAATATCCATCCAAATATAAAATCCACCAACCCAGCCATCCCACCTCTAGGAAGCTGGATTACAAAACTACTTGTACACGCACATTCTAAACATTCTTTTTAGCCTTCTTGTCACAGAAAAGGTCTGGAAGCAAGGTCCATTTCTATGAGATGGGAATTAAGATGTCCATGTGGAATGCCATGCCAGCTTCTGCACACTCATGGAAAGCACAAAGAAGCTCCATGTGGAGACACCTGTGATGTACCACTACATGCACAGTGTTGTCATGAAATTATATGCATGTGTACAGGAAGATTCCAGGTCTCTGAAATCCTAAATATCTGTATTTGAAAAGCATTTAAGTATTTTAAATGATTCATGCTCAGTGGGTCACCATGACCACTTCTTGGATGGTATGCTCTTTGTAGGGGTGATAAAGAGTCAGTTTTACTTTGTTTGAAATACAGGTCAGTGAGAATGTGTGACTTTTATAATTAAAACAATTAACAGGAATAAAGACAGAAAGACCACAGAGGCACAGTGGAAGATCACCAGAAGTGTAACAAGACCTGAAATGGAAATGTAGGAAAAGGTACTCAACAGGCCACAAGAAGATAATGGTACAGCCCAAATAGTCCACTCATCTCTTCTCTGTGAGAGGTAAACCTTTCAGATATCCCTATCTGTAGTCATGGGGTGTGCTGAGTTTCCCTTGGAAAGAATAGCTTTCCCTGCTCTCCTATAAGCCTTGGCCGTGCGGCTGGCTTGGCACCGTGGAATTCAACAAATGAAAATGTTAAGCCTGAACCGGAGTTGTAAGAGCCATTGAGTGGGCCTGCCAGCTTGGGGGCTCTTCTCTCTCTGTGTGTGGCCCTGACAGGGTCTAACCCTTCAATCAGTTCCAGAATGAGGAGCCTCAAGATACAGTCACAGTCAACTGTCAACTGCCATGGAAGGGGGAGAGAAATAAAGCATTGTTAGGGCACACCACTGGGATGTAGGGATGCTTGTTACTAGATGTAGTAACACAGGAAAGCTAATACAGATTCAAGGTGAGACACATGTACTTATACACAAATTTTGGACCTATGAGGAGGTGATGAGTATTCACTGGTGGTATTCTGTGCAAGGTATATACACTTGAGGTGGGGTGATGCTGTCAGCAGAAGGAACACGAGCAGCTGGCTAACCACTTCCTTGGGGAGACAGAGGTCAGTCACTCAGCTACATACACACCAAGCCACTTCCAAAGAGCTCTGGGATCAGGGCAGCACAGTGGGAGAATGACAGTGGGCCTGAGAAGAGATGCCCTGTGGGAGAGAAGATTCCACACCCCAGGCCCAGGTACCACATTCTGTGTAGGTATCTAACAGCCATGGCACTGACTGGGCTAAATCAAGGCATTCCAGTAAATCACAAAAACAATCCCTAATAGTTTCATCACACTACCCTTCAAATAGAAGATTTCAGGAAAATCCTCACTACCTGCAGATTCTCTGGGGGCTTTCTGTCCCTAGTAGGTGGACTCTGAATTGATTGAGAGCATTTCTGGAATGATATGTTCAGTGTCTTAAAAATGATGGGAGTGTGGCTGTTTCTAGAAATGTGAGGGTTTGGGCCTTAGGAAAGCAAAACTTGGGGTGATTTATGTGTCCCATGCTTCCAGAAGGGGCTGAAGAGCCTTCATTACATAAAGATGCAGCCTCCCTGGGTTCCCAGGGTTCCAGTCAACTCCACCTCTGCCTCACCAGCCTCATTCCCTCCCAACCCTTAACTTCCCCCCACCGCCCCCCAACTCCAAAGCCCACCGACCCCTCAGGCCACAGCAAAATCCCCTAGGAGAGGCATCAGGCACAGTTGTGGGAAGGAATGTCCTATGTGTTCCTATGCAACAAAACTGAGGGTATGTGTAGGTGTTCTGTGTTTTTACAAACTCTCCGCCTTGGTTGTTAAAAGATTAAAACAATTTTCTCCCTCAGTAAATGCTTCCCTTCAAAACCACTGGAGGCACATAATTTACCAGCCCATTTGTGGTTCCTATTTTCTTGGGAACGGGAAGAAATAGCAATTGAGGGTCCTGTTTCCTCAGAAGAGGCCGGCACGGAACAAGCCACAGGAATGAAGAAGTAGTAACGTTTCCATGACAGCTCTGATCACTCTGATCAATGCTTCATTTTCGCTGAACTTCAGAAAAGACAGGTGAACATCGCCGGTCCTTCAGGAAGGCACAGATGGTGGGGTTTGAGGTAAATCAAGCTTTCATCCTCAGCAAGTTTAATGGACACTTTCATTAAAACTGCAGGGAATTTTAAGGTAGTTCTATGTGAGTTTTAAAGCTACAGTTGAAGATTTTTCTTTCTTTTTTTTTTAAATTCCTGGATTGTTTCTGCTGCTGAGAAACCTAAAATTTTAAGTATGTGAGTCATTTTTTTCCCTTCACAATGATGAGAAATTCATGACCACCTGAGAACACAGAAACACGGTTTAAAGCCATAACTGGTTTCAAGGGAAAATGTAGACAAAGGAGAAAATGAAAAAGCCTGGTTGGTGTGGGCAGGGGGGTACCAACTTATGTTTGTCCTTGAAAAAAACAAAAACAAAAACAAATTCACCTGTCACTGATCAGCAGTAATACCAATCTGCCACCATATACCGAAAAAGCATTCCTGCTGACAGCCGACAGCCCCACTGATGTGACTGTTTACATAATTACACAGAGAAACAGTGCGGTCTTTCTGATTTAATGCATGTTTTAACAGGCCCTTCAACCACAGTGTAGGCTTCTATAATCAAATCAAGTCTTTTCAATTAAAACACAATTAGAAAGGGTGTCACGGTGTCACCGCTACACACTTGGCCGCGTGAAGGGATTTAAGAATCACTTGGTAGAAAGTCTGAACTAATCCTGGATGCCTGAGTGTGACATGACACTGGGTCCCCTGGGAGGGCACCTGGGCTATGCGCCTTCAGCCCTATGTGCGGAAGTGAACCATCACAGACCATCTCTGTGATCCAGTGAGGGCAGAAGATGAAATCCCAGAGCAACCCAGGGAGCTTGAAGACAACCATGGCTTTGATCTTGAACCCACGTGCAAGCAAGGGTCTCAAAGGCCAGAAGTGGTGGACACAAAGCTACCAGGGAGATGGCCACCTGGCCCTGGTGTTACAGCACAGTGGCACTGGGAGGTTTACAGGCATCCTTGAACTCCCAGCTTCTTTAAAGGTGTAAGAGAAGCCTCACAGAAAATGTTTGATTTGTCAAAGGCCATAATGTTTGTCATAATGTTTGTGAAATGAAGAAAAATGTATACTACCCTATTGTTACCCCCAAATAAAGGATCCTTATAGCAGGCGTGCAAAGGGGTTCCCAGCCTGGTTCAGGCAGAGGGCTCCCTCCCACCATCACTCCTCAGTCACCAATGTCAGATGTAGAAGGTTGGAGTAAGTAAATGGGGCAGTGGCCGTCAAAAAGATACTCATGACAAACCCTGGGGCCTTTTAATGTTACTGTAACCAGAAAAGGGATCTTTGCTGATGTAATGATGATAGGGAACTTGAGATCAATATTCTGGGATATCTGGCTGTAAGTACAACAGCATATAAGCAGACACAGAGACCTGGGGGGAGGGGGAAGGTATAAAGATAAGGGCAGAGATCAGAATGATACAGGCTAAGAATTCATAAACAACCTGATCTTGAACTTCTAGCTACCAGATCTGTGAGAGAATAAATTTCTGTTGTTATAAAGTAAGCAGTTTCTAGTAATTTATTATGGTAACCACAGTGCAGTTGGCAAAACACGACAGCCATGTACCTGCTCTGCTCTTGGTCCAAGGAGGCTGACTAGAAGAGCCTCACTGAGGGGCTCCTTTGGCTTTTGGCTATGTAGGGATTGCAGGGCAGGCTGGAGAATTCTCAGGGCAGCTGTCTTCAAGCCAGTCTCAGTTCCAGGTCCCCAAGGTGGCTCCTTCTTACCCCTGCAGGCTTATCAGTCCTGTTGCTAGCCCTGGCCCTGTCCAATACCGAAGTTAGCTGAGTTGAGTGTGCCTTGTGTTTCTTGGCAAGAGCCCAGTTAACAAGGTTTATTGAGGCAATAATACTTCTACTTTATGGCATGTTGTATCTATTTTATGGCGAGCTTTACCCCATCTACACATTGATCTACAGCACATCTACTTTCGGGTGTTACATTCCAAATATGTCAGTAGATTCTTTTCATATGAACTAAGCATGGTGGGTGTGACCAAAACAGGGCCATACATGATGAGAATCCCAGAGATGACCTGTCTTTCTGACTGTGCAGCTGCAAGTTCAGAGTGGAACAAAGATCACAGTGTAGTCTTTAACCTATTTCTAGGCTCTTTCGAACATGGAGTTGTAAGCAAAGAATGGTAGATCTCTGGACCTCTGGGTGACAATGCTCCACAGTCACTGCTGGGGCAACCATCACTAATCAATCACGACACTCCTTCAAGCTGAGTCCAGATTTGTCTTTGTGAACACAGCTCTCTGGAAGACCAGATGATAGAACCCAGAATTTCTAGATAAGTCTTCCCAGCTACAACTTTAAAGGCTTCCTTTAAGAATCCAATGGGTATCTTCTCCACACAGACTGACCAGGCAGTTATATGACAGGAAACACCAGCACGGACCACCACACAGGCTATTCCAGTGCTGATGCCTCTCACATACCCTATACCTTCTGGAAAGCAAGAGCTCTGGAGTCAGACACACTTGGATTCAAAGCCAGATCGTGTTCTTTCTAGCCTGAGTTTGATCAACTTTCTTATAATTTCCTCATTTCTTAAAATAATATTTTCAGAATAAGGTAATTAAATGGACAAGTCCAATGAATTGACTTGCCCCTCACCTGGCACAGAGTAAGTGCTGGATTGATGTTATTGCTGCTGCTGCTGCTGCTGCTGCTGCTGCTGCTGCTGCTGATGATGATGATGATGATGGTGATGATGATGATGATGATGACATCAATGATGTCGATCAAAGGAACACATTTCAACAATGCAGAGAACTGTCAGCAAGAGACCCCATCTCACTTTCAGGATTCAAGAAGGTGGGTGGTTCACAAAGGTTGACCCGTGTTTGCTCTCTGGCGCCTCTCCAGGCCTATCCCTGTTAATGCATCTGCTCTGAAGGACCCTTTCCACTAAAACAAGGCCATGGCTGTAAAGACCACGGATCTGACAGTGACATCCTCCTACCTTAAACAGAGCTAGAAGACCACTTAACAAATGGAGAACTTTAGGGAGAGAGAAGGCAGCTGCAGAAAACCTCACAGGGCTTGAACCTTAAAGTATAATTGCAGAGGGTTTTGCTGGGGAGGAGACACAGGGACGAACACAGGTTGTTTTGTGAAAGGCTGCTGGACTAGAGATGTGGAGAGCAACTGAGGCTGGCCAAGGGAAAACTATGAAGACTGCGAACTCTGAGGTGCACTTAACTAATCCCCCTGCCAGAGGAGGGCTGGCGTCGTGGGTGTTTCTGCTTTTGTCTCCCCCTAGTTCGGACCCTGAACTTCTCTTATTGTTATTCTATTTTCCCCTCTGAGGAGGAGATTAAATGCTTGGCTGGCGGAAGTGCTCTCCGACTTCCCCAGCTGCTGCCACGGCTTCATTTTGCAGCATTGTCCAGCATTATTCTGGGAGGCCAGCTCAGCCCTGCACGCTCACAGGCACTTCCATTTAGCCGACCTTATGCCTTTATAAACCCCATCACTAGGTGTTAATCCCTTTCACTTAGACAAGGGCTTGTTTTTTTCTTTCCTTTCCTTCCGTTGCCTCCTTTACCCTTTTCTTTTTGAAGCTTAAGTTATGTTTTAAAACCCCTCTAGCATTTAGTTTTTCTATGTACAGTACTTAAATTTTTTAAAATTTATTTTTAAGTGTATGAGTGTTTTGGTGGCAGGTATGTAATGTACCCATGCATGCAATGCCCATGGAGACCAGAGGAGGGTGTAGGATCCCCTGGAGCTAGAGTTGCAGGTGGTTTGTGAGCCTGCATGTAAGTGCTGGAAACTGAACCCAGGTCCTCTGCAAGAGCAGTCAGTGCTCTTAACCACTGAGCCATCTCTCCAGTCCGTAAGTATACCACTTTCATATTCATTATACCAATTACTGGATAAATTAGAGTTGTATATCTAAGGGGGCCTGTAGATGATATTGTCCAGTGACTCTCAAAGTGTGGCCCCAGAACAGCAGCATCAGAAACACATTAAAAATGCAAAACTTCTGCCTCCCTCCAGATTGTTGACAGAGCCTTTGGGAGTGGGATCACCAGCCTGTCCAGACAAGGCCTTTTGGTCATTCTGAGGCATGCTCAATCAAGTTTGAGAATCCCTATGGTAATCAAAGTCACACTACAGCTCTTCCCCATTCAACAAACTTGAAAGCTGGGGGCTGGAGATATGCCTTAGAGGATGCTCTTACAGAGGACCCAAGTTTGGTTCCCAGCACCCACATGGCAGCAAACAACTATCGGTAACTTCAATTCTAGAGGAGGTGATCCCTTCTGGCCTCTATGGGCACTGCATGGTATAGGTGTATTTACATAAATGCAGGCAAAATACTTATACACAAAATAAAAATGTAAATTTAAAAATTGTTTTTAAGAACTGGAAAAATGAGATCCATGGTAATGTGGTCAAAGTCATTCACATAGCCATGCAACAAGAATACAACAGGGTGTAGGGATTAGGAACACATTCATGAAAAAGAAAAATATAAGCAGAGCCCAGCCCTCATGGAATTTACTTTCAATAAACCAAGAGAATGAAGAAGTCACAGGGTGTGATTAGTGACAATAACGAAACATATACAGGAATGGAGAAGACTGAGATGAATTGGGAAAGAGCTCCTGGGATGGAGTGGCTAGGGAGAGCTTCCTGGAGGAGGGGCCAGTTCAGCTGAATGACAGGGTCTGGCCTTTGAACAACAGGAGGCATCATGGGGCTGATCTTAGATAAAGGCCTGGGTGCCTAAGACTGAAAAACACTGTTAAGGAAAACTAAGAAGCCAAAAGATAGTTATAAGGTTAGATACAGTAGAAGATCAGTGAATGTGAAGACACATTAATAGAAAATATTCACACAGAAGCAGAAGGGAGGAAATATACTTAAAGCCAGAAGAGACGGCAAGATATATGGGAATCTATGAAAAGACCTAAAATGTAGTGGGTTCTGAAAATGGAAGTGACTGTGGAGAGTCTTTGTGGGAATCTTAGTGCTGTGTCTTACCTTTACCTTGGGACATGTGGAGTAAGAAACTAAAACCACTTACTTTCTATTTCCACCTGAACCCTTAGGTAAATGGTTTCTCTCCCTTGACTTTGTACCAAACTTCAGCAAATGGAACATGTCTCTGGGCACCCTCTCCCAACACACACACACAGGCCATGACTACTTATCTAGTTGTGTCCTAGTGAAAGCCTGATCAGACTTCTTAGTGATGAAAGGGGAAGCATATTCCTGGGACCTCCTCAGACATTGCTGGATGGGGACATGAGGATGAATACCAGCAGATAGGGGGAAAGTCCATAAGGCATAGTCTTATTTCAGTAAACTGAGATCAAACTTAAACTTAAACCCTTTGTACATAGCCCCTTAAAGGCATTTTATAACTAAGCAGTTGATTTAAACAGTTCTCTCTCTCCCTCCCTCCATGTGTGTGCAGGTGCACGTGTGTGTGTGCAGGTGCACGTGTGTGTGCAGGTGCACGTGTGTGTGCAGGTGCATGTGTGTGTGTGCAGGTGCGTGTGTGCATAGCCTAGTGCACCTTCTATCATTTTGTCACTACCACTCTCCACCTTATTCCCTTGAGACAGGGTCTCTCACTAGGCTAGGCTGATGGCCAGCCTCAGCTAGGCTAGTGGCCAGAGCGCCCCAGCAATCCTCCCGTCTCCACTCACCACAGTACTGGGGTTATAGGCTCGTGTAGCCAGTCCTGGCTTTTCTCATGGGTACTGGGGATCCTAACTCAGGGCTTCATGCCTGCTCATGCTTGCACTTAAATGGTCTCTCTTATGGAGCCATCTCCCCAGCCCCTGCAGTTGTCATTTAAACCTAAGTTCATGACTGTAAATTTATACCTACCCAATATGTTGTGGTTTTGTGTTGTTTTGTTTAAGGTAGGGTCTTACTATGCAGCTCAAGCTGACCTTGAATGTACCATGTAACCCAGGATGGCCTCAATATTACAATCTTCTTGCTTTGGCCTTCTGAGTGCTTGGATTACAGGTATGCACCACGATGCCTAGCCCAGTATGCTTTTTATTAGCATCAATTCTTTTCACTCGGTTGGGTGTTAGCCATCTCAATTCAGAACAGCATAAATCTGGCCTGAAGCATAGATTTCTTCTGTCACAAGTCCAATATACAAGAATAAAACAAGCACTATCCCAAGGAAGAACTAAGAGACTGGTGCCTTGTTTTATACACATTATATGGATTGTCTGAGATGGGCCAGTCAGCGCTCTACATTTTTCTTTGGGGTACTCACTCTAATTCCCACCTAAGCTGCCAGCCACAAATTCTCTTTTCAAGTGTATGCTGCTGGCTTCTTGGCACTGGCTGTTAATGAGGCTCAAAGCCAGAAAGCTTGTAGTTAGAATGGTTGTGTTCCTAAGCAGTACATCTTTGAGACATGTATGTATGCCTCAAAGGATTCGTATTTCTGACCGTACAAGGGACTTTGCTCTGTTAATGAACATTCATTAAGCATGTATTCAGCGTTGGTCAGAACTGTGTGCAGCTCTGTAGACATCTTAGTCAAAGCTCCTACACATTCAGCTAGTGTGCTGGCTAATGCTCATGGTCAGCTTGACTAGATTTGAATTCATGTGGCAGACACATGATATGAGGGTTATTTCCAGAGGAGGGAAGACCCATCTTGAATATGGGCATCACCACCCTGTGAACTGGGGTCTTGTACGCAATCAAAAGGGGAAAAGGAATGCTAGCATAGCCAGCTCTGTGTTTCCTGGTCTTTCCAGATGTGAAGCGTCCCAGGTACAAGCCCCTGCCACCATGAACTCTGCCTTGCCTTTCCTGCCATGATCGGCTGTCCCCTCTTAACAATACGTCAAAACAAACACTTCTTCCTTAAGTTGCTTTCTGCTGGGTGTTTGGTCAAGGAAACAAGAACAGTACAGGTGGAGATGCTATTTCCTCATTTTTTGAAAGAGGTACTGAAGCTAAGCAATGTTGAAGAGGTCACAATTGATGAGGGTCACAGCCCAATTTAAGTTCTAATCACTGACCACGCTGCTCTGAGTCACTGCTTTGCCTTGCAGAAACATCTACTGTCCCTTTCAGCTCCGAATGGTTGACTCTTTCTGCAACACACGCATCACCCGAGCCTGGAGTTCTCAGCAGCACCTACTCCTGACTTTGTAGCACACAATCACTTCACCTGAAGGAGCAGCTCAGAGGTGCTCATGTTCTGGACTTACTAACTCCAGACTGGCATGACCACGTGGCTACTGCAAGTAGAAAGTATCATCTTGCTCCTGTGCAACAGTGCTGATGATTCAAAGGATCGGAGACATGCCAGTATCCAGGAAAATCTGCTGATAATATTTTTTAAATCAAGGTTTTCTTTCTTTTTAGTGATATGAGTTTTTATAATGAGATGCTATAATGTTCAAAGTTTCTTGGAATCCTCCACGTGGTTTGGGAGACTATGGTTTAAGACACTTCTTTTAATGTCACAGAGAACATGTTTACAAGTACACATTTGTTCAGCTATTGTATTGTGATGGACTTTATTTTTCTTATGGGAGAACGTCATCCCTCCACTGAATTAAGACAATCTACAAACTGCTTAATGATGGTAAAACGATCCAGTCACCTGAAAAAAAGTAGCTGAAGCCCAATCGCAGCAAGTTGTGCCATCTGGTCATGCTCAGTATCTTCTCGTCTCCACACGTATCAACTGTGCTGATGTATGTTGAAATGACATTGGCAGTTTGCAGAATCATCTGGATTATTCATTCCAAATTCAACTCCTTAGGCAGTCCAGTCTTCTTTTCCCTATATCAGGTTTATTTCCCATCAATTTTCTTTTCAGCAAACAAAAGGAATCCCACCAGTCATTTTCCTCTCTAGGGATCTGGGACTGAAGTTTTTATTGCCAGTGGCTTATGACTTCTTTCCCAACTCCTCAGTGCTTACAGGTCTGTCCAACTGACAGCCCATGGGTCACACACAGCCAAGGACAGCTATAAATGTGGCCCAACATAAAATCGTAAACCTGAGACATTATGAGATTTTTTGCAGTGTTTTATAACTCAGTTGTGCAGTCCTTAAGTGTGAAACTTTGTGGATGACAAGGTCATGCCATAACGACATATAAAATAAACACATGTATGCTCTGGCAACCAACGAGCTATAGGCTAGACACTCCTGGGCTTAAAGTGTGGCCCAAGACAATTCTTCCTTGTTTGATGTGGACCAGAGAAGTAAGAATTTTTTGAGATCTATATTGTTTCTAACAGAGGCTTTGTCTACAATATGCAAACTCCAGCCACAAAATCAGCTGGCTTAAAAAGAGTAGTTTCAGAGACAGTAGAGCACAAGCAGTGCTGAGCGCTGAACCCCAATACAGCCTTCTCGGGTGATCTTAGTGGAGCTACCCCTGACACAGTCAAATTTAGGCATGGGCTGTTCTATTCATCCTTCCATGGCTCTGGTGGAGGAAACTCAATGGAAGTCAGCATTCTCCCACATTCACACGAAATACTCTTCTTCAGACTTCTCTACAGGGGCTGAGATGGCTTAGTGGGTAAAAGCACTTACCACATGAGATCAAAGTCATCAGTTTGAATTCCCAGCACCTATGAAAAAAAGTCAGGTATGGCTGTGCACGCACACACCTGCAACCCCAGTGCACTGAGAAGCAGAGGCAGGAGTGCTGGGTATGCTGACCACCAGTCCAGCTCCAGGTTCAATGAGCGACCCTGTCTCAAAGGAATAAGGCAGGGAGTACTAACGCAGGACACACAAAGTCCTCCTCTGGCTTCTGCTTGTGCACACGGGCATGCACACCTGAGCAGACACATGGGCATACACCACACATACAAACATCACAGATATGCAGACACACAGACAGACAGACAGACACACACACACACACACACACAGACTGTTCTCTGCTCTGTTACCCTAGTGATATGTCAGAATGTTTCAGTGAACAGATTTCAATGGTTCAACTTTACAACAATTATAAATAAACAACCTGTTAACTTTTTCTGAACTATGCCAGCACTTGCATTTTTTAAAAATAAATTTCTTCTTGACAGCAACTAAATGGTGTTTGTAGCCTTTTTATCACACAGTAGATTCCATCCATTCGCTGAACTTTTCTGAGCTGTCCTACATGCAAGTACATGTTTTTGATGTTCCCTGTCTCTGTGCTATTCCTGTAAGTCTGCTATTAAAATCTATTAAACTATAAAAAGAGCTACAGTCATGACACTCTTATTATAAGAAATATGGGGGAAATATGGGTATAAATCTTTAAAATCCTCCAATAGGCAATGATTTATTTTTCATAGATATGAAGCAAAAGCACAAATAACAACAAAGGAAACATACAGCTACTTGTCTTGTTGCTGCGACAAAGTATCTGACAAGAAACAAACTTAAGACAGACCTTCCCTGGCAGTCTAGTGGTTAGGGTTTGGCACTTTCACCACAGCGCCCAGGTTTGACTCCTGGTCAGGGAAGCCTTTCTTATTCATGAAGTTGGGGGGTGGAGTGGAAAGGTAAAGGTGGAGACAGGGGAGGGAGCCAGAATGTAATCAAAATACACTGTATGAAATTCTTGAGTCAAAAAATTAAAAATATATATCTTATTTATATTTTTTTATTTTATGTGTATGACTGTAATGCCTGCATGTGGGTAGGTGTACCGTGTCGTGCAGTGCCTGCGGAGGTCAGAAGAGGGCGTTGGATCCCCTGGAACTGGACTTACAGACAGTTGTTAGCCACCATGTGAGTGCTGGTCAAACCCGGGTCCTCTGTAAGAGAGCAGCCAGTGGTCTTAACTGCTGAGCCATCTCTCCAGTTCCAACAGAATTTTTTTTAAAGACAGGAAGGGTTTATTTTGCTCACAGTTTAAGGTTACAGTCCATCAAGGCAAGAAAGGTGTGGTGGCAGGAGCTTGAGGCAGCTGGTCACATTGCATTCAGTCTGGCAGTTAGGGTGGGTCTTCCTACCTCAATTAACCTAATCAAGATAATCTTTCACAGGCATTCCCTTGTCTCCTAGGTGATTGCAAACCCTGTCAAGACAATCAATATTAACCATCACACATGGTTAAATTGGACTTAATCAAAAACTAAAAACTTTTTCCCTTCAAAGTAGAGCATGAAGAAAGTGAAAAGGCAATCCATGAACAGGAGCAATATCTGCTAATATACCTGTTTAAAATGTTGCATTTGTAATAGATAAAGAACTCTTACAAATCAATAAGGAAAAGCCATAATCCAATTTAACAATGAACAAAGGATATTAACAGACATTTGTCCAAAGATGTACAATGTTCACTAAGTGCATGATGACATGCTATCAATGTATCAGAGAAATGCAAATCAGTGAGATATCACTTCACACCTACGAGGATGATGGAATGAAAAGACAGAAAATAGAAAGTGCAGGTGAGTATATAAAGACACAAGAACCCTCAGACACTGCTGAAGGGAGTATAACATGGCACAGTCACCGCAGAACATGATCTAACCTCAAAAAGGTTAAACATAAGGGTTACTCTGTGACTATTGGGATTGCACTCCTATGAATAAGCCCAAGGGAAGTAAAAAGATAGGACCACACAACAACTCACGATGAATGTGCATGTCAAAGTTATTCATAAGAGTTACAATGGAAGGGGCTGGAGAGATGGCTCAGCAGTTAAGTGCACTGACTGCTCTTGCAATGGACCTAGGTTCGATTCAAAGCACCCACGTGGCAGCTAACAACTGTCTGTAACTCCAGTTCCAGGGGATCCAACACCTTCTTCCAACCTCTGCAGGCACTGCACGACATGGGTGCACTTACACACATGCAGGCAATACACTCATATATACAAAATAAAAATAATAAAATATTTTTAAAAATAGTTATAATGGAAGCAAATCCATATGTCCGTTATTTGATTAATAGACTGAATCTCTCAGCACTTTGTTGCTATGGCAAATAACTGTGAGAAACGATGTAAAGGAGGAAAGATTTATTTTGGTTCCATTTTAAATGTTTCAGTCCATGGTCAGCTGGTTCCGAGTTTCTGGGCCTGTGGTGAGGCAGAACGTGACGGGGTTGCGGTGTGCAGTGAAGGAGGTGACTCACCTCAAGGCACATAGGGACAAGAAGATACATCTTCCAGAGCCATTCCCCCAGGGATCTACTCTGTCCAACCAGGCCCGACTTCTTAATAGTCCATTCACTTATGAATTCATCAATGGATTGATAAGGTCAACATCCTTGTGATCCAATCACCTCTCAATAATGCTACCAGCTCAGGACCAACCCTTCAAAACTGGGCCTTTTGGAAGGAGACACTTCATATCCAAACCAGAGAAGACTGATTAATAAACATAATAGTATACATACCACACAATATTAGTAACAATAAAAAGTAAATTACTGACACATGCTACAGTATCAATGAACTTCAAAAACATGTTAAATGAAAGACAACATTATGTATATAAATCTACACAAAATGTGAATAGGCAAATCTACAGCAATAGAAAGTAATTTGTGATTTTCTGGTCTTGGGTTTTGAGGGGGAATTAAGAGTCTGTTAATGACTATTAACAGGGGGGTGGTAAAAATGTTCTACAATGGCTGCCAAACTCTGGTATACGCTATATGTCACTGAGTTGCATTATTTAAATGAGTGGGTTGTGGAATGTGGGTGATAGTCTCAAGTGATAACTGTAAAGAAAACAAGAAGTATGGGAACAAACTGGATCTCAGAATGATCACAGGTTGAGAATTCAAACACCCGACAGGAAATCCAGAAACACTGTGGATGAAACGGGGTCTAGGGAAGAAGCCATGTTCAGAGTTGAAGTACTCTCGTGGAGAAAGGGAACAAGAGATTCTGTGGCCCTGAAGCACCCTCTGCTCCCCTATCTGGGCTGTTCATGACCAATCCTCACCCCTGTGTACCCTGTAGCTCAGCTGAGCCATCACCTTCCAAACAAGATGTCGCTGACACTCTCTGCTAGTCTCTGCTGCATTCCTTACCGTCAAAGGCCCTCCACTTCTAATGACAAATTCATTTAATTGTTTGATGGCAGTCTGAGGCCCTCACTAAATGACCAGTTCCACCAAGGAGCCCCAGTGACCTCATCTCATTCACCATTGTCTCCCCAGAACTTACTGTCATGTGTGGCCTTCAGCAAGGGCAAGCTGTTTACTAAGTGGTTGTTGAATGAAACATAAAAAGCTGGAAACCAGTCAAGTCTATGAAGGAATCTTCTGAGAATTCTGACAGTTGGGGCTTCCTATTGGTGCCACAGATAGACCATCCTGGGCACAGCAGGTTACACACAGAGTAAAGCATCAAAGAAAAGTTCAGATGGGTTTGCTCCCTTTCTGTCCTAAAATCTCACTACTTTGTATACTCTGGGGAAATACTAAAAAGATAAAAGTAATTTGCTCAAATCATCTATAATCTCTCTACCAAAATGGTAACACAGTTAACATGGTATTTCCTTCTGGGCTTCATTATACAAACAATGTTTTAATTAATGGGTGATTAAGTGGTTCTTTCTTCATAACTCACATTAACTAGATGCTTAACTTCTTTCAGGCACCATGCCAAATACTTCATAGGCATCCAAGTCTCATAAAACTCAATGAGGTGGATACTTAATATTCATAGGACAGGAGAACTGGGGTTGATGAACTTGTGGAACTTGCTGAAGTTCACAGAGTAGTGACAGCAGAGTCAAGTTTCAATCCTAGCCATCTGATCCCAGAACCTAGCTGGGCATTCCCAGATGTTTGTTGAATGAACCACTAGGTGAACTGAATGTGTGTTCAAGTGCCCACCCTAGGAAAACCAAGCTTTTGCTTAGCCGTCTGGTCAGCTGTTATCTTACAAATGCTCTGCATCTTATGTTACTCATATCTTCACAAATCCTAATACATTAAAGCTAAATGCTTCATTTTTAACAGCATAAACAGCATCTTCTTGTCTCCTTTTTCTCCCAGCTATTACAGGGAACTTCAAACACATCTTGGCATCGCACCTTCCGTTGTGTCCTAGAGCCACCCCAGGACCCTCCTGCTCCTAGTAGAGGCCACGGCCCCCCATTCCCAGCAGCTGGCCTCTCACACCTGATGCCGCTGTTCTGTGCTGAGTCCAGTTTGAATGCACGGGAACTACCTCTCCTGTTGGTATGGATGCTGTGAATGCTGGTGCCACAGCCACCACCAAGTGCCACCAACACTGCCAGCACCAGGCTCATGGCTGCTGTCTCCAGGTGGGGAGGAGCAAGTGGCTTTTGTGTGTGGTGTACTCAAGTCCTGGCTGGTTTGTAGGCAAATGGAGAACAGACACCTCAGTATCTTGGGGGGGTGGTTCTGGGACCCCCACAGATATCCACATATGCAGATCTTCAGGCCCCTCGTATAAAATGGTATAGCGTTTACACAGAACCCACAGATTTGATGACTTCAGTTACCTCTGGATTATGTGTATTACCAAATGTACCAAATGCAATGCCAGTGCGGTAGGAGTGCTGTTACCCTGTCTTATTTGGGAAATGGTAAGAACAGGAAATCGACACGTTGGGTATATATGCAACTCTTTCCCTACCATTTTCCACCCAGGCGTGGTTGAATCTATGACTGTGAGGTCTGAGAACTCAAAGGCCAACTACACTCAACATTGCTCCTCATTCTAGACCACCTTGGGATTACCACCAGAGAGATTACTTAGTCCCTCTAGGGAACAGATTCTTGAAAAATTCAAATTACTTCCAAGACATCTCAGCATCTTCCAGGGCTGATAGTGGATGACACATGGGGACCTGTCAGGCATGGTGGCAAGCACTTTAACCCACTGAACCATTTAACTGGTCCAGCCTCCTTTTTTAAAGCACACCCAGTCCCTTCTGCTGACCAGCTGGGCTGAAACAGATGGATTCAAGTTAAAGTTTTAATGCCATATCACCATTCCTTGCAGTCAGAGGTATCAGGAGACCCACTGCAAAATGGAAATACAGAACCCCTCACTTGAGGCATTAAGAGGGGGAAAGGACTAAGTTATTAGCTCAGTAACGGAGAGTCTAACATGCCCAAGGCTCTGAGTTCAATCCCCAATACCACATGAAAAAAGTTCAAGATGGTGGCAGCACAAAGACAGCCTCATGCACGGTCTTATGTGGCCACAACATGTCCAAACCAGTCCTTCAGTCAGCATAGACAAAGGCATACTTTAGAAAGTTATTTTTACATATAAGTATTAATTCTGATTTCTAGGGAAGAATGCTAAATATTTGTAAGTATTTATAAACTAAAATGCTTTCATCAGAGACTCTATACCTTGTTAGAGCTGTGCACATCAGAGAGAAGTGTGGAAGGATTTAGAAATCTGGATATGGCACAGCACAGCACCCAGAAGTGTACTAGTGTACTAGTGTACTAGTGCCCCGGAACTGGCTGTTGCTGAACCTTTGCCAGCTCTCCCTGTGTACCGTTGTCCGCAGCTCCAGCAAAGCCTTGGATTGAACTATGGCTGCCCTGCACCCTGGGCCATTATTAGCCTGGCCCTTTCCATACTACATCTTAGGGGAGGAAAGGGTTTATTTCAGCTTACAGGTGACAGTCCACCACTGAGGGAAGCCAGGGCAGGAACTCAAACAGGAACTTGAAGCAGAAACCATGAAGGGACACTGCTTGCTGGCTCGCTCAGGCTCTTGCCTAGTTTTTTTACACAGCCCAGGCCCATCTTCCCAGGAAATGGCGATGTCTGAGGTGGGCTGGGCTCTCCTATGTTAACATTCAAGACAATCCTTCACAGACATACCCATAAGCCAATCTGATTTGAGAAACTCCTCAACTAAGACTCCGTTCTCAGTCGACACCAGACTGTGTCAGGTTGACAGTTAAAGATTACTAGGACAAACACCCACTGCAGGAGGGTGGTAGGCTCACCACCACTCATAAGCATAGGCTCAAGAGACTAAATGACAAAGGAAAGTGCTTATTAAATAGCTGGATTTGTCCTCTCTCCACCTGAGATAATGTGGAAAGAAAAGTCCAGAACTTTGTGCTCCCTGAGCCCTCTTCTGTAGTCGGCTTTCTGATCTTAACACAGCAAGATTAGCCTGACAGACTTCGGAGAGCCTGCGGGTCCATCTCAAGGAAGATGCTGGTCAAGATGCTGGTGGCACTCCTGAAGGTGGCGAACTGAACGTAGAATTCAAAGTCACAGAGACCGCATGACACATTTCTAACCCTCCAAAGCAAGTGATCCTGTCTTCCATCCTGCCTTTTCTGGCTCTCTTTATAGATACAGATATATGGACATGTTTACATGCATGTGCATGTATGTATACATATTGGCATGTTATATATAACATGAATATATGTGCATATATGTATATTAAATATGTGTGTGTCTTAGTTTGCTTCTCTGTTGCTGCGGTAAAACACTGACCAAAAGAAACTTGAGGGAGGAAAGATTTATTTGACTTACAGAATAGTCCTTCATTGAGGGAAGTCAAAGCAGGATCTTGAAGCAGAAACACTG
The DNA here is from genome assembly GCF_000622305.1 of Nannospalax galili. NCBI lineage: Eukaryota > Metazoa > Chordata > Mammalia > Rodentia > Spalacidae > Nannospalax > Nannospalax galili. Next base: position 6,990,125 of record NW_008332149.1, on the reverse strand, counting down.
TCATTGGCTTGCTATCTTCCTTCCTCCCTCCCTCCCTCCCTCCCTCCCTCCATCCTTCCTTCTCTCCCTCCTTCCTTCCTTTCTTCCTTCCATTTATTTTAGTCTTTTTGAGTCAGTGTCTCCCTGTAGCCCCAGACGTCCTGGAACTATATAGACTAGGCCAGCCTCAATCTCACAGAGATTCAACTATCTCTGCCTCCCAAGTGGTGCTAGGACTAAAGGTGTGAGCTACCATGCTTGGCTCAGCTATGTCTCTTATATAGCCCAGGCCCACCTGCCCAGGGATTGGACTGCCCACAATGGGCTGGGCCCTTCTCCATCAATTAGCATTTAAAAGAAAATGCCTCACAGATGTGGGAAGGTAATCAAATTGAGGTTCCCTCTTCCCAGTTGTCTCTAGTTTGTGCCAAGGTGACAGAAACTATGTAAAAGGCATATATACATATATTAAATGAAAGCACAGAGTATATATATATATATGTGTGTGTGTGTGTGTGTGTGTAAATTTATGCCTGGACATATTGACTCATGTCACAATACATCAAATCAGTAGGATGAAGGTAGAAGATCATGAATATGAGCCATGTGCCAGTTCTTCACTAGGCATGAGAACACAAGGTTAAATGAGTGTCACCAGCTCTCAAGAATTCACCATTCAGAGACAAGAAAAACCGAAAGCCAAAACACATCTACCCATCAGGATGGTGGCTATTTACAACTGGAGGCAGTGTGTCTTCTAAGAGGTCTGTACTGAGGGCAGCCCGAGATGCAAGGATTCATGCAGGCTGGGCTCAGGTCCCAGCTTCACCACTTGGATGTTGTGTGATATCAAACACTCAACTTGAGCTGCAGACTCTTCATTCTTTTCTTTTTAAAAAAAATTTATTTATTTTTACTTCACGTGCAGGAGTGTACTGCCTGCATGTATGTGAGTGCATCCGTGTCGTGCAAGGCCGCGGAGATCAGAAGAGGGCCTTGGATTCCCCTGGGAACTGGAGTTAAGGATGGTTCGTAGCTGCCATGTGGGTGCTGGGAATTGAACCCAGGTCCTCTGCAAGTGCAGTCAGTGCTCTTAACCACTGAGCCATCTCTCCAGCCCCAGACTCTTCATTCTTAAACTGGGTGTCTGCCACAGTGCCTTCTTCAGGGGCGGCAAGCTTATGTGGCATAGCGCAGAAAGCCCTTGAACTTCTGGACTCCCAGAAGGCACTCAGTCAATGAAGCTGTCATTATTAGAAGTATCATTATTAATTACTATCAGTGAGAAAAAACATGAAGCTGGGGGGTGATTATAAAGGACTGAATGCTCGCTCCAATGAGAGGTAGCAGGAGCAGCTTAGTGACACTGCACAGCTGAATCTTTCCTAGGAGCAGGTGTTTGTGAGAACAAAGGAGAAAAGGGCAGCAATCCAAGGATGAGAAAGGGTTTGTCCAAAAGTCCTGGGTCATGAAACATCCCAGCAATGCCAGAGAATGGCCATATCTGAAGGTCAAGGTCAAAGAGGAGCCAGAGCCAGATCTGGAGGAGGCCCTGAAGAGTCCTGAACAATGTCATAACATAAATCAGGTTTGCCTTTCAGAGAGTTTAGGTAAAATTAACTGGGCATAATTTCACCTGCCCAAGGTCACCACTGTGGTGGCCCGTTGCCAAAAACACCTTTGCCACAAAACAGAGGGCTGTCCTCGTCCACAGGATCCTTGCTCTGTCCACAGACCTTCAAAAGTGTCTTGTTTGTTTTAGTTTTCCTAATTGGCTTGTTTTTTTCCATTGTGATTTAGATGCTACAGGAGGTTTTCTTTACCACTAATCCCTTCCCCAATGATTTTTAAATACCCATCTTCCTAACCACAAGGAGACTCTTAAGTGGCCACTTTTTCTGCACTTACAAGAGCCACACAACAATTGCGGCCCTCAGAGGAGGCTGACTACAATTGTAGCTTCGAGGGTCAGGACTGAGAGATGGTGGTGGGTGTGGGAGGCAAAGTCCAGAAAGGGCTTAGAACTGTTCTGAGGAGTTGGAATCACACACCCTGGATAAAAGCAAAAGTAAATAAACAACAGCCCCAGAAACAGCAAAGCACAAAGAAGGTCACCTTAGAAGAGGAGAACATGTGCTGTGGTATGCAAGGGGCAGGACAGTACAGGACAAAAGTGCAGTTAGTGAGAGGAGGTGGTGTTCTCCCCGACCTTCTGGACATAGGGGAAGGGGTAACAAGACAAAGAAAGCTGCTAAAATAGGTCCAGACCAGTTTCCTCACTCCCCATTCTTGAGGCTAGCCCATTAGCCAGTCCTATCAATTCTCTTTGTGCAAGTATGCCCTGGGTACCTTCCAGCCAGGGTATGAAGAGGCATGGCTCACAGAATCTCCAGTCTCTATGTCTACTCAGTAGCTCACTGGCTAGCAGACTGAGAAAGTGGGGGGCTAACACAGAACAACACATGATCTCCAGTCATGAGAAACTCAGGAAGATAGGGAAAGAGTTCAGCCACTGTTACCGGGCACCCGAGAGGTGCCAAGTATTGGTCCAGAGCTGCTTAGGTCTTGTTTAATCTTCATAACTCTCCTTCAAAAAAAACCATCTGTCATGAGCAATCTATTTTCCAGGTCCCCATTCCCACTGTCACTATGAGAGAAAACAGAAGGAAGCAGGTAGACAAGCAAAAGAAGTTGAGATCCCAGGTTCTAGACACCGTCCCTTTCGGGACCCCCTTCTTTCCAGACTGTCTTTTGATTTGGTCTTAGACTTTCATAAGACACTACCTTTTTCCAGCTCTCCTAAGCATGACAGTGTTCCCAAGCATCCATATATTATACTGCTGTCATGTCATGACCCAATAAATACACTTTATGTATTCATGTGTGTTTGTGTGTCCTCATATGTTTCTGTACTCAATCTAGACCCAACTAGGGATTATGGCACAGGTCCCACCAGGGCATCAAACCCAAATTCTGGGTCCAGGCATCCTGCCACAGCCCTAAGACCACCTCCTTGGGCTTCAGCTGTTGCAAACAGGGGTCCCTAGCACCAGTGTCATCTTCCTTATTTTGTTATCAAACAAAACAAGATAATCATATAATCATATCAAAGCACAAAGTAGAGACTCTAAGTCTGCAGGTACTTCAGGAGCTACTGAGATATTTCGGAAGTGTGTCAGGACCAGCCAGAACACATACACAACAGAGCCGCATCTGACTCTGTCTCTCATGTCAGCCGATCCTTTCTCTCCTGAAAAGTCATACTAAACAATAATTTATTAGGCATCTACTATCTGACAGGTTCAGTATAGCCCACTGGACCTGGTAGGATTTTCCCATTATTGTCTCCTTTTTGACTACTTAAAGAGCTGACCATGGTCCTTTAGCTGTCTTCTCTTTAAACGGTTTCATCAGTCTTAATGCTTTAACGCTTGGATGGCTACTCGGAGCTACAGGGAGACTTTTTGTTGTGTTTTCTTCACATTGTTGTTTACTACCTAAAGCATTCTACCCCCCTTCCCCCCACCCCCCTTCTCTCTGATTTTTAGGGAGGGAAAAAAATCTAGCATCTGGGGTAGGGGACCACTTAAAATGTCTGGGCTGGGACTGCAAACGACCTCCCAGAGATAATCCAAATGGCTGATTTAGCAAAGCCCATTCTTGACCTTGACACAAGACAAGACAGGCAAAGGGGAAGGACTTGGGAGGGCAGTGTGAAAGAAAAAGGATCATAGAAGCGCTCAGATCTCGCCTGGCCCCCTCCCCCATTCACCAAACACCTGGCTGAGTTGGAAAACATGACCGGCCCAACCTTCCTATCGGCAGCAATTGAAGCTGTCAGCTCTTGCTTGTCACCAGTTGCACTGGGAGGCCCCGGGCAGCCACAAGAGCCCTAATTAGGCAGAAATGACACTTCTACAACTGACCTGCCAGGACCTTTGGCAGACCATTTAACATCATTAGTTAACATTTTTTAAAAGTGTGAATGTAAATGAACAGCCAGTGGCTTTCAATGGAGTTTGTCGGTGGCATCTCCCCCTCCCTTCTCTTTCTCTTTTTACATGAATAGTCCACTTGTTTTCTCCAGAATTAGAGGGAGGCATGAGGAAGGAGGAAGAGGACCAGTCCCCTGAGCCGACAGACATGTTAAAGCATAAACAAGCTCAGAGCACCAGCAAGGCTATCTCTTCTTGTCTGCATATGGGACCAAATCTAGACAATCTCCAGGGCCACCAGGGCGACAGTGAGAGCCTGGCAGGGCAGACAGATGCTAGGCCCCGCTCCACAAGCTAGGACCAGGAAGCATGGCTAGCCACACTCTCAGGACTTTACCTCCTGACTCAAGGGTACCCCTGAAACACCTTTGTCTCGAATCTCTTCCCACTTGTTGGGTCTGTGAACAGGTCGACTGTGCAGTTCAGCCAACAACTTTCGTGAGCATAGGTGTAAATGTACCAGTTCTCCATGTGCCTGGTCCCTCTTAAGAGGAATGACATCCTTAGGGTAATCATTTCAGAAGCCAGGTTGATACTTACACAAATGAGTTCATGTCTTACCTGCTGCAGTGATTTCCCACCTTGAATCACACTTCATTTTGTTCTTCCCTTTGCACCCACAGAATCCATACACGCCAACACTCTCCATCTGTAGGAGGGAGGAAGGGAGTTTTGCCGTGAACACTTTGCTTTGTTTCCGTGTGGCTCTTAAGTCACACACTCATGTTGGCTGACAGCTTGAAGAGAAGCCAAAGTTGAGGGGGACAGCAGAGGGTAGGGCTCTTTGGGGAGGGGTTTCTTGGCACCTACCACCTCCTTGTTATGTGGCCTTGGGCAGGATACTTAGCTAACCCCCGAGTCTCAGATGTTTTTCATTTATAAGGCGGAGATAATGCCTCCCTGCATCAAGTAAACAAGCCGATGGAAGTGCCATGGAAACCGGAAACTTCTGTCTCCATGTTAAGGCCTACTTATGGCAGGAAAGTGCTGCCCTAACCATGCCAGGTTCTCCTCCCTCACTTCTCTTGGAGAGACAGCATTAAGAATTTGTCCTTTTGTTTCTCAAGGCATGCTAGATGCAGCCACCAGCACACCCCAGATCCCTTCCTAGCCCTCCCTGTCTACTATGCCAAAAGGGCTGTGAATAGTGCACACCTAAGCACATATATGAAAAGCGACCCCCACAAAACCATGGTTCTATTAGTTACTTAGTCCCTCTTCCGGATCCCACACGGCTGGAGAGGGAAGTGGGTCTCATCTACTTCTGGATTTCTGGAAGCCCTGGAAAGAATGGCAGGTACACAGTAGCAAGAGTACAGCCCAATATGGTGGCACACGCCTTTAGTCCCAGCACTTGGGAGGCAGAGGCAGGGGGATCCCTTAGCTTTGAGGTGACTGTTTAAAGGACTGAGTATGGGTGCTTTACAAAGGCTATATATACAGATTCTAAAACTGGAAGAATTCTTCTGGTCTCTGAATTAAGATGAATAAAGTCAAGCAAGAAATGTGTAATAGAAAAATGCTTGTAACTAGCCATGAGACAGAAGCAAAAAGAAAACAATCTGAGTTTGGGACAGAAAGAGAGAAAAAATACTTGGAAACGCTCTTAATAACAGTAAATTGGGGGGGGGGCGTTCCTGAGATGCAGCATTCAGTGCTTTTAAGCTAAATACCTTAGCATATTAAGCAAATAGAGAAAAGCCAGTTAGAAGATGTCATCCAATTGAACCACACTGTGTTCAGAAAGCCTATAGGAGGTGCCTGGTTTGACCCCTTTCCCCATCACATGCCTGGTTCCAGCCCTGTTGTTTAGTATAGCGTCTCCTCTCCAGCTGCGGAGCTTATTGAAAAGCTCTTGCTCCCTGCCTGGTTTTGGCACATTTTCTGCAGGTGCCTCCTACTGTGGCCACAATGGACTGCTCGGGAGGTTTAGACCTGTCAACAGCTACTGGGGAGGGAGGGGGGCAATAGCAGAGGGGGCACAGTGACATTGTGTGCCTCTACCACAGGGCCTGCAGCTCGGGCACCTGCTAATGAGATGAGCCCTTTCTCCATTCACTCTTTCTCTCTTTAATGATTTAACTTGATCGCTTTGGTTCCTTTTCTAGAAGGGGAATTGCTCCATTGATCATATAAAGTAATTGCTTGTAAAACATTGCTCTGCAGAAACTACTACTACTTTCCTGGCTGAAAATGTCACAGCAATTGAAAAGCTCTTAGCCCAGTTCGAGAACAAAGTGGTTAAAGAGAATAGTCTTTGCATATAATCCCAAGCACTCCTGTGTTCCTACAGTTGTAAGTTTGGGGATGTGATTGATGAGTTTTAAGACAGATAATTTCCCTCTTCTGGCCTGGCATGATTCTTCATGAGACTATGAAAAACTAACCAAAGACCTTAAAAGAGAGCGAAAAATACCCAACCAAACTCCCTTAACCCTAAAATTAGATATAAGCATTCAGAGAAATTATTTTCTTAATGACTATTCTCTCAGAAGTCATGTGTTCAAAGGACATCCACACAGATCCAGCATGGTTTGGGAGGGGAAAGAGTGTCTTCCCCTGGGAGGTAGCTGGGGCCCCTGGTTTTGGAAGAAATGGATGCTCTTGACTGCTATGCTTCGCTGATGTTTCTGACTTGTCACTTGGCGGCAGCAGTGACACACTGTGGGGATGATGGGGACCACGGGGACCACACACTTGGGGAGTTTTCATAAATAGCTTTATTAAATAATCATTGCCTTGTGGAAGTGTGGGAGTAATCCACCTGTGTGTGGGTGTGTGGGGGGGGAATCACTTTGTCCTCAACAAAAAGTTGCCATCGAAATAAACACAAAAGCTGTTAGTGATGTTTTCGTTTTCCTCTGATAGGTAAAAGCCTAAATTTATATCTAAATAAGAGAGATGCTTGTTTCCAGAATCATTGGTGGGAAGCACCACTTGTGACACGCGTGCTGTGGGAACAAGGCTGCGGGTGAGTCACCTTTCATTACCAAGCTCCAATGGATTATTTTGTAGCCGATGAACTAAGGCAGTAGATATGCTTATTACTGTATTTTTTTAATAGGCAAAACAGCTGGCAGCTTACTGACAGAGTATAGTAAACTAAGCAATATAAAGACCACTTAAAATTACAAAGTTGAAAAAATCAGAAGACTTCTGAGAGTTGAACCTCATGAAAGATCACGGCACAAGGTCCCCTCACTGTGTGCAAGTGCAGCATATATTTTCCTTGGGATTTTAAAATTTAAAATCAAATGTCTGATCAGAGCACACAGGACAGATGCTCAATTAGGGGAGTTATATGTACCACACCATAATATATCACAAATATTATTAAAAGGTGTATTTTCCCTTATCTACTTATAACAGTGAAGAAAATGAAAAAAAAAAATGGGAGGAGAAATACCCGAAAGTTAAGCCCATTAAGGAAACTGATTCTAAACTATAATGAATTATTTGGGAAGCCTTTAATTGAAGCTTAAATTTTCTTTTTGCTTACATTGAAAAAGTAGTTAATTTTTGTCAGTAAAATGGGATATTTAATTAGATATCTAATTAGATGATTAATATAGAAGTAGATAAAATAAGAAAACACATGTGCTTGAAAATTCTGCCTGCCTCTGAGACCCTTATCTAAAAACCACAAAGATTCACAATATTGGGAAACAGCTGAGTGATAAATACAGTTACACGGTTGCTGTCGGCAGCCTTGCTCTGAGATAGTGGTCCAGACAGGAAAGTGAGTTGAGGTTAGCCCCTGAAACCAAAACGGGAACCTGGACAGCTGGGGCAGAAACCTAATCCCCACAATCAAAGAATAGGGTGGGAAGGTGGAATGCATGCTCAGGGAAGGGCTCCTGTCTCGGTGGGAGAGAGACAGGAGGGTGGTGGTCAGCCTCCTGCTGATGCTGAGGCTGCCAGTGTCCTCTGTATGAACTCCCAGAGTGAGAGTCTGGGATGGCGATTTTAATTTGGTTTCCCCATATTTCTGGAAGGAGTTGAAAAAAAGCAAAATATTATCTGATGAGGAGAAAAGCAAGCCCAAGGAGGCCCTTGTAGAGGAACGAATATCAAATCTTCCAACAGCCACAGAATTGCTTCCCTCCTGCATCCTCTGTTTGTGCCCGATGCAAGAGGTGTGAGCAGAATCCCAAAGTTCAGACACACCAAGTTGGGCTTTACAGCTTATTCCTTAAGGGGTAACTCCTGAGCATGTTTCAACGACCTGACTTCACAAGGTAAAAATTAACCTTTAGCTAAATACACCTGAACTTCACACTCAACAAATTTTGTAAAGTTCTTAGGCATACATTTAGAAATAAAAGAGTTCATTTAAAAAGGTGGTCTTACTCCTACACCAACGAGCATCTAATCAATTGAATGCATACACAGCGATGAGAATTATGTCCCAGGTTTGAGTGGTTATTGTTCATGTCCTTCAAAATTCAGACGTGGTGAAAGCCACAGATACCTACCTAACCTGAGCACTGTATTTATGTAATAAATGTACACACTTATATTTGTTACTGACATGTATCTCAGTTGCTAAAAGTTACCCACCCCCCAAATGATAAGAACCTTTCTATTTAAACAAAAAGCTAACCTCAAGCTGATGGGCAGCAGCGCCTATTGAAATCTTTGTATTCAATACATAGAGTGTATTGTTTTCCAGTTAGAAAATGATGTGGCTTGAACTTCACTTTCCAGTACCCGAATTAATACAGAGCCATTGGATAAGGGAAGAAAAGTCTATGTCGTGTCTTTGCAGAATAGAATGTGTTCTAAATGAATGTTTGGACGACAGTGTCAATGATGAAGCCAGACACTGCTGCAGCTACAGGAGCAGACTTCATTCATGAAAAGTCTTTCTCTACTTGTTCCCACAATTTCTTGGAATCCCATCTGTACAGTTTCTTTTCTTTCTGAAGTCAGAAAGTGCTGACTAGCCCCAGGAGTTTTCTGCGCTCCAGTTTTTCTCAGTTTGATATAAATCACAGCCTCCTTCCTCCAATCACATCTTCTGCTGTTATGGCTTATTTTAAAACATCCAATTGCATTGGATGCACTTGGGTTATTAACACAAGTGCGACTGACTCCCTGGGATGATTACAAATACCTACTACAGGCCAAACCTAGAGTCGTGACTATACATTTTGTCAGATGACACAGAAGGTACACTTGAAGTCCACATTTAGAGTACTAGGCAAGTCCAGCAGAAACATAACAGAGGACCAGCCAATCAATGTGGTATCTGAGCTTTAGCCTCAGGGCACAGGCATGTGTGATGCAGCTGACACGTCAGCCAAAAGACAACACTGTTTTTCTTGGCATTAGGACTTGAACAAAAGTGTGGAAAGTTCCAGGCATATCCCAGTGAGTCAGAGTCAAACCCAGACAGCATTCACAGGTGAGGGAGAACATGCAAACACACACACACACACACACACACACAGAGGACACACACAAACACGCCCCCCCATGGTGACTCTTTTTGCTTTCATATGACAAACATTTGGAGATAAAATAAATTTCACAAAGCTCTTATAATTTTAAGTTATTCTTTTTGACTGTGACTCCTGCCTTTGAGAGATTTAAATTTATCTCCCCACAACAAGGCAACTGATTTTGGCATGTGTGATGCAGCTGACACGTCAGCCAAAAGACAACACTGTTTTTCTTGGCATTAGGACTTGAACAAAAGTGTGGAAAGTTCCAGGCATATCCCAGTGAGTCAGAGTCAAACCCAGACAGCATTCACAGGTGAGGGAGAACATGCAAACACACACACACACACACACACACAGAGGACACACACAAACACGCCCCCCCATGGTGACTCTTTTTGCTTTCATATGACAAACATTTGGAGATAAAATAAATTTCACAAAGCTCTTATAATTTTAAGTTATTCTTTTTGACTGTGACTCCTGCCTTTGAGAGATTTAAATTTATCTCCCCACAACAAGGCAACTGATTTTCCTGTATCATATTTATCAGAAGTATATAAAAATTATTAATTGAACAGATAATTTTTTTCTGGCAAAGGTCTCAGTTATAAATTCAAAATGGTTGCGCATTCAGCAAAGCAATAAAGGATGACACACAGAACAATACTCATCCTAAAATTTCTGAACTGATAGACACGTCTTACTTGTTTCTAATATTCTTTAAAATAAAAATTGATGGTTGGAACTTTGTATTTTTATCGTATAAATTACAGCCTATGATTTTTGTATTCTCAAAGGCAACCTAGGGACCTTACATTCCTGTCAGCTTAGCTACAAAGAAATGAAAAGGTTTATAACTAAGCAACTGATGTTCAGGTCAGATCCACAGGTTCAGATAAATCCCAGAAAGTGCTGGCATGCAGTAATTTTACAAAAAAAAAAAAAAAAAAGCTTGGTTCTTGGTCCCTCACAGGAACTCTGCTTTTAAAATTGTAGAGGCAGAAAAATTCTTTAGTGGAGCTGAGGTTAGTTACAAGGCTCTAAAAACTGCCTGCACTGTGAGCTAGTTTATGGTCTTCTTTCTTTTCAAAGTTCTCTTTGCATTTAAAAGGCTAAGCAAACAAATGCTTGGTTGTGGACTTTGAGAAGAATCATTAGTTAGGATCCCTCAGTGCTATTTCTAAATGAATCGGTTACTCATAAATCAGTTCTAATTTTGACAAGAGTCTACCACTAGCTACTGAACATGTGCATGGGGGGGTGGTTAAGAGTTTTGCTAGATCAGACAGGGTTAAATTGCTTCTGTGGATCCCCTTGTCCCTATCTCTGGGCACACGGAAAGAAATGGGGGTAAGAACCAGCCCCCATATATTTCTATTCCAAACCTCATTTTGACCTCAATATTTATTTCCAGTGAAATTATTTTTGCAAAAAGTATCCTAATACACATCCACTCTTTATTGTACTGAGTGTAATATGTAAGATTCTCGTGCTTGCCCATTGTTTCCAATCTCCAAACTGTAGTGGTTAAAATCTAGCTAAGCTCACTGTGGCTGGGGCCACACACACAGCATCAAACAAATCTGATTGGAAATAACATTTCAGTCTTTCACCCTCACTAAGCTTTTCTCCTTCAAGTATTAATGGAAACATTGGGTTTTTTTTCTGAGAAAATGATCCTGATCACTAATACTATTTCTATAACGTCCACCTAATGTAACAATTTTATTACTAAATAATACACTAAGCAGGATTAATCCCACATCTTTTGCTAACATGAAATTCATGAAATTCTGTATGTTCTTTTTAATTTGGAACTGAAATTTAATCTAGTACACCATCCGTGTATCATCTCAAGTCTGAAAATGAGTACAGTTCCCGAACTAATTTACACATGACTGCTATACATGAAAAAAAAAAAAAACACGAGTGATTAAATCGCTATTGAGAAATCTGTCTCAAATAATTTTATTCACTAAGAGTGAAATCACAATTCTTAAGAAATAATTCCTACTCTGCATTTGTGACTACTTTTTTTTTTTTTTTTAAATACTGAAAGGACAGAATTCTTAGACATAGTAAACAGAACAATATAAAGGCAAGGCCAGCTAGAAAAGGATAAAACAAAACCATCATCTCACACTTAGCCAATGATTAATGTAGAGTGAAGTTCAAAATTTTTGACAACTGAGTGTTTCAATCTTCCAGGGAATTTCTGAAGCTTTAACATTAGACTCAGACTATGGGTGGGCTTGTAAGAGTCACGAGTGGCAAAAGCAGAGTCTTTTGATTCTACTAATAAGAAAAAGATTGCTCCTCTTAAGAAGATTAAAGTACAATTTCAGGAAATCTGAAATCCCCTTCCATCAGACTCTTAAGTTTAATTACAAAAGACAATTTGTTAACTCTGACTCAAGTGCAACAACACAACTGATAGAATTCTGGAGCGTGCGGAGGTTGGAGGAAAAAGGAAACAAGCCTCATTGATTATTTTCAACAATGAGAGAAAATATTTTTGCTACGATTTGATTTAAAAAACAAACAAACAAACACCTAGTTGGGGGACTGGAGAGATGGCTCAGCAGGTAAGTCTGGTTGTGCTCTTGCAGAAGGCCTGGGTTCAGTTCTCAGCACCCATGACAGGTGGCTCACAACCACCTGTGACTCCAGCTCCTGCTGGACCCCTTCCTCTGGCCTCCTCAGGCACCCACACTCACGTACACATGACCACAAACAGATATATAACTGAACATTTTAAAAAATCTAAAACAAACACCTAATTTGGCTATTTTTCTCCTTGCTGTCCTGATGTGGAAAACATAGAAAATAACATTTTCTTCATTCCAAATAAAGGTAATTGCTATATTTATTTTGCTACATGCACATCAAGAAGTACAAACCAGAAAATCCAGTTTTGTAGAATATTTTTTATGTATTCTTTTATTTTATTAGCCATTAACTTAGGCCACAAAATGTCTTCAAATTGCATCTGCTTCTATGAAGTTAAAAAATTATTATCTATTTTTAAACAGCAAAATAGCTTCCTTAAAGAATTTCTTTGGTCTGATCTTTTCCTCTTCTCTTTGTGGTATGAACTCGCTGGATAATTGCCTCACTTCTGCCCATATAGAAACTATGCGTCTATTCCCTGAAAAATACCAATTAAACTGCCATCGTAGCATCTCCAACAGTATCTTTTCGTCTTCAGTGTCAAAGGCCTTTGAACAAATGACCGGAAGGCTGAATCTGAAACAGCCTTTGATGGGATGCCAGCTCTGAACGCTCACATTACAGCTACGGCTCTTGCTTTCCGCTTTGCTGGAAAGCAAGAGAGAAATAACATGTCAACTTTATAATGCTGAGAAAATGCTAAAGGTTATAGTAAAAGTGATCATTTCCCAGGAGACTAATCACTTCCAAAGGTCACTAATATTGTTTTTAAAGGGTGGGGGAACTCCTCTTTATTCTATTCAGTCTGGATTTCTATACAGAGCTAAATAAAGGCTTTCAACAAAATACCACAAAACTAGTACAAATGTGACATTCCCCTTTTGTTAATTTGTCAATAACACCAGCTACTACATGTTAGGCATAGGAAGAGAAAGTTTACATGGATATTATTTACTCTCATCACAATACTAAGAAATTAAAAACACTAGTCAACAGACCAGAGGTGGAAGCACATGCCTTTAATCTGAGCACTTGGGAGGCAGAAGCAGGCAGATCTCTGTGATATTGCGGCCAGTCTGGTCTACATAGAGTTTTAGGCCAGTTGGGGCTGCAGGGAGACCTGGCCTCAAAACAAACAAACAAACAAACAGACAAACAAACAAACTACTAGTCAATGAGGAAATGGGCTCAAAGAAATTATAAAATCTGGAAACTAGGATTTGAAGCTGTGACATCTGATTCCAACATTCAACACTTTGAGGCCCGCCTGAAGGCATCCGTTATCAAATCGTTCCTGTGGGAAGCCTTAGTGATTTTCCTTCTGGTCTAACTCAGAGCAGTGGTTCTCAACCTTGGCTGCACATTTAGTATTTTTAAAACACACATGAGTCCCATCCTTTAGAGAGCCTGATTTAAATAGAACTGGGGAAAGGACCAAGATAAGAGGTTTTCAATACTGCAGCGGTGGACTAAAGAGATACTATGCCTCTTGGGATGCTTGAATTCCTATGGAGCTTAGATTTGGGAAGACTCTAGTCCACCAGAGTCCCCAGGTGATTCACAACAAAAACTGGTCATCAACAGGTCCGCATGCATTATCCAGAATCACTTCTCACCTCAAATGTGAGCCAGTCAGCTGGCTCTGCCATTGAGAGGGCACAGGGATCAGCAAGGGCTGGCCTGAGACACCAGAACTTATGGCAGAGGGAGTGGTGCACGATGGGAAATGCAAGGGCACTAGAGTCAGTTTTTGCCTCCACTCCTCATGAACTGTGTCATCTCTGTCAGTGACTTACCTTTTGCCGTTGGTTTGCAGACCCAGGGGGATGATGTCTGCAAGGATTCAGGTCTATAAAAGGGCTTGGCCAAAGGCAGCTGCTGCTGTGGTTTCTGTTATTATTACTATAATGATAATGACTATTTCCAGGAGACATCATCAGTAAAGAAGAAAAAAAAAACTTTAAAAGCTTTTTTTTATTAGTCAAATCATTCCTATTTTATTGCTCAGCATTCAATTTGAGGGATTTATATTTGCCATTAGTTCAGCAATTCCACTTGTCCCTCTAGGCAGCTGGGGAGAGAAGGTGAACTGTATTCCTCCCATTTTCTAGATGCAGTAACAGCAGCATTTTCTATCCATTTTGTCTCTAACGTCTATGATTCTATGATTAAAGGCATCTGCAATCTTATTTATTAGTTCCTTATGAAAATGATATTCAACACAGATGTCAAATGCAGGAAAGAAGAATTAACAAGCACTTGATAGCAAACCCACAATAACATCTAAATAATCACTTGTGAATGTTAAAGTCATTGCAAATAAGTTCCAATTTAAATAAATGTGTTGGATAGGATTAAGGAAAAGTGAACAAATACATCTGTCTTCATCCTCATTCATTTAAAAAATGACTGACGTAAGTTAGAATATTCTTTTTGAAATACAAACTTAGGAATGGTTCGTTTCCTCTATAACGGGTCTCCAATTAGAAGGTTGAAACAGATGAACACATCCCTGATAACTTCTCTTGAATCAGAACTACAAAGCAGAAGGGATTTAGGAGCAAAAGAGCCTTGGCAGTTCTCAATTAAGGTCACCAGGAAGCCTATGGACTCTATGCAAGGGGCTCACAATTTTAAACTTACACCAAACACATCCCCAAGAGCTTATCTGTACGTGTACTCTTGTATGTGCAAGCGTCCGTGAATGGATTATAAAGCCTACAAAAGTACTACTGTATTTATAATCACTGTATGTAACTACTATTACACGGGGGATGGGGAACACCATTATTATTATTAAAAAGGAGTCTTTGTACTAAAAAGGGCTAGGGAAGATTACCAAGCCAGACCTCTCTCTGTACTGAGAGGCGAAGCTCTTAGGGTCATTTTGGATTCCAACACAGATGTTCTTATTCCTGAACTGACCTTGCTTCACACTGTACATTCAGGTCCATGGAGCATATCTTCTCTCTACAACCCCTTCCTTTTTAAAAAAAAATAAAAATTGTATTTATTATTTTTATGAGTGTGTTGCCTGCATGTACGTAAGTGCACTAGTGTCGTACAATGCCTGAGGAAGTCAGAAGAGGGTGTTGGATGCCCTGGAACTGGAGTTACGAACGACTGTTAGTCATCATGTGGGTGCTGGGAATTGAACCCGGGTCCTTTGCAAGCGAAGTCAGAGCTCTTGGGCACTGAGTCATCTCTCCAGCGCCCCCCCCCCACTCTTTTTAAAGCAAGGAACCAGTCCCACCCTCTTTCCATGGGTTCCAATCTCCTGAACCTCTTCTGCTCTTCTTTCCGTCTCCACTTTCCTCAACTCTCAGCTTGGTGGGGTTTTGTTGTTATTGTGGTTTCCTTTGAGATGGGTTCACAACATGCATCCCTAGCTAGCCGGTACTCACTATACAGGCCAAGCTGTTCCCGAAATTAGAGATCTGCCTGCCTCTGTCTCCCAAGTGCTGGCGTTAAAGATGTGCACCACCATGCCTGGCTTCCAGCTTGGTATTTTTCAGGGAAGCCTCTCACCAACTCCTTTAGTGCTTTGATGCTCTGGAATTGTCCTTGGACACTGAGTCTCAATATGAAACAGTTACCAAAATATTAAAGTATATGTGAAGTGTGTATACAATTGGCATATGCATGGATGTATTTTGCTGCAAAACCCCTTATGTTCCTAGGGGAAAATAGAAAACTGGAGTATTTATCAATAATCTTGACTCAGATCTGGCCACACTAATAGGCTTTTAATAAGTCTGGGACACACCAACTTTTCCAAAAGGCTCTCTGGTCTGATTTCAGTTCTTTTGGTGACTCATCTGACCGGAATTGTCACTGGGATGCCATGAGAACTCGAGTGCTTGGGAATTGTACCTGCACATGGCAAGTATTCAAAAACTCTTTGCTGAGTGACGGAAGTTGAATGGGGTATATTTATGCTTCTTTGACTTCACATGGCTTAACATGAAGAGTATGTAAGAAAACAACCAAGTTCCTAATAACTCCTTCTTCTTAGTTGTCAGTCTTCCTCTAACTTTGGACCTAATATCCTCCCTCAAATATATACTATAATTTTTCAACGGTATACAGGCGACTCATTCATTTTAAGAAAATCAGATACCACTAATATTTAAAAAGAAGAAAATAAAAGCTCCCTGGGAGTCCATCACCCAGGAGTGGCATCATTACTGTGCCAGGGCACAGACTTTCAGATGGTCCCATGCATATGTATGCACATGCCCATCTGACATACCACCCAAAGCCTGTATCCTCGACTTTGGAACCTAGAGTTTCTCTTTTTGCTCTGAGCTCACTTTGTCCATTTCCTCTTAGCTTCTTACCCCACTCCTGTGTTCTCAATCTATTCCTTCCCTGGTAACTGGGTCCTACTTCAAGGGAACATTCCCCTATTCTCCTTCAGCTTGAAATACTATGAGGACATCTTCAGTCCTTTTCTCCAGGATATCTCTCCAGGATATTAGTGTTCCTCCAGCCCATCAGGAGCATAACCCAGTGCATCATGTCCCACTAAGTCCAAATGACTCATGTATCCTATTCCTGACAATGCTAAAAGAACTCTACACTGCCCTCGAGTCTTCCTTGGTTCCCCAAGCCCCATCCTATCACCCAATGCTACTTCTCCTTCCTCCACATTCTTTCTCATCCACCTCAGCCCAGTGATAACATTACTGTTTAGTTCTCCACCTAAATCATCTTCTACCTAGGTCTACTGGTCTCTAAACAACCAAACATTATCAGTCCTATGCACCTTGGCCACTCAGCCCCTTCCATCTTGCTCATGGCTACATTCAGAAATGTCTCACTCTTGAAGAATGGGATTCCAGTCCTCTCACACTCTCTACTCAGACTATGTTTCCATCTGAATTTTTCACTGCTGAAATGGACTACTCATTATTCACCCAATTCCAAAACATTTATTTTGTTATGGAATATTTATTAACCATTCATTTATTAACCGGTTATTCATTGAATAACTATTTACTGAGCATTTATTCTATTAGGGAATGACTGATGCTGTGGATGTAGCAGCAAACAAGACACACTCAGACCCTGTCCTCATGGGATGCTGGGTTAAAGAGAAGAGAACCCAATACATCATGGTCCCAGCCCAGGATACTTCCAATCGTCCATTAAAATGTCAATGAGGGCTGAGGGTGTAGCTCAGTTGCTAGAGTGCCTGCCTAGTATGCATGAAGCTTTGAATTCAATTCCCAGCACTGCATAAAACAAGTATGGTGGTTCATGCCTGTAACCCAGCACTTAACACTCAGGAGGTAGAGGCAAGAGGATCAGAAGTTCAAGGTCATCCTCAGTTACACAGCCAGCCTGAGGCCAGCCTAGGATACATGAAATCAGCTTCCCTTAAGATATGGGAGAAAGTGGTGCTTCTGATTTGGGGGTGAGAGGGATATGAGAAAGGGCACCCTAGAGAAAGGAAAACAATGGCCTCAGTGGGCTCATTTTTTATAAACACCTAGTCATCAGCAGAGCCAGCTCTGCAGAGGACAGGACAGTGACTCAGCCTCAACTCCCACCATCAAGGGACTTCCAGCCAGCCAGGAGTGTAGGACACCATAGAAAGAGGGCCAGTTCTCTAAGAGACACATAAGGAAGAAAGAAACGAAATGAAACAAAACAAAATAAAACGCCTGGGGAGTCCAGAGGAGGTAGGCACATGTCTGATTATATAACAGCACTTATAGAATCATTATTTTTGTCATCTACATCCATCAGTACATCTATGGAAAACAACTATTTCCAAATACTTTTGCACTCTCGCAATTAAGTGACTTGAAAACAGAGTAGGTAAAATTAGGTTTTCCAGATAAGCAATAGAAGCACTAATCTTTAAAGCAACCTGAAAGCAACCTGCTTATATGTCAGGAATATAAAACAGGCAAGACTAAAACAAGAACACCCTGTTCATGTCAGCCTACTTTGGCAGCAGAGGAACTATCTAGATCACAGAAAGTGGCTCTGTAGTTGCATAAACGACCTGACTGGCTGTTTAGAATCAGACTCCCAGAATGCAAGGGTGCCTTCTGCAATAGGAAGCTGACCCAAGGACTTTTCCCCTTCACCCTCCTGAGTGCTGCTATATACCCCCCTCCTCCCATCCCCGGACTGTCCAAAACATAATCATCCCTTAAGGACCCCCACCCCCCGATTTTTTTTCAGCCTATCCTCGCACTGATTCATTCTCACTAATCTGCGGGGAAGATTTACATAGCTGTTCCTTTCCTGGACTGAGCATCATCATGGGGCGTGCAACCAGTACACTGCTCAGCTAGAAGCAGGCAGTCGTCATGCGAGGAAAGAATGGGCGAATTCCTGGGACCTCCCTGGTCAGGAAGGGCACCCCTTTCTCTCGCATCCCTTCCCCTCAGAGGAGCGCACACGCAGCGAGTTCCAAGAGGGCAGGTGGGGAAGTCGCGGAGAGCCCAGCCGGCAGGAGCTCAGGTCCCCGGCTGAAAGTCGGGACTAACGCTCCCAACTTCTACAAACAGGCTTCAAGCGACCGCTCAAGGTTTCTCCCCTCAAACTAAGGACTGGAGAGCGCGCGTCCCCGGAGCTGCGGAACACTAAACCCCTGGGACGCGCAGAACACAGATACAGCCCCGCAGGCAAAGCACTGGGGGCCTGGAAGCCTCGCGAGATCTCGGGGTCGGGATCTCGTGGCGTTGCCTAGCGACAAGACGACGCTGGCGGGCCCCCATAAACCCCCGCTGTATCCTTCAATCTCCTACCATGGGGGAAGAAGGCGGCGGCCGCAGCTGTGGAACCCCTAGGGACCTGCAGAAGCTGAAGCAGCAGGCGATGGAGTACTATCGGGAGAACGACGTCCCGCGCAGGCTGGAAGAGCTGCTCAACTCCACCTTCTACCTCCAGCCTGCAGACCTCTACGGGCACCTGGTAGGGACCTGACACCGGCGCCCTCCTCCCTCCCGCCTCGCTCCGCGCTGCGACAACGCACTGCGCCTGCGCCTCAGAGTCACGCCTGCGCGCTCAGGTCGCGAGGGGCCTCGGTAGTTCGCGGAGGCGAAACGCAAAGGGAGGCTGGGGAGAGGACGTCTGGGAAGGATGAATGTGGAGGCGGAGCGGGGCAGAGCCGGCGGAGAGTCAAGATCTGGAGCTCTGGAGGCAGCTCAGAGTCTGCGGGCTTCTCTTCCTGGCCGCCCTTGTTTCCAAAACACACACCGCGCACACACACGCACACACACACACACACACACACACACACAGCCACCTAGCTCACCCCCTGTAGCTCGCGTTCCGGGGACACACACACGCCACACACACACACGCACACACACACACACACACACACACACACACACAGAGCCACCTAGCTCACCCCCTGCAGCTCGCGTTCCGGGGACACACACACGCACGCACGCACACACACACACACACACCCCTAGCTCACCCCCTGCCCTCAGCAGCTCGCGTTCCGGGGATTCATACCCCGGCCTCTGCTACTTGGCCGCAGCCCACCCCGGGGTTCACCCAGCTGGCCCACTGCTTCCAGCTTCTGATTTCAAGCCTGCGCATCCCCCATGCACCTGTACCCAACCTCGCTGAGCCTGCTCTTCCACAAACCGCAAATTCACTCGGAGGCCTTGACCACTTGGCTAAGCGTCCTTGAGTGAACCTCGGGGCATGTTTTCCCTATACTCAACCCTTTGAGTCAATCAAGCACCTGCTAAGAGGTGTGTGCATATGAGTTGGTTTGTGTGGGGGTGATACTCACTGAGTGCCCTCTATTATCTCAGTCCTTTTTCTTTTAACCACTGCAAAGTAATACATACTTGCATATATAAATAAATTTATTTTCAAAAAGAGAGAAACAATGTCCCTTTTCCAAATAAAGAACGTGTGACCCAGAAATTTAAGTGATTTTTTTCCCCTCAAGGAATACTGACAGTGGTACATAAGAACGTCTTAGAACCATTTGTGTAATGAGTGAGCTTGACCCAGGTTTCAATCTCTGTCTCTTGTTAGAGAAGTTACTGAAATTTGTCTAGTCTCGTACTAAAAAGACAAGCTAAGGCCAGAAACTCGCACTCTTGCTCCCATGTGTGATGTTCTGCTCAGTCTGTTAGACAGCCAGGACACTTGTTTTTGAACTCTCTGGGTGATTATATACCTTGGTTAGGGACAGAAACCATTTATGGCCTGACTTTGAGGGGGCAATGCACAAAATGCCTCTTTATCCCAGCGAGGGCATCAGCAGACCCAAGGAACGACTCCAAGTCCAGCTTTGTTGAACCAATGAGGTTTGGGGGGTTGTCTGCAGGAGCATGAGTGACTCAGGTGGCTACACTGCTAAAAAGTCCCCTGCAGAACTATGGGCAACCACAGTGTTCCCTCCCAGCAGTTGTTAATCCCTTACATAACCTCTGCGAGGGGCCTTGTGAGCCGCCTGGTCCCCCCATCATGGAATGTTCACAGATCTCATCCTCTGGAGTCTCTTATTTATAAGTGATTATAGCTGCTCCTGATTCAAGACAGCAGTGTTCACATCTCCCCAGGAGGTAACAGCTGGAGACCCCATTTTGCTACATGTGCTAACTGGAGTAATAGAAACACTGATGCAGGACTGTGTGCTAAATGGAAGGACAGATTACTGTGCCTTTTAAATAATTCAGAAACAGGGAAGATTATTATAGTCTGTAGCTACCAGGATAGTTTTGGATCTCTGAAGGATGTTCAGGAACTGCACTGAGAAAATGGCAACCTCTCCCTCATTTTGTCCTAGGCCGTCCTGTTTGATAAAGAGCACCCTGTCAAGACTTGTTCCTGATGTTCAAGGCTGATCATCATTCTCTTGCCCAGAGATCTCCTGTGGCCTCCCCTTGCTTGCTGAATATGATTGCATACCTTGTCTGTGGTGTTCGATGCTTAGGCGCCACTTCTAACAAGAGGTTTATCTCCCACTCTCCCTCTCCACTCCTTTACAGAGGACTATTTGCTGTCCCCCAGAACCTGAAGATTCCCACTGTCTTTTACTCATTCATTCCCTTTACCCAGAGTAACTGCCCTTCATGTTCCCTCCTTATCTGACTGTTTAAATACTACCTATCCTCTAGTGCTTGGCTCAAATGCCATTTCTTCTGTATTTATCAGGCATCAGAGGAATTCAGGAATGGAGGACATCTCTGTGGGCAGCAGCAAGACAGTGTGTTCATCATAATACTCATGACTTACAGTTTGTTCATCATAATGTGAATGATTAAGACAAGTTGTGCCAAGAATCACATCTGGGTTTGATCCCCTGCTCTGCCACTCACTAGCTGTGGGAGAGTTACATTAATAGGTCTCTAATTGACGTACTTCCGATGTGACTGCTTTAATGCAAATCCTACCAGTGTTGTCTCTGAACTCTACCATGTGTTTTGCTTTGACCAGTAGGACACTGGCAGGTGTGATCCAAACGAGGCTTCAGAAGTGCTGGCATACTGAGGAGTGTCCTCTTGGAAGCTAGTCCTCATGCTGTGGGGATGTCTGATTACTCTGCTAGAGAAAGGAACCCTGCACACAAAGGCCTGGGCACATGTCAGCCAGTCAGGGCACCCTGTCAGAAAGACAGATGTCCAGCCAACCCAACTGTTCCAGCCATCCCAGCTGATGCACTGGATCTGCAAGTAAAATCACACTGGATAGTCTGACTCTGTCAAGCCTTCAGATGACAGACAGCATCTGTATAGGAAACTCCCCCGTCCCCGTGCACAACCAGCAAGAAAGTTTTCAGTTATGTTCCCTCCAGATTGTAGATTTGAGCAAATAGCTGGTTTCCCCCACTAAGTTCTTGGGTGAATTGTTGCATGCAGTAGATCATTAAAACATTTGCTATATGATCTTGGACAGTTTATCTCCTCTGTGGAATTGAGATTGTGCCACCTACCTTAGTCATGTTGACAATTTAATAGCATAAGGTCTCTAGAGTTCTTAGGGACTGGCATTAGTTTATATAGGGATTCTGTGTATGTCATGTGTGTGGCACAAGGAAGAAAAATACATCCTTCCTTCAAAGTACATATTAAGCCCTTGTGGTGGTTTGAATGAGAAATGCCCACCCACATGCTCAAGAATTTGAACTTTGTCCCCAGTAGGCAATGCTGTTTAGGGAATCTTTAGGAGGTGTGGCCTTGCTAGAGGAAGTGTGCCACTGGGGGCAGCTTTGAGCATTCATAGCCTTGCCCCACTTCTGGTTTGCTCTCTCGCTGCTTCTTGTTGCTCTCAGCTTCTTGCCCTGGCCACCTGCTGCCATGCTGCCCCTGACATTATGGACTCCCCCTCTGGGACTATAAACCAAAATAAACTCTTCCATAAGTTGCTGATGGTCATGATGTCTTATCACAACAACAGAAAAGTAACTAATATAGCTCCTGAAAAATGTTAGTTCCCTTCCCCTCCTAACAACATGCGGCATAGTGTAGGTGCTTGGTGCATGTTGACTTGAACTCACAACACATAAACTATAAGCCAAATATGTTTTTCCTTTCCAGACTCTCTAAATTCATTTAAATGTTATGGCTTACTCTGTAACATACAAATTGCCATCCTTTATGTACACACCAATAGCTTGAATGTTGTCCTTTGCATTGCTCTGGGTGTTAGATGACCTGTTGACCAGTCTGAAGTCACTGGGTCTTGACTGGAAGGGCCAGAGACTTGGTCTGCTAAATGGAGATAAAGAGCCCAGTGCCCTGGTAATCCCGATGGTGAGGAGGTGTGTCTCATTCCTGCTCCTGTGGAGAAACTGCCTTGAATTATTTCACTCTGGCTTCTGGAGTGGGCTTTGCACATCAGCTTCATTCTTCAGTCTCTTTGTTGAATCACTTCCAGATGACTTCTGCCTTGCCACTTCAATGAAATTGTTGTTACTAAGGTTTCTGGCAAGGCTCTTTGACTACTTAGCACTATGGCTCATCACTATCAGCTGATGGTAGGAGAAAAATAGTCACTGCCTAAGTCTTCATGGTTAAAAAGCCAGGTGCCTTGCTGGGAAGAATAAAAATGAGCCTCCTTCAGGTTTCTTAAATCTGAAATGCATCATAGTATTCTAGAGACCAATGACTTCCTTAATTTAGGCAGAGGTATGGGGGGATATGAGTTACTATAGGAAAGCTTGCTAAAGAGTGACACTAGGCCTATAAGTTAAGTCACTTTACTCCTGTAGAGAGGTCAAAAGACAACTCCTTGCCCCATGTGCCAGAGACTCAGGATGGAGTGAGATCCAGATCTCAGGAGTGAAGTCAGAGCAGCTGGGCTAACCCAGATCCAGGAAGGATACTCATAGAAAGACTTAGAGTGAATGTGCATAGCCTTTGAGACAAATTCAACATGGCTTTCTGATTTTTGTTTTTGTGTATGTGTTGAAGGCAAACTACTTTTCTAAACTTGCAAAGCCTCCTTCCATATGCAGAGTAGTGGGGAAAATCGTTCTGGATGGACTGGGGCTTCCTACCCTACAAGTGGAAATATCCTGCATCATTCAAAATTTCCCCAAGGTACGAGACAGTTTAAATGTGTTCTTTAATATGTCCTATCCCTCCTTATGTTTATTGTCAACTGTCTAAATTGCAGAAAATTCATGTTTTTGAAATTCACTGTTTGTAAGTATATATGTACATATGTTATTCATTCATAGGTACTCATACAAGCTTGACTTATGCAATCAACAATGAAATATTTATGTTTCAGTGTAACTTTGATATAGATATGACATGCTAACCTGAAGATGATCCAAAGTAGAGAAAGAGACAAAAATAGCTTTAAAACTCTGATATTACCCTGTAATGTAGTCTATAAATCTACATACGGGTTTATGTATCCAAGATATGTAGACTAACAACTGAAGTAAAGAAAACTATTTAAATAACTTTCATAGGGCTGGAGAGATGGCTCAGAGGTTAAGAGCACTGGGTGCTCTTGCAGAGGACCCAGGTTTGGTTCCCAGCACCCACATGGCAGCTAACAACTGTTCTAACTGCAGTTCCAGGGGATCCTATGTATTCTTCTGGTCTCTATGGGCATGGCATGCACAGGTACACTTACATACGTGTAGGCAATGACACTCATACACTTAAAAAATAAATTTAAAAATTTTTGTAAAATAAAATGTAAATAACTTAAACTTCTGGGTATTCCACCAAATGGAAGCCAGGAGGATCAGGAGTTCAAAGCCACTGTCAGTTACATGAGATTCTGTCTCAAAAAGCAAAAATAAATAAGTAACTTCAACAGTTAATTTTGATTCATGTAGTTACCTATTACCAATAAGGTCGCTACAGCCTCTGGAAAGAGAATAATTCTGATTAAATCTGTTCATCTTCTTGTAGCTATTTATTGGAGAGGTAGTGTGAGATAGAAAAAGTTCAATGTAGGAATTTTTTTAACTAGGAAAGAAATTTTTTTAGGTTTTTCTTTAAAGAATAAAATATACTAAGTTTATTAGTACTTACAGAAAAATACAGCATACAGAAATATGAAAATTATGTTTTCATTTAAGTTATGCTTTTAAATGTAGGAATTTAAACAAGGTAATTATGTTTCATGAAGTTGAGTTTCACAGTGTTTCAACAGCTATGAAAATATAACAAAGAAAATTATATATTGTTGTTTTTCCTCCTTGAAATAGTGATAAAATATTATGCCTGTTAAAAGCTAGCATAATTCAATTTTCTATTTTCTGGGAGAGGCAGAGAAAATATGGGATGAATTTATGTCATTATTAGTTCATGTGTTCTGTGGTGATGCCTGCTCACTTTGAAGTCCTGGAGAATGCTTTACCAGAACTGGTGGATGCAGAGGAAGCAGAAAGAGATCTGGCAGTGAGCAGGGCAATGGAGTGGGCCAATGAGGCCATGACGGAGGAGCTATGGGGCCTGCTTCCTGCCAACCAGGCTGAGGTAGACCGGAGGCTCAGGTACTTTGAAATAGAAATATCTTGTGTAAATACTTATGTGCTATCTTTCCATTTCACCTGCCAATAAAATGGCTCTAAACACTACTTAAACTTATTCCACCCACAACCCCCTTTTGCCCAAGAAAAATTGTGCGTGTGCGTGTGCGTGTTTGTGTTGCAGATGCTTATGTGCTACGGCATGTGTGTGGAAGTCAGAGAACAACTTGTGGGAGTCCTCTCCTTCCAACATACTGGTTCTGTGTCATCAGGCTTGGCCTCAAGCACCATTACCCACTGAGACATCTCACCGGTCCCAGAGTTGATCAATATTTTGATGTTATAATAATCAATGCTGAGAATATTGCTTTGTATAAGCACATAGACTACATAGTACAGAATAGCAGAAGTATGCTTATAGCCATTTCAAGAAATGATTGGAAATTCTGCCCTAGTCCCAAGCCAAAATTCATTTAACAACTTTGTATGAAACTTAGGTTAGGAACTCAGACATCAGTTCTTAAAATCAAACATTCCAACACAATCCAATACAATCCAAAGATATACTAATTTGATACATGCTGAGGTAAATATTAAAAATTTTTGTTTTGCATGTTTCTGTAAGAATAGAAAACTTGTGTATACAATAAATACACTGCAATTTGTAATGTACAGTGGTCTCAAACATGAGCAGAGGTGTTTCAGGCTATGTTCATTGGTATCGTGTGGTATGACAGTTTGTGCAATGCACAATGCACATGTGTGCTCAGACCCAACACTGCAGTGAAGTCGCATGATGCAACATGAACAAATACTGCCAGAAACACCTTGTATTCATTGTGTGCTTGATTTAGAATTGATTTTTGGTCATTGTGTGTTCAGAAACCTACTGTCACCAAATATTTTGTAACCCGCAGCATGTAGTTACACATGACTCCATAATAAGGTTATGACTCATAGTTTAAGAATCTTGGCTGCAGCTGGCGAGATGGCTCAGCGGTTAAGAACACTGTTTGTTCTTGCAGAAGACCCAGATTTGAATCTTAGCACCCACATGGTAGCTAACAACTGTACATAACTCCAGTCCCAGGGGATCTGACAGCTTCTTCTGACCTCTGTGGGCATTGCACGACACAGGTACACTTACTTACATGCAGGCAATACACATAAAAATAATAAAAATTTAAGAAAAAAGAATCTTGGCTGTAGACTCAATACAGTTGGGAGACAGTTTAAGAAACATGTTAAAACACCAAATTTTTGCATATAGCCTTCTCCTGAAAATTTTGTTACTAAACTCTTACTGTTTAGAGTTACGCAGAGCCTGTTGGTCTCTTTTCATGCATAGAACTTTGCTGGGATTCACTGAAAACTTTCTCAGGAGAAAGATCAAGTCACAGATGCAGAGAATGTCCTCTCCCTGCCCTACTTCTGAGGCCACCTTTGAGCACCTGGGATCCTGTGGTGGTGGCAGTGGCTGCTGCTTACATTTTGTGCTCAGCCACAACCAAGTCGTCCACCTTAGCTCTGAATTAAGGTTTTTTGACTCTTAAAATTAGCAAACCTGGGGCTGAAGAGATGGTTCTCCAGTTAATAGCACTGGCTGCTCTTGCAGAAGACCTGGGTTCACTTCCCAGCACCCATATGGCAACTAGTAACTCCTGTAACTCTAGTTCCAGGGAATCTGATGCCCTCTTCTGATCTCCATGGGCATTTTACAAAATGAGTGCACTTACGTACTTGTAGACATGACACTCATGCACATAAATTAAAAATTAAAATTGAGAGACCAAAGAAAAGTTTACTAGGGCTGTGTATGCATTGTTTGATGCCATGCTAAGCAATGGGTTAGAATTACTTTTCCTTTTGTGCAGATCTAACATTCAATCCCCTTGGTCAGGCTCTATTACTTACCTGTGGAATGTCATGTTTTGCTTTGCTTCAGAGTTGAATGATGACCTTTGTTTAAAAGTAATAACTTTAGCCAGGCGTGGTGGCGCACGCTTTTAATCCCAGCACTCAGGAGGCCGAGGCAGGCGGATCTTTGTGAGTTCATGGCCAGCCCGGTCTACATAGTGAGTTCCAGGACAGCTGGGGCTACAGGGAGATCCTGTCTCAAAAAGACAAAAACATTTAAAAAGTAGTGTTTGGTTTGTTTGGAGTTTCTAAGTGCTGCTTTTCTTACTTTTGTTTTGTTTGGGGTTTTGGTCATACCTTTTATTTCATTGCATGCTTTCTTCCCCTGCAGTTTTCCCTCCCATCTAGCCTATACTGCAAAAATGGAAAAATTTCATGTTCTTCTGTTTCTGGAGCCTATATTTTTCTTGATCTTAATCTCCTTTCCCTACACACACACACACACACACACCAGAGAGAGAGAGAATTAATGGATATATCTTTGAAAAGGATGAGAAAGGGGATGTGGGATGTAATGTTTCTGAGTTCTTACATAAACAGATGTGTCAG
Organism: Nannospalax galili; assembly: GCF_000622305.1. NCBI lineage: Eukaryota > Metazoa > Chordata > Mammalia > Rodentia > Spalacidae > Nannospalax > Nannospalax galili. The sequence continues at coordinate 6,962,640 of NW_008332149.1, read as the reverse complement.
TACTTTGCCCTCATGGGTGTTAGTTTAGCTGAGTATAGAATTCTCTGTTGAAATCAGTTAAAATAATTGCCCCACTGCATCAGAACTATTAATAAATGTAATGCATATCTTTTTGTTTGCTATTTTTTGCCTATGGAAGCTTTTATCCTTTTTATTCTGAGATGAAATTTTATGTAGTTGTATCTAAGTGAGATTTCCCAAGAGTATTTATACATACTCATTTTAAGACACACACACCTACCCCTCATAAAAAGGGGTAGGGAGCGACTGGAGAGATGGCTCAGATGTTAAGAGTAAATGTTGTGCAGAGGACTCGAGCTCAGTTCCCAACACCCATGTCAAGTGGGTCACAACTGCCTGTAACTCCAGCTCCAGGGGCATCAGACACCTCTAACTTGCATGAGCACCTGCACTCACATGTATACACATACACACACTCACTCACTAATGAAATAAAAAAATTTTTTTTGGTCTTTTTGAGATCTGGTCTCCCCATAGCCCTAGCTGGCTTGGAATTCACTATGTAGACCAGGCTGGCCTTGAACTCACAGAGATCCACCTGCCTCTGCCTCTTGAGTGCTGGAATTAAAGGCATGCACTACCACACCTGGCAAAATAAATATTTTTATAAAAAGGAAAAAACATTTTATAAACATTCAAAGTTAAACAAATGAAATAAAAATAGTATTGCTGAACTAAAAAAAAAAGAAAAGAAAAAAACAGCTTCTTTGCAATCTTGATTTTTTTGGAGGACTCCTGGTTTGTGTTCTGAATGTCATTTATATTAAAAGAAAATCCAGTAGTCTGTAATCAAATTATATCTTCAAATTATGCTTTGAAAGCATAAAAAGACATCAAATAATTTAAACAATCGAGTACCTGAAATCATTAAATATTTATTTCCAGGCCAAAATAAATTTCAGTTCTTGTAAAAACAGTTTTAACACTGCTATTCCTTTTTTTGGACCTTGGCAATTACATCTAATTTGTTCTTCACTAGCTAAAAAGAAATTATATTATTGGAACATTGGGGTCATCCCTGAAACATGTCCAAAAGCACAGAGGTATTTCAAACATCACATTATAAAGCCATATTTTTCTTGCTATTCAGGCTATTTTTTGACAATAAAGTACAAGAAGATAAGGAAAGAAAAGAATTGGAAAGGAGCCTCGAAGAGCCTGTGCATGTACCCCTACCTGTCACACCGCCACCACCTCTACCTCCCACCAAAAAGAAAGGGCCGAAGCCAGGTGAGTGGCTTGCCACTTTGCAGCACCTTGAAGGGCAAAGGTGGGAGGAGAAAAGGCCGGAGCTTAGAATGGTTAGCTGCTGGCCAGGTGCCCTCCTCCTCCCTTGAAGCTGCTGTGCCGCAGCAGGCTGTTATCTCACTTGCCCTCCTCTTTTATCTGAAAAATAAAATGAGTTTTCATTCATAGGTGAGCACTTTCTCCTCTCTCTCTCTTTCTCTCTCTCTCTCTCTCTCTCTCTCTCTCTCTCTCTCTCTCTCTC